>NC_046162.1:82232641-82557641 GCF_011064425.1 Rattus rattus
AGCGTCTGGTACTTAGGCATCCAGTGATGGGCTCCTCTTTCCTTCTTCACTTCTCCGTCTGTCTTCTCCTCCCTTTTGTCCAGTCCTATGAGGTCTCTTGTTGTACACTATGGCCTGGAACCTCCTATGTCCTTGAGAATGACCTTGTACTTCTGATTCTCCTGCCTTCACCTCCTGAGTGCTGGAGTTACAGGCATGGGCTGTACTTGCTTTTGAGGGGTGCTGGGGGGTTGAACCCAAGGCTTTGTGCATGTGAAGTAACATAACAGCATGGCTGCCTTTCCAGGTCCCTGTTACCCCGCTACCCCTCCCCCCAACTTCCATGGCGTTTGCCTTCTCTGATAAACACCCTGCCTCTATGTGTACAGATGTGCCAAGTGAATGATTTTTTTTTTGCATTTCTAAGGTACTAGTTTTGTAGTGACTCTCTGTGCCCTGCCTCCCTGCCACCTCCTAGAGCAGCCTTTAAGATCCTGCTAGATTTAACCCAGCTGGAGCTACTGTTGGTGGGGGGAGAGGCCCAGGGAGGATCTGGCTTTTTCTCCTCTTATGCTAATGAAGTGAATATGGCAAGAAGTCACAATATTTTCTTTCCAGGCAAAGAAATGTTGTAATAGGAGAAACAGCATGCAGGGGAAGCAAATGTGGTTGAGCCGGAGTCTCTCGAGGGAGGAACGGGACAAATTGTCAGCTTCTGTTGAGAAGATAATGCTTTGCACTATGATAAATGCCAAGTTTCTATGGGAAGCCACCATCTTCTCAGTGATGCCCCCAAATGCTCTCACATAGCCTGACAGCTGAGGCTTTGGGTTAGACACAGGGAACTGAAGATACTTGGTCTCGGTGGAGGTGGGAGGTGGGGTGTTGCTGGTTTGTTTGTACTGAGATGGGCGCCCTGAGAATGTTCTTTAAAGGTAGCTTTGTAAGGCTGAGGCACCTCCCTCAGCACACCGGGAGGGGGACCTCTACCCCTCATTGAAGAGGCACCACACAACCCTAAAGCAGTCTCCCCCTCCACACGGAAAGCTGCTTCTGCTGTAACTCCATTCCAGGTGGTTTCCACACACCTACTCGGAGAGAAGCTGGGCTTCTTTCCCTGGCTGGCTCCCCGTAGCATCCCTTCTTGATGAGGATGTGTCTGGATAGACTTCACTGCACACCAGTCCTCCGGAAAGCTTCTGGTGTAACTGATTCTTCTTAGCCACTTCTGCTAAGTCTAGCTGCCGCTCTCGGACCGGTGCTGAGGGAGATCTTTGGCTTAGTGGAGACGTTTCTGGTGGCAAGCTTGCCAGAGCTCTCAGGAGATCATGGTAGAGTCTGGAGGAAGGGGGAGGAGCCCTGGAGTGGTTGTTCTTGAGCTCGCATCTTCGTATCTTCATCTTCTCATTCAGCCAACCTGTTTCAGGAATTAGGCAATCATGCTGGGCTTCAGGGCCCAGCAAGGTGAGCTTCCTTACCTGGGAGGGACATGCAGTCCAGGAGTGGAACCACAAAGTGAACTGCAGTACAGAGAAGGCCTAGAGTCCCCTCCTCAAGCTGTCTGTCCTTCACTCCTGCAGCCTCATCTTCTTCCCAGAGCAGCCTGGGAAAGGTGGGTTATGTTTTCCTGGCTCTGACACCAGCCTGAACATTGATCTGGGAAAAGTTACCTGGCGAACTTTTGTTCTGGACCCATGAAGGGCCAGTGTAGAGACTAAAGGGCAAGAGGAAGCCCAGATGTGACTTGCCTCACACACCTTGGATACAGCAGCCCTTTCTGTTGCCCACTTCAGAAAGAGCCAAATCGGGGCTGGGGATTTAGCTCAGCGGTAGAGCGCTTACCTAGGAAGCGCAAGGCCCTGGGTTCGGTCCCCAGCTCCGAAAAAAAAGAACAAAAAAAAAAAAAAAAGAAAGAGAGCAAATCATGATTGCCCCCCCCTTTCAGGTGTGTCACTTTGTCACTGGCTAGAGAGCAGCGATGGCAGCAACTTCCCATCACCTTGCCTGAGTCTATTAAATAGCCCAGAATTGAAAAACCATCTCCCTTCTTGCCATTTCTGTCTCCTCTCTGATAGCTCAGGCCTCACCCTCCCCAGCACTGGTCTTCCAAGATGGCCTGCTTAATTTGATCCCAGCGTTGGGCACTGGGATCATGCAAGAGAACCATGGGGAATATTGCAGTTCAGTCTTATGGCTTCCTACATGCATCTCACGTGGAAGCTGCTAGAGACTGGGTAGCCAATCAAGGGGATGGCCAAAGATGACTCTGCAGGTGCACTTTGATATCTGAGTGACAGTTGACATCTGAGAAATTGTGTAAACTCAATTGAATGTATTATTTCTAGGACAGCCTCCTACCCTTTTAAAAGCAGCAGCAGCAGCAGCAGCAGCAGCAGCAACAACAAGCCAGTGTTTTATATGCATTGGGTACACTGCATAGTCTCGTTTTCATTGCGTGTTTTTCTTATGTGATTTCTGAGTCCCCTGTTCTTTTGGACTAGGGTTGGCAGACTTACCTGTAAAGAGCTACAACCTTTAGATTCCGTAGACCATACAGTTCTCCATCTCAGCCATTTGCTTCTGCTGGTAGGCACAAAACAGCCACAGACAATATGTAAATGAACGCGCGGTGGCTGGGTTCCAGGTTTTATTTACAAAAACCAGCCAGCAGGCTGCATTTGAACTGTAGCTGTGAGTTACTGCTTACACACATTCCCCGGGCTCCCCCTTTCGCCTCAAAATAATGATTTCACATAACTGGAGATAAGCTTATTTGGGGGGCCTGGGCACAGTGGTTTGGCACAATAAGTCCTGCAGTGACAGCAGTGGAGGCCACTTTTGCAGTGTGTGGAAAAATCTTCTTGAGTAGCCACAAATACAAGGACGGGGGTCGGGAAAGGAAAGTTGGCCCTTGGCAGCCATGTTGTAAGTGGGCAAGGAGCAAAGGTTAGGGCCTGGTTGCTTCTTGGGCATGGTCCCAGGTATTGCTGTTCTGGAACAAGTGCTCTGGAGGGCTGGGACAGCCACCAGCTAGAGGACTGTACCCACGGGCATGTGCGCAGTCTTGTTCCGTCACACGCTATTTCTCTGGCTGCATTTCTGAATGCGTCAGGCCCGAATGGAAACTTCATGTGACTCTGCTCACACCCATGAGCTGAGAATTTGGTTATAAACCTTCTCCTAAGAGAAGGGGTGCAGGAACCCCCACATGGGTCCATTTGTGCTCTGTATTCCTACTTTTTAGTAAAACAAAACCAAGAAACAATGCCGTTTCCTTGACGGGCTGATGAGAAGGTGGAAACTAACATAAAACCCGAGTTGAGTTCAGCTAAACACATACTAAAAAGGGCCGTGTATTTCTACCTGAAAAAACTCGATTTGATGCAAGCTGCTCATTTCTCCATTGTGGTCACGTGGGCCGAGGTTCTTCGTATGAAATGTAATTTACACAAATTAGTCCAAGGCAGGTAGAGTGTGAAATTAAATTGATGCCTTGATTTCTGTATTCTCTGGTAAGTGTTCCTCTGAAACTTTGTCATTACTGTGCTGGGAACTTTGACAGTACCCCCACCCCCACCTCCCTGCCCACCCCTCTCCCCACACCCTTTCTCTTTCTGTTTTTAAACAGAGCAGGGGAGCCCTGATTGGTTAGGAGCACGAAACAACTTTAATTGCAGGTTAAAGAGGCATGCTTGCTTTTACTTTGTGTTTAAATAGTAGAGTAAGCTCCTTTGGGACCTTTAGTTGAGGATTATATGTTAGAGTTTCAATAATGTATAGCAAGTCGTTTAATTTCTTTGGCTGTGACTAGGACCATTTAGGGCTCTTCTCTTTGTCAACAAGGAATGTATGTATGTTCAAGACCCTTGTAGGTCAAGATGAGACAGAGGCTTTGGAATATCCCTGTAGGCTTGCCCCAACTCTCTGGACACCCCGTGTCCTGGCTAGGCCTGTCCTTACTACCTAGTCCCAGTCATCACCTCTCTCTAAGAACAGTTGTCAGCACCTTGTGTTCTTGTACTGAGTGCAGGGTACCCAGGTTCAGCTCTGATCCCCTGCAAGCAAGAAAGGAGAGTCACTCTGTGCTCAGAGTTAACTCTGTGGACTGCTGAGGGCCTTTTTGGCCAAAGCGCCATCTTGACCCTGTCAGCAGAGTGTTAGTCCTCTAGGGTGGAACCATCTGTTGGTCCTTAAAACTCTGTGGACTGCCCTACTCAGTATAGGAGGCAGGGTGCCCCTCCCGTACCCAGAACCTCTGTTTGCATCCTTATCCTCTGAGTTTACACTCAGCCAAGTAGGCCTGGGTCAGCTGCAGGGCCTAGGGGGGTGACTCATATCTGTCAAATAAGTCCTGGCTGATGTTTGGAGGATGCTCTGAAGAATGAATTATGGGCTCGTCATGATTTTTATTTGTCTGTGGTGGCATGGGTATATTTATCTCTCTTGTCCACGCTCTTCCCCCATCTCCAGGCCTTTGTCTCCATCTGAGTCAGCATGACATGGTTTGAAAATTGCCTGTTTGGCTTTTAATGATGATTAATGTCCATAGCCATGTTTCAAATTTAGGATCTCTCGAAGTCTCAGAGACCGTTACCAGGAGCAACCTGCTGAGGGAGTTGATCGTTCACTGCACTTTCTGTCTCCGGCCCGAATTAGATTCTTCTGGAGCATCCCTACTTCTCTCCATCACTTCTTTGGTCCTTCTTGAATCTTCACTAGAGAAGCTGAGGGAGACAGAGAGAAAGACTCCGGTCCGGGAAGCTGATCCCATCTCTTGGTCATAAGTAATTAGTGCCCATCATGAGACACGTGCAAAGGTCACTCCTACCCCCAACTCCCCAAATCAGGGAGGCCAATGAGGAGCGTAATTTCCCCAACAGCAGGTGCCTGTCATCTATCTGAAGATGGTTGCCAACATCTGGTACAATTGCCTCTGTAAGCGCAGTAACAAGGCGGCCTGCAGTTCAATCGCGGAGTGAGCATCGCCGCTTTAATGATAACAAGCTGTTGGCCTCCCCTCTGAGATGAATCCATCTCACAGATGTTTGTCTAGTTTTGGCAATCGTACCGCACTATAGCTTTGGTGATTATGCTCAACTGGAGACTATTACAATAAAAGAAGTTTGAACTTGTTCCATTTTTACATCCCACCCCCTTCTCCCCTGTTCAGAGGTATAATTTATATCAATGGCTGTAATATCAGTTCCATTACGAAGGCCTCTCTACGTTTTATGATGTCGGTGGAGCCGCAGCTCATAGCTTGGCTTCCTCCACAGGTTAATGTGCCTTTAGCTACATCAACGTTTTTAATGTCCTCGCTTAATGGCCCTGTGGCAGTCCTGTGCCCTCCACTGAAGTCTGTGTTGACACGGGGAGGTCATCTGACTACACTGACTTACTAGCTCTGCTGTAGTTCTTTGCAGCATGCACGTGCGTAGGGCGGGCGTGGACAGGGACCATGGGTTTGGTTGCATGTCCCTGGCAGCGAGGAGACTGGAGAAGCAGTAAGAGATAGGTCCAGATCTGTAGTACTTCCTAGGCTGGCATTGGTCTTCCTGTCTTCCTCTCTCTCCACTTTTCCATTCTCTCTTGTTGCTCCCCCTCCCCCCACACCCCCCAAAACAATAAAATAAGCACTGAGATGAATTAACCAATAAAATCACAGTTTGGTGAAATGGCAAGTAAAGGACCATTAGCCGCATTCAGTCTCCTGGGCTTTAAGTATGCACATTGGCTTACTAGTCAACTGTTGGGTCTTAAATAGTAATGTCATTTAGCATTAGCATTTTGCCAGTGCATACAATTCAAAATTGTATGTATGCTAAGGCATTTTCTTTTGCGTTTTTATGAACCCGATCACATGCTTGTGTGCATATGCGAAGGCCAGAGGTCGATATTGAATGTATTCCTCAGTTTTTACTTTGCGTGTCTAGCATTTGCATCACTATATGTTGTTGTATGTGTGAAGGCATATGTGTGCATGTGGAGACCAGAGATCAAAGTCATGTGTCTTGTTCTGTCTCCAACATGCTCTCTCACTTGTCCTGGACCTTGCCGATTCATCGGAGTGGCAGGTCTGCTTAGGTGCCCCTGTGTCTCTTGGGAGCTGGGATTGGAGACGTGTACCACTGCACCAGCTTTTTTGTGTGGATGCTGGGAATCCAGACTGGGGTCCTTCTGCTTGTGAGACAAGCACCTTGCTGACTTAGCTGGCAACGTAGCCCGTACCAGATTTTTAAAACATCAACTGTGTCTCTTCCCCAACCCCAGTTCTTCGTCTGTGGTGCTAGGTACTGAAGCCTGGGCCTTGAATATGCCAGGCAGTTGCTCTACCACTGAACTGTACCTGTAGGTCTGTAACAGCGGTGTTTAATTGCACGTCTTCTGTGTACCTAGGAACTTAGCTGATTGCTTGTATTGATCTATAAAGATGTAATTCTCGAAACACCCCTTCAAGGTAGGTGGCCCATCATCACAGCTGAGGGAAGCGAGTCTCTGAGCAGGTAGGTGCACGCTCAGTGAGTGTATCCGCACTGCCAAGAGGCAGAAGATGATCTCAGTGCTGGGCTAATGAGCTCCAAATCCATCTCATTCTCCAGTCGACATTGTCATTGCTAATCCTGCTTGTGGCCCAGACTGATGTCATGGAAAAATGTGCCCATGCAAGATGTGGCACTAGGAGATAAATCACAGTCCTCGTTTACCATTGAAGCCCTTCTCCCCATTTTAATTTGGATATTACTTTTCAAAGATTAGGAAATGTCATTCTGGCAAGGTGTTATTTTTGGCAATGCATTGACGAGCGGATGAGTCAGCTCGCTGTGGACATCTAATTGGTCGTAGGGTATCACATACTCATTTTTGTGGCCAGAAAGTGATTATTGTTCTCCATTCTGGTGACATATCTGGAGACCCTGGCCAATGGTCCTGGTTACTTGTATATGGGAGGTTCCCACAAAGCACCAGGAGATCCACCTCATCGTGGTCTCTGGACAGGATGCTATACTACAGACAGTTCCCATATGCTAGTTTGTAGCCCATTCCGAGAATGAAGTTAATAATAAGGGGTGGTTTTAAAATTTTACTTTCTTCTTCTTCTTCTTCTTCTTCTTCTTCTTCTTCTTCTTCTTCTTCTTATTATTATTATTATTATTATTATTATTATTATTATTATTATTATTATTGATAGAATCTCATGTAGATTAGATTATTCTCTAGTTTTGACTTTGAACTCTTAATCTTCCTTTCCTGGATGTTTTAAGTGCTGGGTCCACAGGCATATACCATCATACTTGTTTTAACCTGTGAAACCCCGTTGCAAAGTAAAAACTTGGCGTGACTCACAAGAACGAATGGTTTTCAGAAGTGGCTAAACACACAACTTGAAACCCAGCAGGTTTTTGAAGGGCAGACCCTTTCTCATCGACGTAAACCATGTTTTTAACCTGGACCATCCCTTCTCATTGAGGAATTTTGTGCAATGTAGAACGGGTGTCAACTCATTGTCTGTTCTGTGGTTTTCAGATCTTTTCCAGCTCTAGAGTCATATCCTCTTGGCCGAGGTCCCCGCAGGTGATTTCCCATGGTTGAGGTGTCTAGCTTATGGGTCTGGTCAGGATCCCCTACTTGTCCAAGACCAGGAAGGATCTGTCATACAGGGCTCTCTTGCCCTCCTTGATTTCCCGTCAGTCAACCCAGTTTCCCCAGGTTAGAAGTCAACCCTAGAGTCTTGACATCTACCCCGTCAGGGTCTCTTTTACCCTCTGCTGCCTCCTCTTCCTCCTTGGCAGTTGGTCCTGAAGCCAAACCACCAAAATGCAACAAAGACATGTGGTGCGGTCTTTTCCACTTTTTCCTCTTGCAGTAGTTACAATATTATTAAAAATCCATTAAATTTTAATGTACCCTATAAAATATGTGCTCTCGTGAAAGCAAGCACAGATAATTATTTCTGACGAACAAACCAAGAAGACAAGTGCGTATGAAGTTCATGCTACAGCATTCAATTTTTATTATATACATCTCCTGCAAGGGTAATCGCTGTGATGTTCCAGCTGGTCGTGGAGGCCTCGTTCTTGGAAACCCTTCAGGGGCAGCATGAACCCTGAACTCGCCTGGGTGTTCTTGGAGCTCATTATTCAGGGAGGAGAAGAGCCCTGTGTAGTGGCCGCCTTCTGTTAAACTGGTGAAACCAAAGTATGAAGGAAGAAATAATGCAGAGGGAGAAAGATGCTGTCCGTCCTGACTCCCACATAAAGACAGCCGAGGTAGATAAGTTCTAACACCCTGGTGCTCTGTGCCCTTGAGCTGCTTTTGAACTTGTTATCTTCATGGGGTGGAGAACGACCATTCTGTCTGCTCTGAGGCTGTTAGAAGGAGTCTATGCCTGGCTCACAGTGGGGGTTCTAACACGAGTCACCCCTTTCCTTCCTTCTTCTTCCAGGGATCCTTTGAAACTGTTGGAAGCTGGGAGACAGAGCTACTCCCTAGCTTCATGGGTTTCAGGTGGTATAGAGTTTTAGAACTGTTAGCTTTGGGGTTTCTTTTTCCTTCAGTGCTAGGATAACGTATACCCTGGGCTTTGCAAATATTAAGCACTACCATAAGCCACCACCCCCACCCTGATCCTGCTTCAGAAACAGTGATGCATGCCTGCGCCCTAGACCTCTACGTATGCCCCAGAGGTGGAAACTTTGTGTGATGTCTGAAACAATTCTCCTGGCTGGCGGACGTCAGGTGGTAGGAAGTATATCCTGTGAAGTGGACGGTGGGGTAATGGTCAGTTGACAGGTCTGCCTTCTCAGCTACCTCTGGCCTGCACACCTGATAAACACACCAGGCAGAGGCTTCCCCATCCTTGGTGCCACCGCTGAGAACCAAGGAGTGCTAGGCCTTCAGACCCTCTGAGGTTTGTTGGGGACGGTGCCTGGGAACAATGGATACCTGATCTACTGTGTGGATTTTTGAAATCCCACTTCCTCTTCAGCTAGGGCTCTAGCTGCTTCCTGGGGTGGGATTGGTTGTCTAACAGGATCTGTTCCTTAGGAGACGGCAGAATTCAGGAAAGACACTCGATGGTTTGCAAACATGGGTTTGTGCAAGCCTTCCCAGGCTCACAACCCTCCCGTGTATCATTTGGCATCCTAACGAGGGAAGGGTCCGGGTGGTAGGTGGGCTCCATGGAGGTATTCTGGAATATTCCAGAACTAGAGCTTCTGGGCTCAGGGTGAAGAAAACACAACATTTTGCATAGAATTGGATGGTCTGTAAATGACAGGAGTGTGTTTTTAGCTGTGTTGACCAGTGACTTTCATCTTCCTCACTGGGAGAAACGCATAGCAGTGTTCTGCTGTAGCTCCTGAGGTCTTGTCAGCACACAAATTCACATGCCCTATACTTACATGTGACTGTGATCATACATGGTATTTGCCAGAGGAGATCTTCCAGTCAGAAGTCTCTGTATCACCCTCTGTTTCTGTGGTCTCACCATACCCTGACTGACTCTTCAAATCCACAGCTAGCAGCGCTTAAATGGCTTCTGGTATCATTAGGATTATTATTTGGAATTTAAGCAGTCCTGTCAGGACCGCCCTAGTGAATGCATTTCTTCCCCGTGCCTGCTATACTCTGACCTAGCAATTCATTTACAATAAAGAGATAATAATACATTTTACAATTTGCTACCATTGCCAAACTGCCCCATAGGGAGGTTGTACTAATTTACATTTCTCCCAGTGGAAGACGGAGTCTACCCCGTGCTGGCTTTTGGTTTCTGGGTTTTCGTACATAGATTTTTCTAAAATTTACATTTCTCTGAAATTTGCCATACGAACTTTTTTTTTTCCCCTTTAAATTGAAGAGTGAGGAATCGGTTTTACCTTGACTTTTAAATGCATTTTACACTGCTTCTCTAGTCCTTGTTGATCCGTGAAGCCTTGAATTGTTACTGGATGGACTCCGAGCTTGCGGCCCAGATTGTCATCTTGAAATAAAAGCGACACAAGATAAAATGTTTTCAAGTGGGTATGTTTAGCTGTGATTTTTTTTAGTGGGGTTTTGATCATTGTTTCTAGCAGGCTTGTGCTACACTGGATAGAGAGGAAGACAAATGGTGACTTTTTCTTCAGCGTTCATATAATACACTTAGCAATTACATGCCGCCGCGCAGAAGCACGGCCATTGTTATTCAAATTCTGCGTTGCTCTTTTAAGATAAAGGTTTGGCTTGCTACCTGTTTATCTTTTCCCTGCAGCTTAGTGGGGACTGCAGGCTGCTGCTTTCGTGAGTCCCCTGGAGGTACGGAGCACGACACCTTGCACCCACAGGTGCCCGGTGCCCGTTGTTTGACTTGTCTCCATTTACAAAGTTTTAGCATTGGGATTTCCGAGTCAACTTTTCTCTCCCCTTGCAGATGGGTTTTTAGATCTTCTGCTCATAATTTATTGAATGTAATAAAGAAACTGTCAGGAGCTTTTCATATAGCAGTTACTGCGGTGACTATGTAATGACAAAGTCCCCACCCTGTGGGGACTCCAGACCCGAGAGGGGTTAGACCATGAGTGGCTTTCAAGGTAGCATTCAAGAACAGGCGGGTGGAGGTGCTGAGGACATGTTACCTTCTCATCTGTTACCTTTTACGTCTGCATTTGATAAAACCCTTCTCCAGAGAGAGACCTTAAAGTTCACAGAACCTTGCTTCTGAGAGCAGCGTGCAGTCCCCAGCTGTAGAGGGATGGTTTTAGTTAAGCATGGCTTGCTGGAGAAGTGTTTGGGGAAGGGATTAAGAGGAAGCAAGCTCTTCCTAACCGAAGTCACAGCCAGCAATGCCAGATGCCAACAGGACCAGGGAGGGCTCTGCATGCAGACAGCCCAACGAAAGATTCTGATGGAGAGAAGTGCTGTTCTCATTTTGGTGGGTCTGGCTGAGTACAGACATACACATGCTTGGGGTTCTCAGTGGATTTGGGATTTGGATTTATGCAACAAGCAGTAAATGGTGTGAGCGGAGACCCAGGACTTCTGACTAGGAAAGGGAACAAAGCCAGTTTCCTCAATGTGTGGTCCCTAAGATTAACAGAAGCACCCTGTGTACAAGTGTTAGACATAAGTGGGGGATAATTAGGTAATGGTGTCATTGATTATCAATACATTGATTAAACAGTTACTCAATGTGACCTCTCCATAGGGTAGTCCGATCAGGATGAGATCCATGTGGGAATCTGATTTTTGTTTCATTATCCCTAATAAATTTGATTTATTAGGAATCTTGACTTCCCAGGGCACCAGATTCCATCGTTGATGGCCGTCAATGGTGCAGGACTAGGGTTTGCTTTCCTGCCTGAGGTGATCAGGGTTTCTCTTCTTGTCTTCAGAGCCTCTTTATAGAGCTAGCTCATCCCTCCTCCTCACATATGTACTTGGAACGAGTCTTTAATATAAACGGATATTGACGTTTTATTATATAGACTCATGAAACATATCCTGATGGGCTCTATTAGTAGTTCTTAAACATGGGCATAGATCAGGGACATCACATAGATCAGCATGAACTCACGGACCCATCTTTGATAGTTAATACTTTTAAAGGAAGTTATGGGCCACAGCTATGGGTGGACCCTTTGGCTCCCTCTTTATGAATTTAGTAAGGCAGCTGTTACTCCTGTAGGAACAGAAGGTTTTGGGGAGCAGAAAGTTGGTTCTCAAACCATGGTCTTCTGACTTTAAGTCTTGTGTTTTGTCCACTTTATGTTGGACCTTCATTGTTCAGCACAGTTTCAAGGTTTCTTTGTCTCCACCCCACCTTATGTGCTAGGGAAAACATACCCAGTTACTTCAGTTCTTACTATGATTTTTAGTGGCCAGCATTCTGCAGGCAGCCTCTTGTTTGCTGGTCAGTGTATGTTTGCAAGTACATTCGTTATTTGTGATGATTCTGTCGGCCAGGCTCGGGCTAAGAGGTACTAGAACCCAGAGCCTAACCCAGAAGACTTTCAGACTTCACACAATGGACACAGTACCCTGGCCACAGTTCTTTTCCTAGAATATCTGGAAGTGGAGGGGCATTCTTCCTGTACCTGAGTGTCCTTAAGTCTAACTCAGATTCCAGTAGGCCTGGCCTCAGTAGCTTGTGCCTTCTAGATGGACCTGACTAGTCTTAGCCATTCCTCCCTTTCAGGGAGATTTTACACAGGTACCAATTACAAAGAATCGCGCTAGGATTCCTGGGGTGAGAGGAGAAGCTGCCTCTGGGAAACTTTGGGTTTTAGATTTAGAAGACAATGTCCTGCATTTCGACCTCCCAGTATGGGGAGGAGGAGCTAATGGCACACCATCAGATGCTTGGAAAGTCATTTTCATAAGGCAACGTCCGTACCAACCACCCAGTCACACTCCAGTGACTCTTGCAGCCTTGGACTCTCCCGGCTGGATGTTTTGGAAGCTTCCATCCACTCACCCAGCATCCGGGGAGGCTGTAATGAACGAAGGCCCATCTGTTAGAGACCAGATAGCAAGGACATCCGCTGCACATGGACGGTTGGCCCAGATGACCAGAGAGAGCTTTTCCATGTCCTGCATTGCTCCCCCACCCCACCTCTTTTTTCCCCTCTTGAGAAAGAGAACTAGAGCAATGCTGTTTTGTTTTGTTAAACAAAACTACAAACCCTCAGGTCCAAGTACATTCATTATAGGTTTATTTAAAAAAATTAGGGGAAAGACAGGCGAGCAAAAGGCAGTACTTAGTGTCGTGGAGAGCCCGCGCGATTAGCATGTTGGTTTGTGCCTTCCCGGACTCTTCATTTCTTGCTCCTTTGCCCAGCAGCACATACATAGTCTTAGTGATGAACGCGGGCACTGAAGGCAAGTGGCTTTGGCTGGCAATTCTTGGCCTCATCACTTTCCAACTGTGTGACCTTGAGCAGAGCTATCTGTAAAGGGAGGGTGGTACAGTACGAATGTATTCGATAGGATTAGGAGTCCTAGATGCATGCAAGTCCTTAGCAGAGGACCCCACACACGGAGGCCGCTCGATGCAAAGGTTATTTAAATCATATGAGTCTTACTATTCATGAGTGGGATGCCCTCTAGAGCCCCGAGCTAACGACAGATGGCCGTGAGTAAAAGTATCTACACACTGCCCGTTCATTGGAGATTCTGTTGCTACTAAAGAAAACACACTCTGATGTCCGTGGTACACTTTTCATGGTAAACACCAGTATTTTTTGCTACATGGTAATTAGGTGTGAATGGCAAACAGTTCTCAACAGGGATTATAATTCATTTCTGCTGCTTTTAAATATTTTGTTTTCTGCCAAGTCTCAACTTGTTTTGCTTTTTTTTTTTCCCCCCGCTCTCTTCTTGTGAGGTTCTCCAGTGTTACTAATGAGAGTGGATGGTGCCCCTGTGACCATGTTTCTTGTGGGCAAGAATGGTGGCTTCTTCTTTGTACCTGGTTTTCTTTCTGTTGCTATAATAAAATACCCCGATAGAAAGCCACATAGAGGGGAAAGTTATTTTAGCTCACAATCCCATTATTTCAGGGAAATCAAGGCAAAAGGAACTTTAGGTAGCTAGTTAGATTAGATCATAGTTTAAGAGCAGAGAAAAATTGAATACATGTATGTTGCCGATGCTTTCTTCACTCTTACACAATCCAGAGCCTAAGCCCAGGGAATGGCGCCACCCACAGTGGGTGAGTCTTACCATCTCCATTTAAACTATCAGGATAGGACTGGAGAGATGGCTCAGCAGTTAAGAGCACTGATTACTCTTCCAGAGGTCCTGAGTTCAATTCCCAGCAACCACATGGTGTCTTATAAGCATTTGTAACGGGATCTGATGCCCTCTTCTTGTTTGTCTGAAGAGAAGGACAGGTGTACTCACATACATAAAATAAATAAATAAATCTTTGAAAACAAAAACCTATCAAGACAATCACTTACAGACATGCTCATAGATCAACTTTATCTAGACAATTCTTTAAAACTCCCTTCCCAGGTAATTATATATTGCATCAAGTCGACACTCACAACTGTGACTATCACAGTACTTGACTCTGGCATATTGAGGCCCAAAATATGCTGGTAATCCAGAGTGAGTGCCCATGTGTTTTGGTTTCTCACTCACAAGGCTTCACTTGACACATATACTCTAATGGCAATGCCTTTGTTTTCTTAGTTGGTCCTCATGTTCATCACCCTCTTCTGCCCAATACCATTCTCAGCGGGTTCCATCTGTCTATCATCTTTGTAAGGCAAGTAGTCTCCATGGTTTCCTGTTCTTTGAACTCATGGATCCTTATCCCAACCCCTCCTTAAAGGGTGGTTGAGCCATGCTACAAAAGTGGAGAAAGTGGGGCCAGGCTACTGTGGTTGGGTTAAAGGATAAAGGAAAGAGAGGCACGTTCTGTAGATCTGCTCGGCTGCCCTGCCCACCTCTTCTTCCTGAATTGGATCCTGATTATGACTTTAGGAGCATGGAGAAGGTATTTCCAAGAACCATGGGCAGAAACCCCATGTACCCTGTCTTTGAGTGTATAGGTACATTGTTTTAGACTCAGTTACCCTCAGTGGTAGCTGATGATTGTTCCATCCCCTGTCAATTTCCTGGAGATGGAGAGCCAAACGAGGCAATGTCACCAAGGGGTTGAGGTTGAACAAATCCAAGCAGAACACCTTAGGCTATCCTGGGTCAGAATACCAGACATTAAACAAGTCACAGAGAGGCTGGCCCTTGAGTCTCAGCCTTGCCTTCATCTTATCTTCCTTTGAATGGACCGGTGGTGTTAGTCACAGGAGTAGAAGGACAGGTAAGTTTTGGCAATGACCTGCTAGCAGGTCTTTGTATGTTCCTTTTTCGTGAGTATCTGGAGGCCAGAGACACATGCAGTCTCTGGTGGTAGTGATGGGTCTTCTTGACTTGAGAAGACGTCAGTAGCCCCTGTCATCCTTAGAGTAGCTTGTCAAATCTCAGCCGTCTCATCTTCCTGTCTCATGGATGACATTCCTTCCATAACTCTACCCTGGAAGACTCAATGGGCCAGAAAAACTGCAAGACCACAGGTTTGGCTCCCTGTTTACAACAAGCCAGATGGTCTTGCTTTTCAACGATGTCCATGTATACCTGGGCAAACCTGCCATTTAATTCTGATGATGGAGTCCTCCCTTGGTACAGGCCAGACTGAACAAGGAAACCGAGAAGGCACCCCCTCGCCTACAGAGCACTCAGAGCACCCCTGTGTATCACACTCTTCCCCTCAGTCTGCTCAGCCTTTAATTGTGACTATTAATCACACTGAGTTGCGTCGCACTTCATAACCCTTTCATTAAATGTTAAACGTTAAAAATCGAGCTTTCTTAATTGAATTATTGAATCGCCAGGCACTTAATGTGACTCTGGTGAACGGGAACCAGAGACTTTCAACCTTGAAAGGGGGCTTAGTTTTCTCAGCTGGGACACGGAGGGTTTGTGAGGCCCAGAAGAGCCACAGGCTGGTTAGTGGTCCCTCGGTGGCTCTTGTGCTGGCGTTTCCTGGTCTGTGGCCCGCCTCCTCTGCTTGTCTCGGATTTGCGGCCAGTACCTTGTTCTGGGTGCTCCCAGTAGCAGGGTGGGCTGTTCACATTCAGGCTTTTAGCAGGCTGTTCTTTTCTACTCAAGCAGACTGGTCTTGAGCTCCACCCGTTCTTGCCACCTTCTCCAGAGACATTTACCCTGGAAGCCCGTTCTTTCTCAGGCAGCGGTTATCCTACCCAGTCTAGTCTATGCCTGTAACCCCTCCTTCTTCCCCAACCCCATGTCCTCACTGCTAGGCATTTGTGTCTTAACAGCTCAGGCCTGTCACTCTTCCGCTCTCCTCAGATGGGCCTCATTGCCTACTGTCTGGCCTCCCACCCCACATTCCTGCCTGGGAGAACCTCGGTGTCCCTGACAGCTCTTTCTGGTTCATTTCTGGAGCTGGATTTTATCTACCAAGCACTTCCGGTTGTTCACTTCTCCACATTCCTGCCTGCTGACCCCATCCTGACCCAGGCTGAGTGGCTTCTGTCTTACCTCATTACATTGTCCCCAGCCATGCTCTCTCCTACTATAACACAGCTTCCTCAGGCTCTGATTGCCCTGCATGAGCCTCTCTTCCCTACTTCCTGACACAACGAATCTCCAGGCTCCTGGACTCAACACAGGCAGATAGGCCTCTTTTATTATCAAGGGTGTCTGCGTCAGTACCTGACAAGGCCTTGCTTTAGGGAAGGAATTTGGGACCCACGGTGGAAATGAACAGAAAGGTTTCTCAGACATGTTAAGTGACCGCTGTGAGGCTGCATGCTGAGTTGGAGGTGTTTTGGCTAAAATGGTGCCACATTCCCCGGTCCATGTCCACCTGGAACTTCAGAATGAGGCTTTGTTAGGAAATAGGATCTTTGCAGATTTAACTAGTGAGGTTGTGCTGGGCTGGGGCAAGCCCTGGCACAGTGGCTGGTAGCTTTATCAGAGGGTGGAAATCGGGCTGAGAGGCCTACTGTGGGCAGGAATGCTCAGGGAAACCTGAGAGCGATGCGCTCACAGGCCGAGCACAGCGGAGGGCTGACCGCCACCACACAGTAGGAAAGAGGCAAGGGAAAGGTTCTCCTGGAGTCTTCAGAAGGAAACAACCCCGCAAACACATTGTTTACTGACAGTTTCTAGAAAAACTAGACGACAGGGTCGTAGCGTTTGAAGGTACCAGGTGCTGTGCTGTCAGGACAGCATGAGGAAGCCAATACATAGTGGGGAAATCATTTTTGAAACCAGGGACCTGAGTTTTTTAAGTACAGATTTTATTTTGTGTAGAAAAATAAAAAAGGTTGAAAGAGTTTTTGCAATGGCACCCGGTGGAATACTGAACTGGGATTAGGCCCCAGTTTTCAAAAATGTATTTGAGCTTATTTATATCTGTGAGATGACTCAAGTGGGTAAAGGTTCCTGCTACCAAGCCTGGCAGTCTACGCTCAACCCCCTTAACCTATGTGGTAAAAGGAGAGGATTCACTCCCAAAGGTTGTTCTTTGACCTCTATGTATGAGCCATGGCACACTCAAAATAAAAACGAATAGTTCTTATTCTAGTCTTACTTAATGGTTGTACGTGCATGTGTGCACTGTGTACACTGTGAGCTATTCGTACTGGTTTACACCTCACGTACTTTCATAGTGAGTGACTTTATAATGCGCTCTCAGGCAGCTTTGGAAATGCTTGATGTGTTCTGGCGAACTGTAGCTACCATGCTAACTGAGAAATCGCTGCAGCTTCCTCCTGACTATGGCTGAAACTTGATGCCCTTCGACCAGCTCCTTTCCCTTCCCGGGCATCCCAGCCCACCCCTGCCTGGCAGCTGCTGTTCTCCTAGCTTCTTTTTCTGTCTCAACTTCTTTTAATTCCACACACACGGGTGTGACCGTGCTGGATTTGACTTTCTGGAGCTGTCTTATTTCACTGAGCATAAAAGTTGTCCTGTAGGTTTGGGTTTACCCATCTGTCACAAATGACAGCATTTCCCTTTTTTAGAAAGGATGACTAATACTGTCCTGTGTGTGTGTTTGTGTGTGCACATGTGCACACATATATGCACACATACGCTCTCTTAATCTGCTTTTCCATTGATGAGTACTTCTCTCTCAGCTGTTATAAATAGGGATACAGTGAACTGCCCCCCATAGCTTTTTTTCCCCCTTCGGAGCTGGGGACTGAACCCAGGACCTTGCTCTTGCTAGGCAAGCGCTCTACCTCTGAGCTAAATCCCCAACCCCTCCCCATAGCTTTTTATTGAGCATCATAGTCTACCATCTACACTGTGTTAGCACAGAGGTATATAACAGTCACTGTTTTGCATCCATGAATCATATGTGTTAGTGGAAGATTAAAGGGAAGGCATGCAGTGGGCAGGTAATAAAAACCCCCAGGCCATGTGTTTGGCCGTGAAGTAAACAGAACAGCCCATGTAAGAGATGGTGTTTGGGGTCTCTCGAATGGTGGCAAGTGGACAGGAAGGCTCCCTCAGAAGCTTTGTGAAGTTCCGGGGCACAGTCGTTCTCAGCAAAGGGAGGGGGATTGAAGACCCCTGGGACGGGATGGAGCTTTCTGGTTGAAGAAGCAGAAACAGGACAGGTGTGATGAGAGCTGGGTCAGGGAAAGGTTGCAGGCAGCTCATGTGAGCAGCCTTGTGAGCAAAGGGAAGAAGTTGAATTTTAAGAACCATGGGAAGCCTCTGGAAGGCTCTCAGCAAACAAAGGACAAAGGCTGTGTTTTTAAAGGTCACCTAGCCTGAGTTCCCTGGAGATTGAGTTGGGGAGACTCAGGGCCACTAGAGGCAACCTGGCCTGAAGCCCAGCCAATCCTTGTCTTGCATCTCTCTCTCTAATCCACCGTCCTCCTCCCCTGAGTCCCTTTTGCACTTAAAGTCAATATGGCGTGTTTACCACTTAATTAGAAAATCGTTTATACTTGTCCAAAGCCTCACCGGCCGGGGAAGCTAGGGGACATCTCTGTTTCAAAGGGAGGCCCATTGGGAATGTCCCGGCCCTCCGTGATGAGTCATTGCTCTTCAGGTGGGAATGACTGATGGGTTTATGTTCCATGTGTGATTGTCTGAGGGGTAGGAGGAAACTCACTCTTCCTCAAAAATTCTTTGTGTCTAGGAAGTCCTGTATTTGAGTGTTATCCCAGCTATGTTTGAGGAGACACCGAAGGGTGGGTATTAGCTCCCCTCAGTACACCGGAGACTGGATGTCTGAGAGGATGTGGGTCTTGAGTAAGAGTAGAACCCAGGTCTTGGGGAGGCCATGAACTCTGCAGTTATTTCCTGTATGGTTATGCTACTGGTTCAGCTCTTGGGGTGAATGTGTGACTGGGGGAGCGGGGAATCTAACGTATGGTGAAACTGTTGAAACCAGGAGAGATTTGTAATGGATTGTGGAAGCAGGGGAGGCATCACTGTGCTCTGCAGTGGTAAAGAGCTTTGGAAGGAAATAAACATAGGCGTGGCATCTAGAGGAACCCCGGGACAAGGAACTGGCCCTCACTGAGTCTCAGTATGCTGACCCATGGGATGGGAGGAATAACAAAGGCACTGCCTTCCTGGGCCACAGCCGAGGAGTGAATGAGCGAGTTTATGAAAGGGACCCAGTCCGGGCCTCTGCACAGGAAGTGCACTCGGTAAATATTAGCCATTGTGCAGAGCACTGGGAACAGATGATACAGAACGAAGAATGCCTCATCATAAATTTCCGGGAAAACCAGTGTGCTGGTGTTCTGGGTATTGGGTTCTCTGCAAAGTGTGGAACCAAACCGAACCAAAACCATGATACCCAGCCTGCAAAAGATAGGAGATCCAGGGTGGACCTGGTTCTTCTAGGATGGAACTAGGCCGGCATGTTAAATAGAAGCCGAGAGATTTGTTCCAGAAAGAGGAGTGTGGATATGGGCAGCCCAGGCTAACTTAGTTCAGGGCAGGGAACCATCCAGAGAGTACAGAGGTAGAAAGTTGAGTCCAACCTTAGAAGTAAGGCTCTGGGTTGCTGTGGGGATTCTAGAAAAGCCACTCCTCTGTAACAACTGCCAATCACTAAAGCTGAGGCAGGGCCTTTAGTGGTTGCGGCACCTGCTACCGAGCTTGGAAAACTGACTCTGCTAATTGTCCTCCTTCCACGTGCATGCTGTGGTGTGTGTCTGCTCACGCACTGTACACAGGCACACACACAAATTCTTTGGAAAAATGTGATTTTGAAAAGTCCGAAGTTTTAGACCTAGAAGGATGAACTTTGAGCCCCTACCCAAAGGTTTATGGGGCTGTCATGTCACAAACATGGGCTCCGGTTTAGAAGGAAACATTCTCCCCACCTGCTTTCTCCCTTCTCCTGGGGTGGGGCTGTGGGGGGCTCCAGCCACCTGCTTCTCCCCAGCTCAGAGCCATTTGACACCAGGACATGAGAGAGGCTTGCAGCCTGGAGACTGCTGTGCACATTGCTGATGAGTCTTCCAAGTGGAATGAGAGACTTGTGTGGCAGGTGACATGTCCCCTGAGCCTCAGCAGAGTGTTGCCCACCCACACCCCACAGGGTGGGGTTTGGAATTTCTTGGGAGTGTCTTTGCCAGTTGGTGATACATACTTTTGGGCAGTAACCCAACTTTCAAAGTTTTGTTATTTCCCATCCTGGTTCATTTCAGTTTTACTGTTTTCGGTTTTTTTTTTTTTTTGTTTTTTGTTTTTTGGTTTTTTTGTTTTGTTTTTGTTTTTTAAATCATATTGTATCTTTGTAAGACGCTTCCAATTCCTTTGGGACAAAGCAAGGCAAAAATACACCAATGAAGGCACTTGCTTTTCTTTGCACCTCACCCTCACAGATGACTCTGCGAGCCAGATCTCGTGGATGGCAGGAGACTGAAAGTCACAGCTGCTCTCTGGGAGGAGCTGACGAGACTGGGGATTTCAGCATGGCAGTGGGGTGTCCTGGGTGTTGAATTGGGGACATATGTGAAGGTCTGGGGAGAGAAAGAAAAGTTGTTTTCCATGGGTGAGCACCTAGTTGGTTCCCTTCTACACAGAAGCCCTTCCTCAAAGCTCTCTCCTTTTCTTCCGCATCAGGCAGGGCTGCATTTTCCTGGCTAGAGGTATAAGGAAAGAAAAGAGGAAGACTCTGTGTTCTTGGGTTACGAGTGGATCAAACAATTCCCGATGGGGCCCAACCAAGGAGAAGTTCACATCCTGTTTCTAGTAGCTGGCCGTAAAGCATTTCCACTTTGTTTGTTTTTATAGTGTTGAGATTGAACACAGGCCTTTGGGCATGCTAGGTGAGCACGATCTTCCACTGAGCTGCAGCCCTTTTCCAGTCTGCTTTATGAGGTGGGGTCTACCTGAGTTGCTAGGGCTGTCCTTAAACTAGCTTTGTAGTCCAGACAGCCCTCGCTCCATCACTTGAGTAGTTGATTTCTGAGTCTGTTTCACTAGGCCTGGCTCAATAAATGTTCACCTCTGTGGAAGGGAAGGTCTGGCCTTCACCAGGCCTAATCTAGAAGGGGAAACTAACAGACCAGCACTACACAGATATGAATCCACTTGTAATTCAGATTGCCCTAGGTGCTGTGGACAGAAAGCAAGGGGCCTCTCTCGGGGAAGGCTCCTCAGTCCTCTTGGTAGTCTCTGCCTTCCGTGCACTTTCCCAAGTCTTAGGTTGGAACCAGTCCCTTGTCCCCTGAGACAAGCCAGACATCCCTCTGCATAGTGAAAGGGAGAAGGAAAAGGAAGGTAGTGAGGACAGCAAATTTTCAGTTCCCCACTGGGCCACCTGTCCCAAATGGTATGGGTTCCATAGGCAGCCCTCTGGGGATTCAGTAACGGGTGCCATTTCTCAGAAGGAGCTGGCCACAGAGATAAGACCACAATGACAAGGGGGCCATAAATTGTTACCTGTGCCCTTGGGGTACCCCCTTCCTCCATCCTCCCTCCTTCCCAAGCTGTGGGGTGGATTTAGCAACAGGCTTTTGGTTGGCGGGATGGAGTGAAAGCTGACTTTCTGGTGGCTGGGCATAATCGCTGAGATGCAGAGTGCTGATAGCAGGAATCAATTTAATTTCTGTTGCTCGGTGACGAAGGGGGAGGGGCAGGAAGGTCAGGGCTATTTTGAAAGCCACTGTTCAGTTAAGGAAATGGAATATTCCCTCTAAGGAATTTTCAAAAATATGATCTTTCCTGGGTAGTAAAAGTAGAAGTGGGTTGAGGTTGAGGGCTTTCATCAGAAGAACAGTGTTGATACCCTGGAACACGCCACCCTCACCCCATGTCAGGACAAAACCAGGACCCTTAGCACAAAGCTCGCTGATCAAGCGGGAATGAATTGCATTTTGTATCTGTCCTTGAGTCCTCGGTCTCAGTGAAGATGTGGGCACCTTCCTGAGGTGTCAGATTCCTGGGATGTGTGGAATCTGGTGCCTGGGAGCTGAGCGTTAGGGCCTGTGCTTTGTGGGGTCTCTCAGGTTGGAAGGAAGGCTGAGAGGGACTTGGCAGATCTGGGCGAAGATTAGGCTTCCCTGAGACTGTGACATTTCTGTAGGATTGCCTGATGTGGTGTGTGTGTGTTGGAGGGGGTGGGTATGGGTGTGGGGCGGCATCCCAGCAGCGCCTTTTGGCTGATCTGGACTTGACTCTCCTTTCCTTTCCTTTCCTTTCCTTTCCTTTCCTTTCCTTTCCTTTCCTTTCCTTTCCTTTCCTTTCCTTTCCTTTCCTTTCTCTCTTTCCTTTCTTCTTTCTTTCCTCTCTCTCTCTCCTCCCTCCCTCCCTCTCTCCCTCTCTCTCCTCCCCTCTCTCTCCCTCTCTCTTTCTCTCTTTCTTTCTTTCTTTCTTTCTTTCTTTCTTTCTTTCTTTCTTTCTTTCTTGTGGGGGGATGGAGTGCTGGAGCCAGGCCAATCCCAGCCTTATCTGGAAGTAACATTTGTTATCAAGGGCAAGATGGATGTTGAAGATTTTCTATTAGCAACAGGACAGGAACTTTGTCTTGAAGGGACTTGCAGACCAGAGGACTTAGGGTCATTTCCTAGTTAGTCATTGAGTTCTCCTGTGATAGCCCCAAGTCTAGGGTCAGTGTGTGAGAAGAGAAAGGAGTTGCAATGGTGAAGAAGAATCAGACACTTAGGACCCAGTGTGTGACCCAGGGTCCGCCAGCATGCAAGTGCTTCTTACAAGTTACCGAGGGAGGAAGGAAGCTTGTGCCTCTCTCCAGCCGTCTGGAAGTACTTTATAATCTTCTGCCTGGGATATTTGAGTTGTGGGCGTGTGGTTCCAAATCAGTAAGGCTTCCTTGCTGAGGCTTTGTAGACTGGGCAAGTGATCCTTAATGTTGATCTCCTCAAAATCAGGGTGTTATTTTGACCTTGGATCACTGTCGACCATTTTTGACGCGGAAGGCATCAGTCATTTTGAGACATGGCCACCGGATGGGGAGGCAGGCCTTTCAGAGATGAGCCAGAGGGGGTGATGACAGTCATCTATGTTCAAACAAAGGGCTAAAGGAACAAAGGCTCACCCCTCTAGGCCAAGCTTGGGATAGGAAGCCGTAGACCTCACCCTTATTTAATAAATGGGGTCTCATGTAACCTCTAGCCTGGCCTGAAATTTACTATGTATCTGAGAATGGCCTTAAAATGGATCCTCCTGTCTCGCCCTCCCAAATGCTGGGATTGCAGGTACCAAGTACTGCTAGACTGGGCTGCATCTCTTTCAACAGACGGTGTTTGTTATCTCATGATTAGCGACTTCTATGACCCTTGTGTCTGTCAACTCAGCATCAGCCAGGTATTCTTTATTCGATGGCCTACCCTGGGTTGGATGTGCATCTGGCTCAGTCAGAGCTAGGCCTGTAGCTAAACGAGGTTAAGAGAAGGTAGGGGACCCACACCACTGCTGAGGTGAGCGTGCCTGTTTATAGTTTGTCAGACTTCTCCAGTTCTGAAGTGAGCGGCAACCTGTGCAAGCTCGAATACTGGAAACTGAGGCACAGCTGGTGGTGTACGCTCACTGCTGTGCCCTGCGGCTATGTCCCAGCCACATGGAATCTTGAATGAGGAGGGTGGGCTGCTGGTTTTGCCCTGGGTCTCTTGTTCCCCTGGGCAGCTTAGCTACATAGTCTGTGCCTGGTGATACCTGGAATACCGACCTGAAGAGATATTTCAGGGACCAGACCGGAGGAAACAGAAGCCCAGAGGGCAAAAGACTCAGAACTGGCCTCAGGTCTTTTTCCTGAGGACAAGAGACTGGGCTCTGGGATCTCTTTCCTGTCAACACTGCCCCCTGCTGCTGCCCTGTCGCAGCGGGCACCTGGCCACACTGGAGAGAATGTTTTCAGGCCGAGGAGCAGAGCAGCCTTTCGTAGGAGGCAGTGACGCTGGTACCCCACGGATGTGAGGACAGAGCCTTTATGTTTTGTTTCCATTGACAGGGATGGGTTTTCAGAACCACCCACTCCCTTGCCCAGGCTGGTGACTCACAGAGACAAGATGGCTGAGCAGGGAGATGCAGGGAGTATACTCCCTCCAAGGCCAATTTGATGCTAATTTTTGGCCCTAAGAATCCCAAGTAGCAGTGGCCTGAGTCAGAACATCCCAGTTTGCCTCTCTAGGAGTCAGATTTGCAGTGTGTTCTATATGCTGCCTTGCCGCCCATCTGTCTTACAGTCTTAGCTGGCTGGTTTGGAATGCAGAGACGAGGCCAGGGTTTTTGTCTGTTTGTTTGTTTTGTTTTAATTTATATAACTATTTTATATGCATTGGTGTGAGGGTGTCAGATCCCCTGGAATTGGAGTTACAGATAGTTGTGAGCTGCCATGTAGATACTGGGAATTGAACCCAAGTCCCCTGGAAGAGCTGCTGGTGCTCTTAACAGCTGAGTGATCTCTCCACCGCCTGAGGCCAGGAATTTTTAGAGAAATAAGTAATAAATTATCCGTACAGAGCAAGGCTTCTGCCATTACTAAGAACAGCATTTGGACTTCAGTTTTTGGGCTTTATAGTTTTTTGGACCTCTGAACTCTTGGAGTCTACTTGAGGAGAAGGAGACCCTGGAGAGAACAGGCCCTTCTGTGATAAGTGTGCTTCTTTCCCCTTCTCTCAGCCTTCCTTCCTTCCTACCTCCCTGCTATTGTGGTGGTTAATTGGGATATAAGGAGTACCCAGCCCGTGGCCTGACACACAGTGGGTGTACAGACAGTGGCCTGACACACAGTGGGTATACAGACAGTGGTAATATTCCCGACGTTTACCAACACCTTCTTGGCAAATACAGTACACCCAGGGATTTCTTTTGTTGCAGTTTCACTCTGGTCACTTCAGGAGGAGACCCAGTAACTGCTTCCTCTTCCTCCAGCACATCCTCTTGTCTGTGCCTTTGGACATGGAAGATGGGTTCCACATCACATTATGGTCTTATATATCATTATAGCCGATTTTGATAAATCCTCGAAGGATGTTGACCTTCTTGGTTTTCAAGCTTAGTGGCTTCTTCACTCCCTCAAGGAGGAATTGCTGTGAAATGTAAATGCTTGAGGGAGATTTTGTAGCAAGTTTGCTGTCCTTAAGCAGCAGTGTTCATTGGCTTCCATACTGACTAGTCAGTCATCCTCCCTAAGAAGAAGAATGGATGTTTTGATCGGTGTGTTTCCTCTCCTGGGAAACTGCTACAACCCTGGGTTCTATTGTCCAAGGTGAGGTGGGGGAAGTCTGAGTGAGGATGTTGAAAAGACCCTGGAAAGGCCCCCTAGGGCGGAGTGGAGCCGAGGAAGGCACTGGCCTCTGGCCATGCGGTCCTTCCTTTCTTCCCTGACAGGTGTATAGAATAGCATCTCCTGCTGGCATTCTTGGGGCCTTAGGATATCTCTGGCAGACAGGACTGGAAATTTGATGCTGTGAGACAGGAGAGGACCTGAGAATGCTTATTAAAAAAAACTGCCTTAATCCAAACCCAAGGGCTGAGGAAAGGCATACTTAGCCGTGACATACACTCGTTCAGGCCAGCCAGCCTCAAAGGGGTTAGGAGTCACCTGGCTAACTCTTGGCCAGCCTTGGGGGGACACATGGAGGCTCGGGTACTTTGGCTCTTGTTAGGAAGTTAGAAGGTTCATAGCCAGGGCTTGTGGCTTCATGTGACTTTTTTCTGGCCTCAGCTCTAGCTATGGAGAGGGTACTTGGCGAGCCCCTTGGGAGTTTCAGAGTCCTGCTTCTTCTGGCTCTTTTTTTCCTCCACCCACTCCCTGGTTTAGCAGAGGCTTGCAGAGCTCCACAGGGGCCGTGTGTTCTGGGGCAGCAGATGTTGGTGCTGACTAATGAGACTTCCTGGTGGCTTCAGTGGCCCACGTGGCTGCAGCCGGAACTGCTGCTTTCTCATCTGCCACCCTGAGTTCCAACCACTCGAGAGGGTTAGGGATGCTGCTGCCACCGCCGCCTGCTGCTGAGTCCTGGTCAGAGGCTACTATGAGGGAAGGCATAGGATGCTTCAACTTTGGGAGCTCACAAGACATCTCTGCAGCAGGGAGTGTTTAGTACTTGGGAAGGATACTTTAAGACAATGGCAGAGTAGGTCCATCTGAACAAGCCTATTCTACAACCACCCGACAGCCGCCCCCACCCACCCTGTAAACCAGGCCTGCCACAGCTTCAAGCTTCCTGGGGCTGCAGGCTAGACAGGATTACTCTGTAGCTGTGAGTCCTTGGTTAAATGTGCCCCCTCTGTGACCCTCAGAGGCAAATGGGTAAGTGTCATTCCTACCACTCAGGGATAGTTGAAAGGACCTGGTGAGACCCCAGAGTGACATATCTGGCCCCAGTTCACTACATCCATGGGGCAGGAAGCCCTTCCCTTCACCCTAGTGCTGAATCTTCAAAACAAAAGGAGGGTGGGGTTCTTGGTCCAGTAGCCAGTGTCTGGGCCTGTTGTGGAGATCCTTTGAGGGCTCTTTTCTCCAGGATGCAGTGTCCCAGAGAGGTTTATCAGTTAAACCTGCCTGGCTCCAGAGACGCCAACGCAGACTTCCTGGTAAACACCTCCTGGTCACAAATGCCTTTGTGTAAGTTTTTGAAGAAGATCCCCAAAGCCTGTTTTGGGTCACCAGACCACGTGTGTGTCTGGGGATGAACTGTGTGAGGGAGATGTTTGCTCCTGAAATGAGACATTTTGTTCAGTACCTAGGAGTCTTTCATGTGACATTGAAGTCAGGTGCTGAGCCGCCCGATGCCAGGGGGTTTGAAGTTGAAAGTTGACTCTGCCCCTTGTAGCGACAAAGCTCTGTCAGCCCGAATTCCAATTTTCCCGAGGATTTTGGTCTGTTGACAACTCAGCTGTGCTTTCTCAGCACCTTTGGGTCTGTTTCTGTTGTGTTGTCGGGTTTTGTTTTTGTTTGCATGTGTTTTGGTAGTTAGGGGAGGGATGGGCTACTGACAGGGCAAAGGGGGCATTTAACCATTTATTCTTTTTAGTAGGTTTAATTGTATGAAGATTATAATGCATACAAACGCCTGTAATTAGGGGAGTTGGTTCTGTGAGACAGTGTTTTAGTGAAGAAAATTACAGTGTTCATAAGCTGTCTGAGGAGGAGGCAGTGTATATTAACATGCAACTAGTTTTTGTTAATTCGTGCTGTTTACCAGTATTCCCCGGAGGTATGTCCCTGAAGTCCACAATGCTTCACCCTGAGACGACGCTGTCCATTAGTCTCCTTGTGCTGTCCCTGTAGCTAACCTGACACATAAGCTTTGCTGCCCGTGGCGCTAGAGCGACCAAACTTCCTTCTTCAACAAAACCAGTTCTTCCTTTCACTCCTGACTCAGATTATTTAGTCGTCCCTGCTGGGTGAGGTTGGGGCCTAGACCACCCTGGCAAAGATTATGTCTGAGAAACCAAATACACGGAGGCAGCACTGCAGATTCTGAGCAGCATCCAGAACGGTGCCAGGTTGGGGAGGGGACGTGAGGATAGTGACTCAGGCGTCCTGGGCAGAGCTGTCTCTCTGAGGCAGCTCAGGGACTTTTTCAGGCAGATCACATGGTTTTGTTAGTGCCCAAGGTATGAATAAGCTACGTGAGGTCAGAAAAGAGGAAAGGGGACAATGGACCAGAGGACTTCAGGGAGCCAGAGGCTTACCAGGGGAGGGCGAAGACTTTAGTCTCAGGGCATTTGGGAGCTAGAAATGAAGGGCCCACTGAGAGGGCTTGCTCCTGGAGGTGAGCTTTTTAGGTCCCCACAGAGTCTGGAGTCTTCATGGAAACCCTGTAGGCACCAGTTTAAGAAAAAAGTTGACCACGTATTTTGCCCTAGCGTCCTGGACTCATCGAGGTGGTGCATCCCACATGCTAGAGGAGTATTATGACTTACTGAATCCCCCGAGGACACAAAGCATGGTTCTGAAGGAGGCATGGGGGTTTGAAAGAGCGGGTGAAAATGGGAGGGACTTCCTGGCACCCGCGTAGATCGAAGGTTCAGTGTGTAGGAGGAACACTATATCATCCGGTGGGACAAGAAGTCGGGGTTAGGGAAGAAGGGTTGGGCAGGTCTTAAGGCTTGTAATTTTGTTGTGTGGATACAGTCACATTAGCTGCTGCTGGGTTGCTCACAATAGTTTAAACGAAACCAACTGCCCCCTTAATGACACTTCCAAAGGGCCTCTGTCTATTCCAGTCAACGAGTTTAGACCAGGCTGTTCCGAAAGGGAGACTCCAGATATGGTGGACCAGTTGTCGATGGCTTTGCTTGTTTGTGTGGTTATCCTGGCGCCTCCTGTCACACAAGGAAGGCCCAGCTGTCCAGTCAAGCCAGTCAGAGCATAAGTATGTGAACAAAGTTGGGAGTCTCCGGTTTTATAGCTGCACTTCCAATACCTCCGTGTCTGGAAGGCCAGGTGGCTGGTCCCCTGTGGGTTACCTGAGCTAGGAGCTCTGTTCCACGCAGCCATTGTTCTAGGAATGAAAGCTGTCTCTACGCTCCAGCCTGAACAGTTTGTCTGGTGGGTTGTGTCAAGAAGCTTTTTGAAATATCACCTATGGGTTTCTCTTGTTCCTTCGGGCCTAGCTATGAATACCCAGATCTCTTAGTTTAGAGTTCAGGCAAGGTTGACTGGTGGATAAAGTTACAAGTTGCTTACCAGAAGCAAGCTTGTGTGAGTCTGCTTCCTTGGCGGTCCTTCCCGGGGCTCTCCAGTGGGCACACTCCTCCGGCCTTGCTGAAAGATGATTATCTGGGATGAATGAAATAAAGATGTCCCTAACTGTGGTGTGGGAAAGCAATCCCATAAGTTCATTTACTCGAGCCCAGAGAGGGTGAGAAAGAGGCCGCCTGGCATGGTGTTCTTTTCCATTAACACTCTTGTGATAAACAGCTTAGATGCACTGAGAAAAATTAATGTAGCTATTGTAACTATTGTGCACATGTAGGTAATTTATTAAGGACAATTAAAAGGCTTTAAAAGTCATCCGTGAGGTAAAGTGAACGGGAAGCTGGTGTGTAGTGCATCTTGGCAGAGAGCCTGTGGGAGGTGTGTGGCGCTCTTCTCTTCTCTTGCCCTTACTCCATTAGAGTGACAGGGTACAAAAAGCAGGGGTCCCAGTGCTCTGGATGCTAATGGCCAACATTCTGGGCTGACACCCTCCTCTCTGGGTTCTCCTCCAGCCTTCTGACACTTACAGGGCCACACCTGGCTCTGACCTAATTTGCATTAGGGCTGTAGAAGGCTCCAGAAGCAAGGCATGTCATTTGCTACTAAGTAGCCTAGACCCTGGGTCAGGCACTGTGTTAAATGTTCCTGAGCCCCACTTGCCCATCAGCAAAGGTAGCTGTGCAGTGTAACTGGAGGGCTGGTATTGGAGAGCACATAGGACCTGGCGTGCCTCAGCACAGGATCAGACACCCATGGACCAGCTGCTCAGCCATGATTTATTATTCTCTTTTGCCATTAAGAGCATTGTCGTTACGCTGCTGACCGAGGGCCAAACTAAGATGGAAACCCAGATCCTAACTCCAAGGCCAGTCAGTGCCTTTGATGATACAGTGGTACCTGGACATCCCCACCCCTTCCCATCCGAGCATCCCCACAGTTACTTTGTAGGCGTGTTGGCATGATGCTTGACCCAGCCCCAGCCCCGCTCCACTCTGCCCTGAATCTGAGCTAGTGTATGGAGGACAATACCAGCCAGAGACAACCTAAGGAAGGACAGAGCCCTCAATGTGAGGGTTCAGCATATCATGACAAAGACAGCATGGCAGAGTAGAGAGAACCCCTTATGTCATGGTGGGGCCGGAAGCAGAGAGAGGAGAGTGCCCATCATTGAGAAGGCCTCCCCCTGACCCCCACCCTCCATCTGGATCCCGAGGTGCTACCCACATCCTGGGCTGGTTCTTGCCTCTCAGTTAATCCTCTGTGGGGTACCTCAGACCAGCATCTGCAAAGTGATTCTGAACCCAGCAAAGTCGACAATGCAGAAGAAACCAGCTCAGCTGGTGTGACTTATTGGCCCCAACACAGGATTTTTCTACACATAGACCAGAGTTGCTAGTTGTCCTTTTGTATTGTTTTGTGACGTGAGAAATCTTTGACACCGTGGCTGTAAGTTTCTTTTTTCAATTAAACTTTTAAGTTAAAATATAATCCCATCACTTAACTAATTTTTGTCCTCCCTTTTTTCCTTCTCATGTTCCCACCCTCCTATGTCCCCCTCACTCCTCCAATTGACGACCTTTTTCTATTATTATTATCATTATTATTATTTCACTTACAAATGCATAAATATAACCTGCTTGGTCTGTTTTTGCTCTCTCTCTCTTGCTGTGTGTGTGTGTGTGTGTGTGTGTGTGTGTGTGTGTGTGTGTGTGTGATGATTTCAGGGCTGACCACTTGGTACAGATAACTAGTTAGTGGGCCCATCCCTTGAAGAGGCTAAGTCCTCCATTCTTAGCCATTGTTAGTTGCCTAAAATCTTTGTTTAGGGGTGGGGCTCCTATGAGACACACCCACCCACCCCGAGGCCAAGAAGTCTATTAGACCCAGGTCTTCTTTGGGCAGCCATTTCTAGGAGGCAGGATCTCACAGCACACTTCCTGGTCATCTGTGTCTTACCATCGTCCGTCTCTCTTTTTGATGTTCCCTGAGCCTTAGGGGTGGGCCTTGAATTGTCCTTGGGTCTTGGCTCCCCACAGCTGTTGGTCTATGCGTTGTTATGGTTTTCTGTAATGTTCTTCTGTTGCTCTAAAGAGAGGTTTCTTAGGGAGGTGAGAGCTATACTTTCCTTTGGATTTAAGCCATAGACTATAGTTAGGAATTAAGCTGGTAATCAAAAGTTTCTTAAACACAGATACATTAAGACAGCCTGCCTCTCTTGAGGGTTGGGTGCCGTTGACAGTACTTTAAGTGGCTTATTTTTCACTTGATTCTGTTTTTCTCCGAGCTCGATCATAGACACATATGTTATGTGTCCATTATAGACATATGCATCTATTCGCGAGAAGTAATTTTTAGTTCATGTACTGACTAGAAAGGAAAATGAAGTGTGTTAGCTCAGACACGTCAGACACGACAGACTTTTTCCTCTTCACATGCTACAAATGAGCAGAGAGAAATCACTCGCCTCTGCTGTTAAAAGCTAGAGAGCCTGTAAAATAGTAAATTATAGAGGCATCATCAAAGTTTATAGGCACTGGAATTTGACCTTCAGCACATCCAACACTGGAGGGAGCAGGGTTTTCTTTTCTTTCTTCAAAATGAAACTGGAGAGGGAGGAAAAAGATTTATTACCTTGTGTGGCTAAGTGGCAACTGGAAATGGCATTTCTCAGTTTAAACGAGAGAGAGAGAGAGAGAGAGAGAGAGAGAGAGAGAGAGAGAGAGAGAGAGAGAGAGAGAGAGAGATATTGAAGTGCATACTTTACAGGAAGCATTCCTTGAAAGATTAGAACCTAAGGGCTGGAGTGATGCCTCGGTGGTTGAGAACATTTGCTGCTCTCTCAGAGGACCTGGGTTAGGCTCTCAGCACCCACAGGGCAGCTCACAGCCATCTATAACTCCAGTTCCAGGGGATCTCATGACCTCTTTGACTTTTGTGGGTACCAGGCACCCACATAGTTTGTATACATACAGTCAGACAAATCTCTAAAATACAGGAAATAAATTTTTTTTTTATAAAAGTTAAAATTTAATGGGAAAGGTGTCTGCCCTTCCTTCCACCCTGACTCTGTGAATCTTCATACAGAACTTTGTTGTGTTCCTATCCAAGTTCTTTTCTGTATTTGTGGAGGATATAATGGAGCATCGGTTTAGTTCTGCAGACTTCCACAAAACCGTCTCCCACCTTACTCTGTCCTTTCCCTGACACAAATGGAAATGGGGGTGGTGATGCATCTGCAGTTGTCTTATTTTCTGTAGGGCCCAGGGAGCATCCTCTCTTGTTGATAAGAGTGAGTCTGTGGGAATGAGGGGCTGGCCACGGCAGTCCACAAGGACTGAAGCACTGGGGACCAAATTCCTGTGTCCTTTACCTTGAGTGACTTTGAGGCCTGTGTCCAAATGCATCCCGTGTGGGGAGCTAAGACACAGGCAGGAGAGCAGTGGGCTTCCACCTATAGCTACGAGACAAAGCTACCCGAGCAGCCTTGGCTGAGGAGCCCTGTCCGGTGTGTCACTTCTCTGCAAGGCCACTGTCTTGGCTTTTAAGGTATCTTGGGATAAGCCTTAAAGCTCGCTATCCAGGTGATGATTATAATGTAAGGATTTCAGATTGAACTGCATTCCTATAATTTACTGTGTGGGGAGCAGTCAGCAGTATCATGGGGCAAAACAAGAGCAGCCAGAGCAGGCAAGAGCACCTGCCTGTGAAGAGGACGCCGCCTGTGCTGACACCCTTCTGCATGTCACCCTCACCACACGTGTATCAGCAACAGTTTCTATTAGCCTCCTTTTACAGTGAGTAAATGGAGGTCCAAAGAGTCACCTGACTAAGGGTTGGTAGAGTCAGGATCCCAACCTTGTCGGACCCCAGGGTTCTTGCTTTCCTCTGCCTCATCAGGGATGGCCACAAGCTGGATAAATTCTGATATTAAGCAGGAAGGACTTCATGGCTCCGTGTTCAGTTAGCTAGCCGGTAGCTAGGCAGACATCCAGAATGTTATCTCATTGGTAATGTAGCCCTAGTGAAATTAAAGCTCCCCACCTATGGGCTGAGTGGAAAGAGGACTCCCGTAGGAGTTCTGATTGGACTGTGAGCATTTTTCTTACGTGTGTTAACGGAATCAGGGGAGCCTGGGGTTCAGTGATGGGATAGTGTCTTTGGTAGTCCCACCAACAGCCCCAGACTGTGGGTCATCAGACACCTTCTTCCTGTGTCTCCATGATGGTGCCAGTATGCAGAGGCTTGGGCCTGCTATGAACATTTCTAGCCTATCTCAACTCGCTGGCCAGAAGCCAGTGCCCTGATGTCTTCTGACCTGTGTGGCTTGGGTCTGTGTATGCTTCTGGAACTTGGTCATGAAGTACCAAGTATATAGCTCAGGGGGCCCTGAGCTGCTAACTAGACCAGAAGCCAGAAAGCTGCTACGCTAATCCAGCCTTCCATCCCCGGAAATAAGTGCTACTGTGGCCCCCTGTGGGATTACAATCCATCTCTGGGACCCCACTTGGATTGTGACCTTGAGGCTGCTCACTAACTGCCTATGCCTGGGTTTCCTCACCTACCCTACTTTTTTACCCTGTTCCCAAGAGATGCTCTCTGACCTGGTTCTCTCCCTGCCCTTTCTATGGAACCCATGCGAAGATGCCCTTTGCTTTTAGACCACAGCCAGCTGCCCACTGCAGCTGGCATGGGAAACACTTATTCTCTATGCCAATTTACACAGAAAATAGTCCTGTGGTCACCCCCTGAATAATGCAGAGGATCCTCTGCCCCTAGCTCTCCTGTAGGGCGGCCTGTTTGTTGTTGGAAACCCTTGGCATACATCCCAAGACTTGAAACGAGGGCTCGAAGCCATCGTTCCTGCATTAGCATCTTTTCCTCTTTTGCTTTTGTAAAAATCAACTTCCTGTACTTCCACTGGTGCTTCTAAGCCCTAGAAAGTGTGTAGGAGGGGGCCTCTCAACCCTTGTCCATTGCTTGCCTGGTTCTGGGGGAGACCCTTATACATTAAAGATGACAGCTGTCACAGAGAGCATTTTAAAACAAGCCCAGTTCCCCCTCTGTGTGCCCCCTGAGTGTTTAAGTTTCTGTGTATAGCAAGTCCAAAGCAAACAGACATTTTCTTGAGAGGCGAGGTGAGGTGGGACTGAGACAGCGGGGGAGGAGAGCAGCGGAGGCCACAGGGTGGGGGAGCCCACAGCTACGGTCATGAACTGTTGGTCTCCTGTGTGTGCTTGAGAAGCAGGGTTGCATCATGAGCTTAGCTGAGCCTGTCTCTTGCCGAGGTGATCTTCCAGATAACCACAGAGAAACTTGGGGTTTAGCCCACCCTTATGCATACATGCACATGCTCTTGCACTCATGTGTCCCCCAACCCCACAACACACACAAGTACACTCACTCTCACACAGTCACACATCACATCCACAGCTGAGGTGTGATTGATCGAAACATCCCCAAGAAGGTTTCCATTGTGCACCTTACACTGCATGTAAAGGGAGGAATCTCTGGGCAGCAGAACCATAGTTTGGATCACCCATCCCCCACTAGCAGTAGTGGCTGACTACCATGTGCCTCTCCACGTTTACAGTCCATGGGGACACACAGACGTGCAAATTTTGTCATTGGCAGGGAATTCCTGGTAGACAGAGAAGACAGACATGCACGGGTGAGTCTCTAGCACTCAGACCCTCAGGACTCCTTAGAGCCTCCCTGCCTCTGTGAGAATGGTTGCCATCCCAGCCCTCTGGTTTTGGAGCGCTGTTCTTGATGGAGGATTCACTACAGGCCACGCTAAGGAGCACAGTCAGAGCTAAATCCCAGGCCTGCTGTATTAGGTCAGCAAATCTTCCCTGAAAAATGTTGATGCAGCTCCCGGGCTGCACCATCTCAGAGTTTATTTTAGGCAGATGATTGCCTTCTAGGTCATTTGCAACCATTTAAGCATCCTTGGCAGGAGAACATACTTGAATCGGCCAAGGCTCTTAGAGTTGGGACTGGGGCATCATCTTTTTTTTTTTTGCCTAGCCTTATGGCTTGACTGGCATTCATTCCACTGTCCGGATGGAGAGGAGAAAGGTGGCACTGCCCTGTTCTGAAGGCTGTGAGTTGTCATGCATACTACACTGGCCACTCCTACCAAGTTCACTCCTACCATCTTTCTGGGCAGAATTACTTAGAGAGCCTGCTGTTACTTAGAGAGCTTGTGGAAGTCCCAACTCCTCTGGACCACTTAGACATGGTTGCCTCCTCTGCTCCCCTCATCCCCAGTCTTAAGCCTTGTTTCAGCTCTGGGTATTGTATTCTGCACCTCTCCAAATCCATCCTCCAAGTTGCCCTTACGTCAGTCTGTGCTGGTCGTCCCCTTGTGTGGAGGACTTCTCAGAGCCTTCTGTCTGTTGGGATGATACCTGAGCTTGCCTCACCGCTGAAATCTATTAAGGGGGGGTTTCATGGACTAATGTTTCTTGAAGTGTTCAGTGAGAAGCTTCTAAAAAGTCTTTTACTACTCTGAGACGTCAGCTTCCTTAGTTGTACACAATAGGAGCTAGTCAAGTGTTCTTAACGTCTTCACCACTTCTCAAGTAAAATTTCTCCTAGAGATCCTGGGTCCTCAAAACACTGTTTCCCTCTTGAAAAACCGATTACTCAGTAAACATTGGGGAGTAAAATGAGTTCTGACTTGATAGATTGAAGTCAGATAGATACATCTGTGTTGGCTTTATATAAATATGTATCAGACATTATATTGCATGTATTCAAATGTATTTTCATAAGATAGGCCATCTTGAATGTATATATGCTTCTATGTGTATGTGCACACATATCCACATACACATGTGGTCTGTATACTGTACAACATGCAGTTTGCCAGTGGCTAACAGAGCATCAGTGTGATTATGCGATGGTTTGTTAAAAACAAGAGTTATAGAGTCTTTGTGCCATTTTTGGTTGGCTCTTAGAAACTGATTGATACCATCTAGGCTAGTGGTTCTCAATCTTTCTAATGTTGCAACCCTTTATATAGTCCATGTTGTAATGGTCTCCAACCAAAAAATATTATTTTTTGTTTCTACTTCAAACTGTAATTTTGTTAAGGTTAAGAATAGTATTTTAGGGGACTGGAGGGATGGCTCAGAGGTTAAGAGCACTGACTGTTCTTCCAGAGGTCCTGAGTTCAGTTCCCAGCAACCACATGGCTGCTCACAACCATCTGTAATGAGGGCTGATGCCCTCTCCTGGTGTGTCTGAAGACAGCAACAGTGTACTCATAGAAAATAAATCTTAAAAAAAATCATAATGTAAATATTTTTAGAGATGGAGGTTTGTCAAAGGGCTTGAGACTCACAGGTTGAGAACCTCTGGTCCAGATAGTAAGGTTGGAAGTAAAATAAGGAAATCTTGGACTCCTCATGTCTAAGAATATCTGTGGTCTTTGAGAACCTCTGGATTGAATGGAGACTCCTCTCCAGATGTGGTTTTCTCCTTGTTCCTGCCCCTGAAGCATCTGCCAAAAGCCCAGTGGGTCCACCCATAACACTAATAAAGAACCCTGTAAACCCCAGAGAGTAATTGGACTGCTAATTGCTACGGATGCTGTGCTTTGAGCCAGATTTGGTGTGCAGGATGCCCCCCTTGCAGGCCACAGGAGGATAATTTGAGAATTCTCTAGCCTGTTCTGGTGCATGGATGCTGGGCCCCTAGCAAGTACTTTGTGCTGTTTGCTTTGGGTAACTATGGAAGCCCACTTAAGGGTCACTGGGGGATTCAAGTCCAGTCTCAGTGCTGGTTGTTTTGGCTACATCACCCGGAAGAATGCCTGCCTCATTGTAAGAGCTAGAGAGAAGTTTCCCAGAAGCTGGCTATGCTATTCAGGGTGTGTGTGTGTCTTTCTTTCCTTTCCTTTCCTTTCCTTTCCTTTCCTTTCCTTTCCTTTTTTCCTTTCCTTTCCTTTCCTTTCCTTTTCTTTTCTCTTCTCTTCTTTTCTTTTCTCTTCTTTTCTTTTCTTTTCTCTTCTCTTCTTTCTTTCTAATGAGTAGGAAGAAAACTTCCTGAGTAAAGCTCAAATTTGAGGTGGTTCTTTGGTACAGAAGTTAAACTGGCATCTTTGGGGACTTTCTCACAAGTATCCTTGTGACATTTAACAAATGACCTTTGTGCTAAACTCGGGGCCCTGTCAGGGTGCTCTCTGCAGTAATTTTTGAGAAGGGACTGGAAGGAGTGAGGTCTAAGAAGGTGAAGGACACACTGCACAACCGTTGACCAAGGTCAGAACATTTTAGCAAAAGGGCATCATGCGGCCTGGTGACAGGAAGGGATGTGAGTCATCTGGTGCTTTTGCGTCTTTGTTGTCAGAATAATATAGGGGCCTCAGGCTTCTGGCTTCAGATTCCATGAAGCTTAACCCAAGCAACCTCTGGGGTTAGAATGGAGCCCTAATGCTTGATTAGACAGTTTGGTTTTTTTAAAGTAACTGCAATCATATGTTAATTTATGCACCTGTAGCCTAACACCATAGGACACAGAGAGTCGTGAAGAACCAGGAGTCGAAGGTACCCAAGGTGGGCAAGAGAAAATATGCAGGCAGTAGGGAATCATGCCAAGTATGAGGGCCAAAGGGGCCTTGAAACCAGAGCAGGGGCTGGAGGGACAAGTCAGAGTCCCTGGCAGGAACTCTGCTGAAGGTTCCCAAGGGGAGGAGCAGCAGCACAGACTGACTTAAGGGCAACTCCGAGGGTGGATTTGGATAACTGCAGAGTACAGCGCCCAGAGCTAAAGCCAGGCTTAGTTAGGGCTGGGGATGAGGGTGGTGGTGGACAGGAACCACATCTCAGTGGGCCAGAGGAGTTCTGACTTCCATAGGCTCTCTAGGTAGCATGCAGAGTCTGTTGCCAAAATCAAGATTGGCTGAGAGGGTAGCGTGTTCTCAGGCAGTGAGAGGGTTCTGGGTTATGTGCCCAGTCTGTGTCAGGAGCGTGCTTGGGCTGGCAAAGGGTAAAGCAGCACTGTCTCAACACTAAGATCCTCCATAGGCGGCAGCTTCTTGAGTGCTTCCTGGGAAAGCAGGGTAGATTGTCCTGCGGACCTGAAGCAAAGGCTGAGCTATACTCTCGCCTCAGTGTTCCATTCCTCTGAAATGGGACTGGTGGCACCCTCCCCCTGCTTGGATGTGTGAGCATATACCCTGAGGATGGATAACCGCTCCCTGCCCTTGACCCTGCTTAGAGTGCCTGGGCAGATGTCACCCAGTCTTCTTTTGCCTATGCACATGGACAGCCTTCTGTCTGTTCCCTGGGGGTGCCCGGGCACTCCCAGGCAGATGTTGGGTAGTAATTAGTCAGCCCTAACTTTACAGGTTCAATGACTTGTTGTCTTAAATTTTTATAACTACAGAAAAACAGAGTGCTGATTTATTAAAAATTAATCCTCCTGGGGGTAGCTTCAGCAGAGGGGCTTGGAGAGGGGGAAGGCAGGTGGTGGGAAAGTGCTGTGCAAGGGCCATTGTTTCTGCCCTGCCTGCCTTCATTAGTTCATTAGGAGCACAGGCCCAGCCTGTGCCTCCGTGCAGCCAGGGAGATGGCAGCTCCGTGCTGGTCTCCTTTGAGTCCCCCACTCCCACCCCAGGTTTGTTATGGGTGCTGTAGAAAGTTCCACAGATTTGTGACTTCAACTGCAGAAATCCTTTGTGTCCCAGCCCTGGGGGGCAGTGAGGAGAGGTAGCACGGCAGACTGGGGACCCAGGGTGACCCTGTTCCAAGCCTCTTTCCTGGCTGTTGGCAGGCGCTGCTGGCTGTCAGTCACTGCCGTTCTTGGGTTTGTAGACATGTCACTCAAATCTTTGCTGGTTTGGTTTCCTTCCATTGGCTTCTCCCTGTGCACTTATCTGTGTGCTCAGTCCACCTTTCCGGTGAGGACCCCAGACCCATTAGAACCAGGTCCTTCCCTCCTCCACACTGACCTCATTCTAACATCGCTAATTAAAACCTTCAACAACTCTGTTTACAATAGGGCCACATAACTGAGGGACATGGGGTTAACATCACTGCGGATTGGTCTTAAGGAAACAGTACAACTGGACCAGCTTCCTTCTTCCTCTCCTTGTCTAGCCTTTTTGGCTTCTTTGAGCCTGCCTTATTCCCTCACACTCTGGACCTCATGGGGTCCGTCTCTGTTGCCATCTCACCTGCCTTCACCCTTCTATGGTCCACTTAGGATTTGGGTCATTGTCATCCAGCAGAAGTGGGCTGATGCCTTTCTGTGAGCCAACCCAGTCCCTACTTTCTTCAGTGGGTGAGTGTCGTGTTTATATGAACCCCCAAACCTTCCTCTTCAGTCTGAAGGATTCTCTGCTAAGAGATCCACCGTCCACAATTTACTTCCAAGCAGGGCTGTAAGGGTGGGGAAAGAAAAAAAGGAATCTGTGTGAGTCTGCATACTTGAGAGAGAATTTCCTTTTATTGATCAAAAAACTTCCAGCACAGGGCAAGGATGTCTCATGCAGGAGCCTTATCGTTTAGAGCATTTCCTCCTCAGAGGCAAGGCATGCAGGCATGGTGCCGAGATAGCCAAGTTGGAATTCAGCAAGAGGGGAATGTTGGCCCCCACAGCATCATGGGCCATTAAGTCTGTAATGTGGCAGAGGCCTCTGGATTCCTGTCTTCCTTGTTAATTGCCAGGATGCTGAATTTTTCTCTGCTGCTCTGGATGGGTGTCATGCCTTCAAACACACGTCCTTCTGGGGTTGCTCTTTCCCTGGGCACTAGCAATGACCTGAGGTCATGGGTGACAGGTCTCAGAATTAATTCTTGTGAGTAGAGTACCTCTCCCTGCTGATAGTCTGCTTATAGGCAGACTGTGGACTGATTGTTCTCCCCCTTTACCAGGACCACTGGCTTATTTTCCATCTGGGACGGGTGAATCTGGAGCTCCCAGCATTATGGCTGTGGTGATGAGGCTTGCAGACAGATTTGGGGGGGGGGGGAACCTTTGATTAGGACCAAGAGTTTTGAGATGACTTTTGCTCTTAGGGAATTTCCAGTATGAGTAAAGTTAGAGGCGCCTGGGGTTTTTGAGAAAGCTATCTCTACCAAGCCTTTCACAGTTTCTATTTCTGACTCATTCTCCTCCCTGCCAAGGTTGCCCCTTGCCTAGTGGCCATGCACCAGTCCAGAGCTCTGGCCCCACTGTCTCAGCACCCCATTTTCCTCATTGGCTGGTCACCTTAGTCAGAGTTTCTAGCGCATTCGTTCACCTGGCCCTCTAGCCTTCACGGTCTTGTCATGTCTAGATACTCTTCCCTCTGTCTTTTGTCTCATAGTGCCATCCATCCATTTGCTTCAGTCCCATTGTTGCCCCCAATCCCAGATAGCATGGCTGAAATGCCCTGTATCCATCGCTCCCCCAAGCTTGTCAAACGCTCTTAGCTCCAGCCTTCAACACGAGTTCTGTTTAGTTATCCTCCTTGTGACCCAGGCGGGATGTCTGGTCACACTCCTGTGTTATTTCTTTGTCATTTTCTGGTTTCTTAGTCTAGAGACTCCCAACTAGCGCCAATGGGAATCATTGGTTGGGGCTTACAAAATACCTTTGCTTGGTCTCCCCGCGTGTTTAGTTTAACTGTCATATGGATACAGTCAATGTATACATTCTCGGCTTGGGATGGTTCTGTTTCCTTGGTTGATCTATAGAAGGATGAAGCAGGTGAGGATGTTGGCTATGGGAAGGAAGCAGAGGCACAGGGGGTGCAATATAACAGCAGAGCTACCAGACTAATGGAAGCAGAGTAGACCCCTTTTAGAAGTGCAGTGCTGGGTCAGAAAGGGCTGGAGGGATGGCTCAGTGGTTAAGAGCACTGGCTGCTCTTCCAGAGGTCCTGAGTTCAATCCCAGCAACCACATGGTGGCTCACAACCATCTATAATGGGGATCCAATGCCCTCTTCTGATGTGTATGAAGATAGCGACAGTGTACTCACATACATGAAATAAATAAGTAAATAAATAAATACATAAATAAATAAGATCAGAGAGACTAAACATAGCTAAGCCCATTTCTCCGAGGAATGATACGAGGAAGACAGATGATTTATGTACGGTACAGGTAACTTCCTGGCTGGTAGGCCACTGTGTTTTTGTTTCTCTCTTTTCTTGTTCTGGAGATGGGTCCAGAGGGCAGCTTGCAAAGGACCTCCTGCCTCAGCCTGACAAGAAGGTGATGGATCTTGCCAGAAAGTCCTTAGTTCTGAAAACATTCCCTGGTTTGCTGGTAGTGGTAGAACTCTTTTGTACCCTAGCAGGCCACAGGGTTCATCCTTAGCAAAGAGGCAAGTTGGGGGTGGGGGGGAGAGTAAATGAGAACGAGAACAGGTTCCATTGTCACACAAGACAGAGTCTGTGATCCTGTACCCCTAACAAGATAGCGTGACAGTGTCTTGAACCCTCCTGGTAAATGGTGTCTCCTGGCTTCCTGCTGGCAGTTTCTATTTTATCCCTACCCTGAGAGCTGTCCCCCTGTCTCCACTGCCCTGTCTTAGACTACTCGAGTTATCCCTTTTTGAAGGAGCCTCCAGGAATAGTTTTAAACATAAAGACATTCCTATTCTGTTGCTGTCGTCTTTCCGCTTAGTACAATGAAGGACTGTTTCTGAAACCTAAACAAAGACGCAGAGGAAGCATTTTATACAGACATGAGCCAACATCTCAGACACCAGTCTCAAAGGCAGAGATCCAGGGCTGGGGTGTAGCTCAGCAGTAGAGTAGAGCTTTTGTGAGGTCCTGAGTTCACACCCCAGGGCCAGGAGACCAAGCCTCAAACAAACACACAAACAACAACAACAACAAAAAAAGACCCGTCACAAAACAGAGACAGATCCTTCCAGGCTTCTTTCTTATTTGGGAGGTGGGCCATTGTCCTGGTTTCCTCAGAAACTGCTTTGGTGTTTATACTGTGATGAAACTACTTGTCCTTGTTGAATCTAGGGTGGCCCCAGGTACAGTAGAAGACAGGAAGGTGGGCATGGAGGAGACCGAAGCCCAGTGTGAGACAGCTGCCTTCTCTGGCCTGTCTCAGGGCTTCTCTTTGCAGAAGCTGCAGGGCCTAGGCTACCAGGGCATCCTGGTGGAGGAGCTGAATGGAGTGGTGCACACCAAGCCTAGTTCCCCTCCCTAGCTGCTTCCTGGACCCCCACCCCTACCCCACCACCTCAGTCTTCTCAAGTTTGTGACCGTCTGAGCAGCCTGAAACTGGGTTGTGCTTAGCTGTGCATCCGTTTCTTTAAGCCCGGAGAAGGCTGAAGAACAGACAGCTTTATTTCGATATGCTTTTAGAGACCATTCGCTCAGCTCTGAGCCTGGGAGAAGGTTTCCAGGGTCTATTAGGCAGCAAGTGCTTTGATGGCTTTGGAATCATAAGGTTGATTTGAAAAATTGCCACCTAATGGCTTACAACTGGAATAAATTTCTTGAAATTGGACCTTGGAGGGAGACTTGGGTGCACACAGGGGGGCCTCTCCCCAGTGCACCTCGCACACCACACTGGGCGAAGGTGCTAGTCTCTGTGGTCATTGGGGCCAGGAGTCCCCCCTAATTAGGCAAGGGATCCTGTCACTCTTCATTTCTCAATTTGGACCCAACATTTAGTGGCAGCCACTGTGGGGAGGCTTCAAACAGGAATTTCTCCCCACTGGCCTTTAAAAGGCCAGGGCCTGAGAATTCTTGAAAAATTAATGGGGTCTCTGTGGGTTCTTCCCACTCGCTGGTAACCCGGGTCTCTCCCAGGGCCCGCTGTGGCTGTGAGGCAGAATGGGCTCTCAGCAGCCGCTCTTTTGTATGCAAATATGACCTAAAGAAGTCCGGGAGGCAGCAGGCCATTGTTGCCAGAGACCGAGATTTCAAACAGCCACAAGGCTTTAAAATATTCCAGGCAGATATTGAAAATGTCAGTGGCAGGTTTTTTCTACTTACTTCTTACCTAGATCCCCCCCCCTCCCCACTGCCACCCACCCCACCATAAAATATAATCAAAAAGCTGGTAAATAATTTAAAGAATTGCCTCAAAGGATTTGCACACTAGAAAGAGACTCCTTTGCCTGGTTTTAAGTAGGGAGAGATTGTTTTCATTTCCCTCTCCCCCGTGATATTTAAAATATTCAGGAGCGTCCCATAGGGTCTTGAACTCATAAGCACCTACATTTTTCTCACTATGTACTCATTCCCTCTTTTCCTTATTGATTTGCTTTTTTTGGGTTGCTGTCGGCAACATTTAGGTCCAACTTTCAAATGAAAATCTTATTTTAGATGTCTGTCTTAAGTCAGGCCGACTTGAGGTCTGTTACCGTCATCAGAGTTCCACATCCCGACCTCTAGTTTTACAGAGTGGAGCAAGTCTTGGCCACTGTGACTTTTCTTCCTATTCACTCCTTTCAAAGGAACCCCTTACGTTGTGAGCAGGAGGCACTGGTGGCTTAGATGTGGGGCCTGTTGCACATCTTCTTCTAGAAACTTCCTCAGCTATGACTGGACCTCCAGGCTTACCCTGACTGGGATGGAGTGTGCCTATGGAAAAATTAAGGCCAGCTCTGGAAGCCATGCACCGACCACTAGGAAGATCTGTCAAGTGTCAGGGAATTTCTGCATTACCCAGAATTCCTGGGGCCAGGTTATGACTGGCCAAGGAGAAGTGATTGTGAGTGGTTGATAGAGCCTGCACAAGTGTGTGAATGGAAGAAAGAAGTGTACAGATATAAGAGTAGTAGGGAGGGAGGGGGAAGGGAGGGGGAGGGGAAGGGAGAGAAGACAGATGGGGAGATAGAGGGACAAATGAAGGCATTTTGGGTGGTGGGTGGATGAAAGGAAGGAGGGATGGAAGAATGGATGGAGAGGTACAGTAGGAGATGGATGGACAAATGGATTAGAGAAAAGGACAGAAGAATAGATGACAGGAAGTATGGGTGAAAAGTAAACAGGTGATTGGTAGAGGGAAGAGCAGAATGGATAGATGATGGATGGATGGATGGATGGATGGATAGATAGATAGGGAGAACAGGTAGATGATAGTTAGATACATACATATATGCATCGAAGAACAGATAGAGGATACATGCATACATACATACATACATACATACATACATACATACATACATACATACATACGTAGAAGAACAGGTAGATGATAGAAAAGCAGAAAGATGTTAGGTACTTGGCTTTCCTGTGATGCGTCCTCTTATGCTGTACCCAAACTAGCATCTGCTTCTAGAAGCCTAGAAAAAGAACCCAGTGTACTCGTGTGGAAGATACAGACCCTGTCCTCCTTGGATAGGTGGGATCCTCCAAGCCCACTCTGATGGCGAAATCACTTACTGAACGTGCTGGTCCCTGCAGCCCATCTGCTTGGCATTGCCTCTTGCCTCTGAGCCTCTAATGCTCTCTGACACGGTTAGTGTCAGTATCTGCTAACCAACCAGATGTGTTCTCCCTGGGCCCAGGCAACAACCTCCCTCCTGCCATGCTCTCCTAGCTTAGCAATTGCTCCATACTGCGACATTGGAGAGAGGACTGTGGATCAGACACCAGAGGCATTGTGTGATTTCAGGTCAGCTGAAAAGCTGTAGGCTGAAGGGTGCTGTGAGTTCAATACCCAATGCTCCTTAGAAACCAGCAGTGGCTACTCGTTCCCATCTGTGCAGCTGGGGACCATCTACCATTACCACAGGTGGGAGAGTGAAGGCTCCTAGGGAAAGTGTGAGGACTCTTGGGCTCCCAAGATGATGTTATTGGTGAGCTTAAGTCCTGACAGACCCAAGCACTTTGCATGCCTCCAGACTGGTACTGGAAGGCACAGCTGAGGTTGGCACGCTCTGCCAAGACTGTAGATGGTGGCCTTTTTGTTTTGTTTCTGAAAATGACCTTCTGGTGATTTCTTCATCCTTGAAAGCAAAAGCTGGCTTTCCTTGACAGGCAGAATGCATAGTGCCCTGCATTTATCCTTCAACATGGCTGCTCGGGCCGCATGTCCCTTTGTTTCTGTCTTGGAGGCTGAAATGGACCTGTGCATTGTACACATTGTACAAATGTACAGAGTTGGTAGCTGTCTCAGGAACCCTCGGTGGCTGTCAAGACTCTCTTAGGCTCTGAAATCCAGAACAGCCCTGGCCTTGTCTCCTCTGACGAGTCTGCCAGAAAGACAGAAGTTTAGGTCCCTTGCCTTGTCTCCTAGCTCTGGTTCTTTTCTTATTTTAAAGCCGTTAAGAAGGGAGACATGAGGTCTATGATCTGTAAGCATAAAGGATTTTTAAACTAAACAAGAAAACCAATTATTTTTCTAACTGCTTTACTCTTTCAAATCTTTCACTGTAATGGAGATTTAGAACCCATCACAGTTGGGCTATTATTTCTGTGTAAACAGTGTCATGCCCTATTGCACCAGGCAAACAGTCAATTTTTTCCATTACACTTAGACACAGATGACGAGGGTACAGAGTCCATGGTCTGCCGAGTAGGTTTTAGTTGATGGGTGTGCATGACCATGATCAGCAGCGGGGAAAGGGTTAAGATTTTTACCCAGGAGTACTCTGTTGGCCCCAGAGCCCTGTCACACTTCAGGCTCAAGGACAGAGAAGAGTTGAGCAGACAAGGGCAGCCAATCAAAGGTTTCTTCCAGGTGGTAGGATAGAGTGATCTTCGGGGTTCCTTCAGGGGTCCGGTCATGGAACTTTTGAAGTGCACACCCGACTAGTTTGGTTTCTGTTGCTATGACAGAACACTGACCAAATGCAGCTTGGGAAGGAAAGGACTTGTTTGGCTTACATGCCTCATCATGGTCCATCATTGGGGGAACCCAAGGTAGGAACTCAAGCAAGGCAGGGAGCTGGAACCGGGAACTAAAGCAGAGACCATGGAGGGGTGCTGCTCACTGACTTGCTCTTGAAGCCCATTTTCAGCAAGCTTTCTTACATCTCTCAGGACCCCTGTCTACACGTGGAATGCCTACAGTTCCCCCCACTCCATCAAACATTAATGAAGAAAATACCCCCACAGAGTTGCCTACAGGCCAGTCAATAATGGCATCTTCTGCCAAGATGACCCAATTTGTGTCAAGATGACCAAAGAACAACAAACAAACCAACAAACAAACAAAACCAGAATATAACATCTAACTTATAGCCTAGTGTAAGTCCTGGTATCTCTGGAATAACATTTACAGAACTGTATAGCCCATGAGACTTCTTTCTTGCAAACCATGACATGCTACAGCCTGCCCTCAACCCAAAGCTTTCTGTCCCCATGTCCCCTTTGTCTGTCCCTTTTCTCCTCCATCTCTGTGTCAGATACTACCTTCCCCCTCAGCCCTAGAGCTGAGCCCCACCTACATTACTCACTGGTTTGGGGCTCCTTCATTTTAGCATGCACCACTCTTGTTACAGCCACCAATCTCTTATCCAGTAAAGCCCAAGCTCCTTGCTGGTAGCCCTGTGCACCTCCGTCAACGTCGTAGTGTAGGATTCAACTCCCATCTTTCCAGTGTGGATCAGGACGCATCCTACAACGATGGAGGCAGAGTTCCTGGCAGTCAGCAGAGCAGCTCCTCAGATGGGGAAGGTAAAACAGCTAACTCAGTGGAAGAAAAGGTTCTGGAGACAGCTTGCCTGAGTTCAAATCCCACCACCATCACCTGGGCAATCTCAGAAGCTCTGTGCCTCCTTGGTGCCTTTCTCCGCAAAGTAATAGTGGTGTTTATCGGACAGGGCTGTTGTGAAGTCTAAATGAGATGGCAGTCTCTCTCAGAGACTGCCCTAGGAACAATGGTCAGGTCCTTTCTTGACAAAGCTTTTGGACCATCCATACTTCGTGAGCTTGCAACTTCGTGAAGCAGTGTTTGCTCACAGTGCTGGCCACACAGTTGACCATCTGAGAAGCAGACAACACCAACCACCGCTATACCACTGTTTCATTGATGCCTCTGGTCTGGGCTCTGGATACTTGAATTTTACCTTCTGTGTTGTTCTTTTAAAATTTTTAAAAGATTTATTTATTTGCTTTATATAGATAAGTACACTGTTGCTGTCTTCAGACACACCAGAAGAGGGCATCAGATCCCATTACAGATGGTTTGAGCCACCATGTGGTTGCTGGGAATTGAACTCATTACCTCTGAAAGAGCAGTCAGTGCTCTTCACCGCTGAGCCATTCCTCCAGCCTTCTCTGTGTTGTTCTTATAGCTTAGTCTAGGACTCGTAAAGCTGGATCACTGAGGGACGAGCCAGTCAATCTTCATGAAGCACCTTTGTGTACGAGCACTGTACTTAGAGATGAGCTGTTTGTCCTGAGTACCTAAGAGGACTTTTGCTATTCCTTCAAGGAGGGACTCACTCAAGGTGTGTATCTCACCCCTCAGCTGTAGGAGACAGCAGCTACACACACACACACACACACACACACACACACACACACACACACACACACACGCGCGCGCGCGCGCTCTTGAGCATCCTTGTTTATCTAGTGGAGGCAGATGCCCCCTTAGTCTTTGATTCTGCTATAAGCCTCTAGAATGTTCACTCAGGCCTCAAAAGCCCAAGCTTCTGGGAAGTTATGGGCATCTAAGAGGAGAGCTGTCTTCAGCTCTGGAATTTTTCCTCCTTGGGAAGCCCTCTCCTTTGGGTAGGCATGCCCTCACTTCCTCAGAGGCCTTGGGATGGGTCAGGCTGGAGAGAGTGCTGGTGAGGTCAAAGTGCTCTTTTCCCCCACTGCCAGAGAGCTCAGCTTTCAGCAAGGCCGAGGGTACAAGTGATGGCTCTCCCCAAAAATGAACCAAGAAAAAGCTTGCACCTCACAGAAGATGCCTTTTAAAACATACTCATGGGTTTGACTGAACACTGGTCCCAGTGTAACTGGGCAGGCACACTGAGACGTGTTCCTGGACTGACCTCCCCCAAAATGGGAAGAGCATAAAATGTGACACCTCCGTTTTTCCCTAATGGGCCATTCTAGGGAGAAGCCCTGTAGGTCCTGCCAGTGCTGGGGTGGCAGTTGGGTTCCTGTAGGACAGATAGGGGCCCACCCTCCCCAACTAGAAGTGGTGAGTAGGACTCGGAGCCATCTTCTTAGAGGTCAGGAGCACTTTTTGGGGTCACAATGTCTGAATTCTAACTCCATCTCCTGTCAGCCCTGTGATCTTGACTAGGCCCCTCAATTACAAGTCTTATTTTGTCTATCTCTAAAATGGAGTAATGATGATGGGAATATCTATAGGAGGATTGAAATGAGGCAATGTATATACGCCTTAATAAACAACACCATCTGGCCTGTTATCCCCCCTCATCTTCCCACACTAGTATGGCCTTGTACTCTGGTATCGAGCTCCATGTTCATGGGCTGTTTTGTAATCCACTCACAAGGAGCCCCTCCGTCACTGAGGTGTCTCACCAAACAGCTTTTCATTAGATGTGCTAACCAGCAGATCACCTTCCCTTCCCAGGAGCACGGCGCTGCCTGCCTGGGGATTTGTGCATGTATTTTGTCTGTGATGCATAATACATATGTGTGTGAGTGTGTGTGCGTGCTCCCTCCCTGGGATGTATATATAAGTCATTCCCCAAAGAGAGATTTATTTCAAGGAACAAATGCTTCTGGTTAGCTTCTGTGTGGATCTGATCCAGCCCCAAGCTGTTACCATGAGTAGAATTCATTGATGGAAAAAGGAAATGAAAGCAAACCTTCCCTGACATGGGGCATTTCCGTCGGGGGCCCCTGGGAATTCTCCTCCTCTATTAAAATATCCACCAAATTGGACAGAGGAACTTGGCAGCCACAGCCCGAGCTCTCTAATTGTTTCTGAGGGGAGGGTATGAGCAGAAGCTCGGCTTTGGCCTCTCTTCCAGAACCTTCTCACTATTGAAGTACGGAAGGTGGCTGAGTACCCCATGGCTGGGCAAGTGTCCAGCCATGCCCAGGGGTCGATGCATTCCCCCTTGGCCTACTGGAAAGTTCCACTGGTAAGTTTTGGGGGTGGGGGATGTACCTCCGGGAGCTCACATTCCTCAGATGGTCTGAGCCTTCTGTTTAGCCTCAGCAGACAATATGAATGTGGTTTTGATCACAACCAGCTGACAGGAGGAGAGCCAGACTTGTTATGATTTGACCATTTCTCCATTTGGTCCCCCCCCTTCCTCTTCCTTATGGGGAAGATGTTTCTTTTATGAATGAATTTGCTTCAGGGGACAGAGTTCACCACGGAAAAGGAAAGTAAGATACAGGTTCTCACGAAAGTGGGAGGGTGCATGCTGATCTGCAGCTAAGGCTCTCTCTTCCCGTTCAGTGTTTAACAGAGGGCTGTATCAGTGTTTTCTGAGGTGTCAAGAAAGTTGCTGGTCCCATTCACTTTGTGGTTATCTCCTTTACTCCGTGTGCAGGGTCGTAATAGATGTCCCCATTATACACATGGATGCCACGTCTCAGTAGTCAAATAGTGTGTAGGAAAGTCAAATAGTGTGTAAAACACTTGCACCTCTGGCACATCAGACCCTAAACAAGGGTTTTTCCACCTGGCCACAGAGACCTTTGCCCTGGACAATGCCCTATATGTCTCCCAGCATCTTTGGCTATGTTACCAACACACAGAGAGACACATACACACCGTGGAAGTCAGTCTTGTGGGAAGGGATTCGCCCCTGATTGAGAACCCCCCATACCCTGTTGCTATGGGCAGGAGCATTACCCTATACATTTTTAATACTTAGGTGACAGTGGATATCTGAGGAACCACATGAACTCCACAGACTTGTGGCGCCTACATATTTAGTGACTGTTGTGTGCAGGCACAGGAAGGTGTTGGTCCTCAGTCACAGCAGGCGCCTGGCGCTCAGGAGCTAAGGCGGTTTCCAGAAAGGCCAGACAAGGTTCCCTCTCTTATTAGTGAGCCGGAGTGAGAAACAGGCTCACGGGCCTAGAGAGTCCTGGATATCGGTTCATTTTCAGCTCCTGGGTGAGTGGATGGTGAGTAGCATGGGTACCTGTTGAAGGAACTCCAGAAACAAGCAGATCACACAGGAGTGGTGGGCGAGAGTGAGACTCTGGGCTTTGTCTCACTTCTCCTGGTGGGCAGTGCAGTTGGCTACCCTAAGCTGTCGGTTCACTTTCGCAGACCTGAGCGTGTTTCTTATCTCTCAAAACCCAAAGTTGTTTTTCTTAAAATTCCTCATAGCTTTTGGAAATTTGCCTTTAAAGCAAACAGATGAGGCAAAAGCTCCCGGGCCTTTGCCCTTATAGTTTCAGTTCATTGGTGCCAAAAATATCTATTCCTACTACCCATAACCCCATGTCTCAGGGTGTGTCAGACCCACAGAGACACCAGGATGGGTTCTTTGGGAAAGTGAGGACCTCCAGAGAGGAGCTGATAAGAAAGACTCGTGAGTGTGTGCGCCTGTGCGAGTGTGTGTATGCGCGTGTGTGTGCGTTTGTGTGTGCGTGTTCTCTCATACATACACAAACATGGACACATTCAGGCACACAAAAGGAATACAAGGTTGTTCTTTTTTTTTTTCCTTTAAACACTCCAAGTAGGCTTTCAGGCTCCTCATGTCTGCCTGTCCCCACTCCTGTCAGACTCCTCCTGTCTGCCCCCCACCCCCCTGAAATCTTGGTTAAGCCTTAAGACTCAACAACAACAAAGAAGAAAGCCGCAGACAATCTCCCCCTTCTGACAGTGTCAGCTGTGAACTGAAGATCTGAATAGCCTTTAAAATTGTTTTATTGTTGTCAGCGCCGCAGAGTGGTGTGTAATCTTTGTGTTCTGGAGAATCTTTAATTGGCACAAAAGGGCAGTTTAGCCGGCATCTTGGAGGAGGTTTGTCATGCAAACGGTTAGTGCCTGCCACTCACAGCACGCAGGACTATCTAGGCTGATTTGCATCAGTAGTTCCCTCTGGTTAATAGCTTTGTGTGTTTCCTGGGGAGTCCCTGAGCAGAAGTCAAGGGGAACAAGGTGCCTCTCCCGCCTCTACATCCACACTGCTTTGCAGCTGTTTGGAACCCTCGGTCACCTTCCCCTGAGCCTGTGTGGGTGGGGCAGAGAGGAAGACTGACGGGATCCTCTATAGGTGGGGACTTCAGCTCTGACGCCATTTCGCCATTTCGTAGTTATGAAAAGCAGGGGACCTGTAGAGAGATACCTGGGTTTGTGTCGTGAGCAAGACACTTATCCTTCTTGCCTGTTCTGATTAGGGGATGCTGGCTGGTGAATTAACTGTACCCTCCATGTTCAGTGGTTAATAGCAGATCTTAACCTGGAGGTTGAGACCCCTATGGGGAGTCAAATAGCCTTTTCACAGGGGTCACCTAAGACCATTGCAACACACAGAGTTTACATTCTGATTCATAACAGTAGCAAGATCACAGTTATGAAGTAGTGGTGAAAACAATCATGGTTGGGGGTCACCCCAACATGAGGAACTGTATTAAAGGGGCATTGGGAAGCTTGGGAAACCACTGCTCTGACAACAGAAGTTTACTTCTTGTTCATTTGACTATTCCAAGTGGAAGCTCCTGGTTGGCCTTCCTTAGTGATTTAGGGACCCAGATTCCTAGAGTCTTACAGACTTGCCTCGCCCCAGGACCTCTGTAGTGGCTGGGGCCACAAGGCCCACATACCAAACAAGGCTTTTCAGATTTCTCATCTATCTGATTGAACCCTGAGACATGCTTCTCATTTTCAAGTGGGAAAATGGGGACTTAGAGGGGACCAGTGACTAGTCAGGGACGGCACAGGGACATTCACATTCGAGTTGGCACTCCTGAGGGCCATATAAAACCCCTGAACCCTATCTACCCCACAGAAAGCCTCATTAGTAACTCTGTCTGCCCTTCCTATTTCCCATTTAAAATGTGACCAGAGTGGCCTTCTGCCCCTGGTTTAGTGGGTTGTTGGTTTGTAGGCTTTGCTCTTGAGTAAGGACAGAGGAATTCAAACAGCTGAGACATGCCTTAGCTTTGGAAAGGCATGGAGGGGCATGGGGAGAATTCTAGCCTCTGTTCTTGCTTGGTTCAGAGGTCTGTATCGTGAGCTCCGTGTGTGTGTGTGTGTGGGGGGGTGGGGCAGAGCAGGAAGCTGTTTATCTGTCCTCTGGAGAGCTCAACACAGCAGGTGGGCCCCCACAGAAGGATTCTCTTGACAAGCAGGCCTCTCTCCTGACACAACTGCCTGTTAATGGATTCTGTGTCTGGCAGTTCCTCCTAAAGCCGACTGCCAATGAGCCCGCCTGTTCCTGTGCTTGACACTGCTGATCAGAAATGGGTTTCCTTTTGACGCCCCGTGCTGTTCTCGACATGGCCTTGATCAAACAACAGAGACTAGTTAACCAAAGCCCACCCCACGCATCTCCTCCTGTTCCTGGGCTCCCTCCCTCTCCGGCAAGCAAAGTGACATCGACAGCTGCAGGAAGCCTGAGCTTGAGACCCCACTCCAAGCTCTAGAGGCTGTACATACTCCAGTAAAGTCCCCTGGGTGCTCTGAATGGGCTCTGGCCCCTCTGCAGATGCACATCCCACCCAATGGCATAGACTCATGGAAAAGGCCCCCAGCGGGCCCCTGCTCTGTGTGCTGAAAGTTGGGCAGGTTGGCAGCAAGCATAACTCCCAGAGACCCATGGGTTCTCAGAGAATGTTCTCTCTTCATAAATGGGGGCTTAGTATGCCTTTTCCTCCTGGGAGATTCCTGGCGGGAAGTTTGGGAATGTGTGGCTATTGTTAGACATAGTAGAAGGCTTGACTCAAGAGGCTGCCATGGCCTCGGTCCAGTCTGCCTGTGCAGCCCTTCCTGTAACCACATGGACTGTAGAGGGGACATACAGCTGTTCTGTCTTCGCTCTGCAAGGATGCGGTCTGCAGCTTAGAGCAGATTTAGAGAGCAGGGCCCAAGAGCTCCTGCCAACCTGGTCCTGTGAGGACCTGCTACCTAGGGAAGTTGTGGGGACATTTGCTCACTGGCTTTGCAGCCTTGCAGCAAGGGCTGAGCTGAGCCAGGCACGTGGAAGCAGAGTGGCCCTGCTGGCTGAGGCCCGTAGCACACCGTCCATGAGAGTACCCCTTCTAGGCTCTGGGGTGGTTGGTAAAGGAGATAAAGAAATGAATTGTGAGAGGTACCATATTGAAGGGGTAGTGCCTAGTATGGCCCGGATTCTAGAAACCTCTGTGCCCAGTTGACTTCTGTGCATAAACCTTCAAGGTATTTGTTTTCCCTAGTACAAAAGACAAGTTCGATGTCTGGTGGAAAAGACCTCTATTTGTTCTTTAATTCTTCTGGTTTGTTTCAAATTACAGGACTTGAAGCCTTTGAGACTCTTTGCCAAATATGTTAGGTTCCCTTCTTCCCCCCAAGTCAAAAACAAAAAGGCCATAGACCTTTGACGCTGGTATTTTCAGAGCTTTATCTGCTCCCTAACCAAGGCAGATAGACAGATTACTGCTGACGTCTCTTATATTCAAGGCCAATGCTTAGGTCACTGGGTTTTTGGATTCTCATATTGAGCCAGCAGTGTGATAAGGGCCACAGTGAGGTCCCAGACTGCCTAGGGGCGGGGGGAGTGCAGCATGCTCCTCAGAGCAGGAAGGAATTTCGGATCCTATCTAGGTTTTGGTGTGAAGCAGTCTAGTTTTTTGGCCTTGGGCAGGGGGCCAACCCATTTGTTATATTATGCCTTCTTCCTATCACTAAAACACAAATTTGTTTTCTTTACAAAAAACAAACCAGGCCGCAGCCCTGTGATCCTCTGAGAGACTCCTTTGCCCTCTTTACTCTCTATTTGTTTATTTTCTCGTTTGTTCAAAGAGTCATTGAATGGCTAGAGTGCCAAGTGGCCTTCTGGGCACTAGGAATGTTTCGTCAAACAAACCAGACAAACCCCAGCCTGCCAGCCAAACAGTTTGTGCAGGATGGGAAAAGGAGGCAGATGACAAAGTGCCGGAGGGTTGGGTGGGATGGGAGCTGGGGCCTGATGGGATGGCCTGGCATTCTGGCCACTGAGGGCTAGGGGAACTGACCGTAGGGGGAGTTAGGGTGAGCTGAGATTAGAGCTGCTTCTCCAGCTGTTTGTTGGAGTTTTGAGTCCTGGGGTGAAGGGAGAGGTACCCCCTCTCCATACCTGGCACTAAGGGATCTGAGATGGCAAGAGGATATTTCACTGGGGTCCCGGGTTCCCCTGAGGCTTTTCAGTACTGGCCTTTGCTCTCACTAACTCTTGTCCTTGGTCTTCGTGGCCTTGTCTTTTTAGGCCTGGTTTCCTCATTCCTTCTTTCTGAACACTAGCCTGTATGCTCCAGTTTTATACTGAAAGTTTAACTAAGCCATATATATATAATTTTTTAGATTTTTTTTAAAAATTATTTTTATTTACGTGTATGGGTGCTTGCCTGAATTGTTTGTGTACTGCGTGCCTATAGTACCCATCGACCCATGTTGTATTTAATGGTGGGTAATTCAGTGTTCCTTTTGAACAGTAGCAGAAGGGCATACCAGAGCATCAGGATTAGGAGTCTGGGTTCTCAAGTGAGGCAAGGATGGGATGAAAGCGCATACCGTAAATAGTGTGCACCAAGTCGAGCCACCGAGCTGGGGCCTCCGTTTGTCCTTCAGCCAGCAAACAGGACCCCCGCACAGACTAAGTAGTTCGAAGCTGGAGAAGAGACTTCTTATCCCTTTCCTCTGAGCATCTACCCCAAGCTGTCGAGAGATAGATTCAGAATCTTGAGATTGACTCATGTGAGCAGGACGTTTACCAGGTCCGTCCTTACCTCTTGCTGTTGCTTGTCTGGGTTTCAGACCTCAGCTGCAGAGATGACGTGCTATAAATAGACCAGAGGAAAAGGTTTGGCACAAAGATCTCATGTTCTCAGAACCCTGATACACTCTTACATGTTGAGCCAAAGTCTTGAGCTTGTGCTGGTTTTTATTTGCTTGGTTTTGTAGTTGTTACAGTTATGGTGGCGGTGATGGTTTTTGAGAAAGGCTTTCACAGACAATACTGGCCTTGATCTTCCTGCTTCTGTCTCCGGGGTGCTGGGATGAAAACTATGCCCTTTCATACCTGGCTACCATGAAGTTTTCACAAGTTCCTTATGAAACTAACCATACTCCAGTATTTCTGGACACTAGGTGATTGTCAACAAGGAGGTGACTTTAGTATTGTGCCTACGTGTGACTAAGGCACTTTGAACTTCATGGCAGTGCCCATGATGTGGGAGAGAGCGATGATGACGTTGGTAGGGAGTTCATGTGACTCCAGGAACTCTTCTTATTGGTCAGACACTTGAGGTCCTGGAGAAACAAAGAGCCATTTCCTGAGGATTTGTGATAATTATGGGCTCTTCCCAAGGCCTTTTAACCATTCAGTAACTGGGTGTTCTAGCAGCTAGCAGGTAATGCTTTTCAAAAGGGATGTATCTATTCCATTGCAAAACACAGGACCAAAATAACCTCTAACCTATTCCATCCAAATAAATAAGTCTGATTTCAAGGTACTGTCTTCCTCATCAAGATCTTTTATTTTGAAACCTAGAGGCAGCTTATGCTTTTACCCTTAAAATGGCATCACTGATACTGAAAGAAAATGTCATTGAAACGAAACTTTGCCTCTCTCCCCCTCTGCTAGTAACTCGATCTCCTTGGGAGTTTTTTTAAAGTAACAACGGATAATTGCGGCAGAAGTGTTTTCTTCCATACAGCCCTTCTCAGAGCCACTCAACTTGATAGGGTCCAAACATCCCAAGGAAGAGAAATGTTCCATTTGGAAATGTGAAGCTCGTCGGAGGTCAGATCCCTAACTTTTAGCCCTTTGCAGAAGAGGCAAAGAAATTCCGGCAGCTGTGGTAGATCTCGGCCTCAGAGGGACTCCGCGGCTGTCAGGATCAATCTAGGCCTCGGCTTGAACACGGGGTTGTGTGTGCTCATTAGATTCCCAAATGTCATTCAACTTGATTGCAGCTTTTATACAAAGGAGTAAAGACACGAGGAGGAAAGATAATACAACTATAAATTGCAAGACAGGTTCTTATGAAATCAGTAAATTATTCATTTAACGGGTTGCTCCTTCTTGCTTTCCTGTTGCTATGACACCTCAAGATGGAAGCCAGTCTGTCCACCGGCCCACTAGGGGCTGAACACAGAGGCGCAAATCCTGGAGGGAGGCAGATAATGCATTACATACAACCTTCAGCTGGCCACATGATAAATTGCCTCTTTATCTGGCAAATTCCAAGGAGATCTACTAGAGAGGACAGAAAGAGATATCTCACAGTGGCTAACGTTTCTTGGAAGAGACCCAGCCATCTCAGGGTTTGAGTCAGAATCTGTTTAAGAACACATTATGAATACATTGTGCGCGAGTGGCATGCGTGTCTCCTGAGAGGCTGGAAACACCGTGGCTCGCAGTTGCTTTGGCGTGCGCGCCACAGTGAATGCCTGACTTCATTTATTACTTTGATGGGCCAAGAAAGCTGCCTGCTGACAGTCCCGCCCTTCCTTACCTCTCCCTAGCCTTACTTTTTAATCCTCCTCCACCCATTTGTAGTCTCGTTAAATTATTATTTGCAAGAAATTTGGGTGCTCTGGCCAAGGCTGTCAGTTAGATCTAATGGAGTTGGGAACGAGGGAGGTAGGAGACTTTGTACTGGAGTGGCAGTGGCAACTGTCAGGCCTTGGATTAGTCCCTTGCTTCTCTGATGTCCTAGCAGCTTTATCCATAGCATGAGATACTTGGGCAGCATGACTTGGACTGTCCCCTCCCGCTGTGACATCCCAAGATCTCTACTTAGGATTTGTATTAATACTTCATGCACAGCGTCAATAGGAGGACCCGAAGAACAACTAAACGTGCCTATGTTTGGAAAGTCAGTGCCAGACCCACCCCTAAATGCACTGGACTATATGGGCATTTTCTCTGGGGAAGATTATTAAGAATTTAGCCACTCACTCTGACAGCTTGATAGATGGAGTGGTTTTGCATGACGTTCATGGAAGAACCGCCTGAAAGGAAGACATTTTCTGTTCTGGTGTGTGTGTGTGTGTGTGTGTGTGTGTGTGTGTAGAGTGTTTTCCACTTCAATCAGATGTTAAAAGTTTGTACAGAACGTGACCAGTAACTGGATCCAATACCATTTCGTGTTTGATTCTATTGATCATCGCCTGCCTCCTCTAATTTCTGCTTTGGGTCTTAATGCAATGGTGATAATAAGTGCTATTATGGCCACTGTGAGCAGCTACTGTCACCCCCATTTAATGTGTTAGAGTCCAGCCAGGGGATGGAAACCATGCCAGTTACTTCCGAAGAGGCAGTTATGGTCCAGGGTAGAGGAGAGATGCAGAACTGAGGTAGTAGACAGGCAGCTGAGTCAGCTAAATAAAAACACATTTCAAATCTGAAATAACCAGAGGAGGCGAGGGGAGATAGTGCTTTTGAGGCTGACATCCAAGTAAAGAGAGAGCTAAAGAATCTACAGAGATATCTAGGCAATTGGTGGGCTTCCAAACTCAGGATCTCCAAAGAACGCTTAAAGAGACTGGTTTACATGGGGACCCCATCACATAAAGGGCGTGTTAGGAGTGGAGGTGGAGTGAGAAGAGGCAGGGGATAAAGCTCTTCAGTGCAGGAGAACCCACCTCCAACAGAGGCTCAGAGCCTTACAGCCAGAAATCTGCTTCCTGGCATAGAGTTCTGGAGCTCCTGCTGCTGGAGGCCAAGCCAACCACCAAGGTTCAGACCCCAGCCCTGCCATTTTCTCTCTGGGAGACTTTGCAACGTGGGTTTCCCGGCGCTAGTTTGTCTGACTCCCTTAAAGTTTGCGCTGCTTCTGAATACCTTCTTTCACCGTGTCCCTTACCGTTTTCAAGCAACATGGAAACAGCTGGTTTGGGAGCTGCACCAAGAACCAGGGCTGTAAGATGTGCCGCTGTGTGGCCACAGTGCCTGAAGGACAAAGACACCGCCCCTATCCTACTGAGGGTTAGCAGAGTTACACTCATTAAAATTTAGAGCTGGGCGTATGGGATATACCTTTAACCCCAGCACTAAAGGGTCAGAGGCAAGTGGGTCTCTGTGAGTTTGAGGCTGGCGTGGTCTACAGAGCACGTTCCAGGACAGCCAGGGCTCCACAGAGAGACTGTGTCTTGAAAACCCAACCCAACCCAGAAAACCTTAGAGACAAGCACAAGAGAGTAGTTTAGTTGGTAAAGCACTTGCCTAGCATGCACAGAGCTCTGGGTTTGATCCCCAGCGCTGTATAAAACGGGCATAGTGGCACATGTCTGTTGCTGCTTTTGCGAGCTTAGGAAGGAACCCTACCTGGTCTTAGTTACTATTAAGAGGACTGTCAGTACCAGAATCATAGAGCTTTGTTGGGGTCTGATGTTCAAGAACCATAAGCCGATAGGAAAAGTCCTCTACCCTGAACAAGAGGCTCCCCTCGGCAGCCTCAAAGCCTCCCTCTAGCACTTCTTAATGGTAGAGTCTAACAGGAAGCCAAAGCAAACATGTAATACAGTGGTTTAATTGGTTCTGGCACTAGATAAAACATCAAAGATAAAAACATGAACTTGAAACTGGGCGTGTTGGTGTATGCCTTTGATCCCAGCTCTTGGGAGGTAGAGGCAGGCGGATTTCTGAGTCCAAGGCCAGCCTAGTCTACAGAGTGAGTTCCAAGACAGGCAGGACAACAGAGAAACCCTGACTGGAAAGGAGAAAACAAAATAGAATATGAATTTGGTGGGTAGACAACTTACCCATTGTGTGTGAAACCCTGAGTTTGATTTCCCAGAACCACATCAGTGGGGTGTAGTCAAGAATGTCTGCGGTGCTAGCTTTTGCCAAGTGGAGCTGGAGGGTCAAGAGTTCAAGGTCATCTACGGCTGTGACAACCTGGACAACAGAAAACCAGAATAAACGCAAAAACCTAGAAAATTGAAAGACAAAAAGAGGTTGTACACTTGCTTAAAAAGCAGTTGTCATTACTTTATTTGTGGGTTTGGTTTTTTTTTTGTTGTTGTTATTGTTGTTTTGTTGTTTTTATTTTTAGACACAGGGTTTTTCTACATAGCCCTGGCTGTCTTGGAACTCATATTTGAAAACTAGGCTGGCCTCTAACTCATAGAGGTCTGCCTGCTTCTGCCTACCAAGTGCTGGGATTAAAGGTGTGAGACACCATGCCCAGCTTGAAGAACAGGGATTTTTGGTCTTTAATAAGGATTTTATTTTTATCTTACGCACAGTGGTTCCTTTCCTGTATGCATGTCTGAATGATGAGGGTATCAAGGCCCCTGGGGCTGGAGCTACAGACACCTGTGAGCTGAGAACCAAACCCCGGTCTCCTAGGAAAGCAACCCATGCTCCCAACCACTGAGCCATCTTTCCAACCCTTGCAGAGGAGTTCTAGTGTTTCGAAGCCTTTACTGGTTATGTCCCAGTAGACATAATCCCCCCTTTGCTGAAACTTCCTGGTCATTTTGCTCATGCTTCTTTGACATAGGTGTCATCTGTTGGCAGGAGGGCGAGCCTGGTGGAGCAGACTCACATCTCTCTGTTGCTGAATCATCTGCGGGCACATGGTGTGGGCGGCTTCTTGGTGCTCTGTAGAGCTACGGACTTGCTGTTCATATCGTTCTGAGCATGCTTTACTTTCCATTCCAGAACAAACTTACTGCTCGGCCTTGAACCCACAGACTCAGCTAAAGTTCTAGTCTCAGCAAAAGTAGTATAGGTGTGAAGTTGCAAATCAGCCATAGGCTCTCCAATTCTGGCATGCCAGAGTGGGAAGAGGTCATCAACGCCTCCAGGCCTGTACCTATACTCCAAGCCCATTCCGCTTGTAGGCTAAGACTGCCCATACCTCACCAGTATGCCAGATCTATACTGTTTCACCAGATGCACACCAGTATGAAAGACTACTGCAGTGGTGTACTAGATCCACCCCACTGTGCCAGTTTCTCTCCCCCCAAGTCCCCACCCCAATGCTCCAGCCCCACCTTAGTATTCTGGGTCAACCTGTATCCCAGATGTACACGGGTGCACCAGTTAGACCTAGATCTGCCCCAGCATACGACATCTGTGTCACTGCCCCAAATCAGCTTCCCTTTGTGTGAGCTCTGGAAAGCTGGGGTTGGGGACTTGGTTTTCTCGAGCCAGGCCCACGCCTTCAATCACCTTCCCAGAATACAAAGTCAGAATCACAGCTTCTGCTGCTGCTTCTGAAATGAGTTTTCCACTCATGCAAATTGCTCTCTGACTTTGAGCACCCACATGGGTGGGAGCTGCGCTTTCGTCTGCTCAGTTGGGGAAGGAGGGGACAGACATCATAGGGTTTTTTTTTTTTTCCCTCCTAGCCAATATAGGCTATAGCCTTCCTCTAATCAACAGGTTCACAAATGCTATCTGAGAAGCAGAAATGAATTTGTAAGGGGCTCTGCCGGCCTTGTGGAATTCGAGCCGAGATACTGCTTTCTTTTCAGTTCAGTTAATCCAAATGAGCTGAGTCTCCTTTCTATAGGGAAGGGCAAAACAAAACAAAAACCCAGCGCAGCCAAAGCAAAGCGTTCTTACTGCCAAAATGAGGCTCCAAAAATAGTTCGGGTCATTGGCATCACGTGAGAAATAGCATTTATATAATCTCCCTCTTGCAAGAGAACTTGAAAGTGATTTCCTTACATTATATGCGAAGAATATGCAGGGTTTATTTCACCTACTTTTGTCTGGGAAGCTTGTTTGTTGGTGGTTTTCCTCGCTCTGCTTAAGTTGTCTGAGCTCCTGTACCCTGAATAGGAAGTGTGTGAGCAGTGGCTCCATCTGGAGGCTGGGAGGAAGCGTCAACTTGAAATGTGCCTTCAGCTCTGCTTATTGGCTTTCATGGTATTGCAGTGTATTGGTAGATCAAGATCCCCAGTTTGTACAAAGGGCACAGAGACCCAGTGAACCATCTGTGACCTTGGCTACAGAAGCAGACAGTGTAATTCAAGGACAGAACCATGCCTATGCTTGGGGCTTTGTGATTGTAAAAGGGAGCAAAATCAGTCTTGCCAGGCACGGGTGGAGGGAAGGCCGGATGGGGCAGCCTACCATGGAAGTCTTGAGCACCTTAGGGTGTGGCTTGAGGTTAGAGATGTGAGGAGTGCAGAGGACTTAGGACCGCATCGTGAAGGAGTCCAATGAGCATCCAGGGCTATGCTCTGGAGTCAGCTCACGACCCTCCAGAGCCAGTGTGGGGGGCCGTGATGCCAGTCCAGGAGCTGTGTTTCCGTTGTTAGGATCCATGTGCCCCACACATGGCTGTAGTCAGATCTCGTGCCTTTGTGCTCCATTTCAGGGATTTAGGAACGGAGAGGTATCTCCTTGCCTTCCTTTTTCCTGTCCCCACACCTCTACAGGCATCACTTTCTTTATGCATCCTGAAAACATGCCTCGCCCCTCTCTCTGACTACTCTGTCTTTGACTCTCGTTCTCCTAGCACTTGTCCTTGAAGTGGCAAAACTCTTTTCTTGACCTTCAGGCTTTGCTTCCTCTGGCTTATCCTTCATCTGCTGTCAGAGGAGCAGTTCAGGAGGCTGGGCTGTCCATGCCGTTTCCCTGTGCAGCAGCTGCCTGTGGCCCTTCTTCCCTAGAGGGAAGCCTAAATAAGGGCTTTCTGCATGGGTACTGCATGTGTCTGCCTCCCCACATGCCCAGGTTTAGCTACTCCAAATAGGGCTGCACTGTGTCGGCACGGTCTTTTTACGTGAGCTGTGCCCTCCACTTGGAGCTCTCTGCCTTCCCACACTCCGCACATCCATCCCGACACCAGCAGACATCTGTAGACCTGACAGCTAATTCCTTCCTCCCCACCTAGAACGCTGAGCTGTATTTCCCTCCTTCTGCTCCCATAATACTCCCCATCTCCTCTGTCCCTATGGCCCAGCGCCTCGCTGGTATTGTTTTTGCTTGTCCATCATGTCATTAGTACATGGGCGCTCTTCCCAATCCCCAGCTCTGTGCCAGACTCATGGCGGATCCTCAGCAAGTGTGTGTGTGGGGGGGAGTAAATGGAGAGAGCCCAAAGGAAGGAACCCAGAGCAGCAGCCCAAGCCACCTTCATTTGTCCCAGTGATCATGCTGTTCCCAGAGTGGGCCTCTCTTTCTCCTGAGGGTGGCACTAAGCTTACTGGAGGAAGCAACCAGGGGAAAACTCATTTGAGTATATAGCCACCACACCTCCCTCCTCCGTGTCCCAGGAGGAAATGATATTTCCATACATCCTAAACATCCGCCTCCTTCAGCATCTGCGGAAGCTCGGTGGAATAATGAAAGATAATCAGCGATGGGCTGAAATTGCCTCTCCTTTGGCAAGGTTTTTCTGCTTTCTTTTTTTCCCTTAACTACTGTCATGGCATAGCTTATGGGGGGTTTGTATATGGACTAGAGCTTTGCTTCTTCATCCAAGGTGATTGGGAGGGAAGGTTACGTGTGTACAGTGTGTGTGCCTCTTGCTTTTCATGGCTGTGTTCAGATCCTGCAAAAATGGTGGCCCAGTAAAGCTGGCATCGTGTAAACATGGCAAGAGGGAACCTGATGTACTGGTCCAGGGCTCCACACGCCCTTCCCGGGGGAGCTTCTTGGAAGAAGCACTGGCAGGAGCTGGCCAGGCCGGAGGCAGTCTCTCTATTAGCTTCGTGCTCGGTTATGTGTCATCAGAGCCATTAAGGGCCATTAAGAGCCTTGGTTTCTGGTCCCAGCTCTGTTGCCAACTGGCTGAGTGGCCTTGGGCAGGCTGCATGGCTTCTGGGGCCTGGATAGCATTCTTCTATCAAAAGAGGGTTTGGATGTCATCTCTGGGTATCTGATGGAACTTCAAGGGGGAGAATGAGTTCCTTGGAGAAGTGAGGCAGGCAGGGAGGTGAGGAGAGCTGGGGCTGCCGGGAGCAAGTGCTGTGAAGGTGGGAGGGCCACAGGACAGAGGAGAGCAGGTCTACCTGGCAGGAAAGACACGTCCCTGACCTTGAGCCAAATGCCTCTGGACTTCCAAGCATGAACTTTGGAATTCCAAATTGGCCAGAAAATCTCATGGCGCGGGCCCAGTGAGGCCAGTTGGTACCACGCCAATAGGTTCTTCCAGAGCTGCTGTGGTTTATAAGCCCCGAAGGGCCCAGCCCACTCTGGCGCCTCTTCTTTCAGCTCTTAAACCATTCCCCTTGCCTCTTCCCTAATGCGGGAAGCACCCCACAGTATCCTGAAAAGCCTGCCACATGCCGGAAACTGAGCCAGTTACTGCCACCACGTAGTCCCGTCTGCCTTCATTATCACCCAACATTGTGTTCACCTTATATGCTTGGGATGGGGAAGGCAGGGGCAGTTGGAGCCAGAACCCTGGGTGGGGTTGGCTTCTGTTCTGTGATAGACCCATTCTGCAGATGGCAGGTGGTGGAGCCTCTATAAGAAACAGGACTTTGAGAAGAAAATCAACAAGCGAATCTTCTTGCACGGCCAAGCATTTTTTGAGGGGAGTGGGCAAACGGGCATTGTTTTGGGAAGAAAGAGGAACTGGATGAGCAGATGGGTACAGCAGGAGCGATTCGAATGCCCAGCGGGCGGAAGCTCAGGAACATGTGTTGCCTTGAAATCTAAATGGTGGTATCCTGAGCATCCATCCACTTCTGGGACACAAGTTTGTATGTGTCAGACCAATGGCAAGTTGGCCAGAAAGATGGAGGACCTTGAAGATCCTTAGGCAAGCTCTCTTCCTGATAACTGCTAAGGGTGTAGCTTGGACGTGGAGCCCTGCATGCCCAAGGTCCCATAGAGTCCATCGCTAGCACAAGAAAAGGCACCGAACAAAATCAGCTCCTAGTAGGGAGTCACCCTGCTGACCATGGAGCATTAACGTTGGAACTGCCTGGCACTCTGTAACTCCGAGTCCTTTATCTTGCTTGTTTAGAATATCCAGCCACAGACACTAGAGAGCTCTCTTTTGTTCTCCTAAACTCAGTATGTTTAGGACTATTGTCGACACCTGAGGAAGTTTGCCAAGTAAATTAGGCCAAAAGGCTCATTTGGCGGGGAGCTTCTGTTCAGCTTCAGATCCCCTAGAGGTACCCTCTCATTAGAGCCTGGAGAGTTTGGAGGCCTTTGACAGCCACCCTCCCTCCTCCAGGATGGCCTTTGCAGGGGAGAAAAACCAGGAGCACGGTTGGGGTGCATTGGGCTCACTCCAGTGTCCTGGTTCTCCAAGGCAAAGAGACACTGCTAGTATTTGGAATAGAACCCCAGGCTCAGGTGTCACGATGTCTCAGGTCCAGGACGACCGCGATCTTTGAGAGCAGCCCTTGGTGCTCAGTTTCTGCGGGACAGAAGTGGGCACATTCCTCAGAGCTTTGGTAAATGTTTCGATCTGCTCCCGTTTCTCAATCCCGATCTTCCCGATTGTTCTGAGAGGATGATATGCCTTGTGGGGAAGGGGGTGGGGCTGCATTCTTCTGTCTCCACTATCTACTGTCCTTTTCTTCCCCCTTCTTTTAGCCGAAGGCAGCAGCTTAGTACTTGGAGCCGGTCACTTAGAAGGGCTCAGACTCTTTGGAGCCAATGTGCAAGTTGGCAGTCTCTGCGGAGCACCTGGCCAGAGTGCCCAGGGAGGGGGAGATGGGAGGCACCACACTGCCCCTTGTGGGCCATGTGCTCGTAGCTTGTAGTGGCACTAAGGTTTCTGGGATCTGAGAGGAGTCTTCTGATTTATGTTCCTCTCATGCAGGGCCCTTAACCTCTCTCTTCTGTTTTCTCTCTGTATTCTGAGGATTGGTTGAGGCTCATTAGAGTGCGTGTTTAGGCAGAGTACCATGTAGGGGAGTTAAGAGAAGGCAGGTACCATGAGGTCCCAGGACGTTGTCCTCCATAGCTACAGGACAGCATGTGAGTAGCCCTGTGTCACTGGAAGCTTCCAGTGCAGCTGAGGTGGCAACATGCAGCCAGGCCAACACTTAGACCACAGAAACAGTCAGCCTAGGGACCATGGCCCGTGGCTGGTTCTAAAGCATACTGAATGTTGATGTGACACAGTCGTAATACAGACTCCAGTAGCCAGAGGGTCTCAGCACTTTTCATGGGTGAGGGGTGCACCTTGGGAGGAACAAGAGACAGATGGCACTGGTTTGGGGTCCATGCTGTCACAGAAGATGTATATGGGTAGAAGCAGAGACCAACAGCTGCCAGTTCTCCCTTCCAACTTGAGAGCCACTAAAGACCACAGCAGACGGCAAGCCAGCACCGGGGCAATGGCGGCGGCGATTGTTTTTGCTACGCCTCTGGTGGCATATGGCGCCAGTTTTCTCTTTGCCCCTGTTCAGCATCTCTGGCCTGACAGCTTTGCCCCTGTCCTCTCCCTCTGTGATGAGCCACAGAGCTGGCCAAAGGAAGAACCGTGCTCTGAAAGTCAGCAATTTTCTCTTTTAAACTTTTCTCTCCTGGCGTGCAGTATTCGTGTTATAATTTGCTCTTGATACCACCTGAATCAGTTGTGATTAAAGGTTTTTCTTCTCCCGCCCCCACCCCAGGTTTGCTCACATTAACGCAGATGAAAAGAGATAGTTCTGCTGCATAATGTTCGGAGTTGCTTAAATCCTTCATTTGTAATTCTCCACAGCATTTCCCCAGTAGAGCGAAGCTCCATCCCACGTCAGGGTCTCTAATCCCCGTGGAAAGCTAGTGAAGAATGTCAGAGAAATTCTGCGTGAGCTCTGGAGGTGATGGACAAGTGGAAGTCACAATGATATAAATTAATCCATGTCATCCCTCCCCCCGTGGTCATCTTCATGATGGCCTTGTGGTTTGGGGTGACCCCTCCTGGGCCCTCTAAGGACAAGAAATCAAGAAGTGAAAGCCTTATAGTACTTGACCTGATCAATACTCTGGGTCCTCAAATAGATACCTAAGGGTTTGGCCGCCAGTGTTGGACAGGCGTGAAGGGAAATCGTTCAGAGAGAGGTGACAAAGCTTGCAGCAGCTGATGGTGCTCTAGGCGTGTGTACCGTATCCCAACCCCATCTATGGATGGGAGAATCCACTGGGTTCTTCATCTCTGTTTTGGATGTTTTTGTTCGCCTCTACCTCTCATCAATTTTCCAGATTAGGGAGCAAAAATCAGTTATAATGAGACAGCCAGGACAGAAGGGTGGAGAAATGAAGCCCTTCTGTAGAACCTTTTATACCATCAAGAGAACTCCGTTCCCATTTACAAAGGGAAAAGCCCAGGCTCTTGTCCTAGCTATGTCCCTCAGATTCCGAGTGCCAGACTCTTGTCCCAGCTATGTCCCCATATTCTAAGTGCCAACCAGAGGGCTTGGAATACCAGCTGGTACCTTGGAGCCCTGGTGAACTCTTCTTCTCCTCCTCTGCCTGCAATGAGTTTCAGGAAGTGTGTGTGTGTGTGTGTGTGTGTGTGTGTGTGTGTGTGTGTGTGTGAGAGAGAGAGAGAGAGAGAGAGAGAGAGAGAGAGAGAGAGAGAGAGATTTGTACCTGTCAGGAAGGTACAGGAATGATTGCGTTATTCTAGGGACTTCTGTTTTGTCTCATGTATGGTTATGTAGTTGATATGATCTGGTCACATAGTTGATGTATAGGAAAAAAAAGAGGAAAAGGTGAATGAAGGATTCCTCCTCTGCCCTCACTCACCACCCCAATTCCCTTGTCCTTTGCTAGTTAAGTGCAATGAAGATATCAATAAAGAGGTCAATGTGCATAGCCAGGGAGGAGCACCTGCCAATGGACAGAACGTGGCCTGTGGAGGCCTGGGCAGATGGGTGCCAGTAGAACATGTCAGGACTCCGTGTCCTTGTCCTCTAAGTCCTTGCAACCAGAACAGTCATTCGGGATCTGAGGCCACACTCTGGAACCGACTGAAGCCCTGGCAGGAAGGGATGTGATTTTCTCATCTGCCTGTTGTCATTTCTGAAACCTCTTCAGCTGTCCAAACTGTTTTACCCTCGGGAGCATTTTCACGCCCTTTGCAGGTGGCATTAAAGTGAAGCATGTGGAGTTACAAAGTTTTCATCTCTTTTAAAATTGGTCCTTTAAAGAAAATAGGCTGTTTGCATGAGCCCGGGAGCTTGCACTTGGTCCCATGCCCGTGAGTCTAGCAGAGTGCTCTTGGCCCCTGGGAGTATACCGCTAGTCTCTCCCTGACGGGCAGCAAGCCTGAATTCACCAGCCCTTTAGTCTTCATGACACCCCTTTGCAATAAGGCAGTGAGGGTTACGGTAATACCCTTCACAGATGAGGAAATGAAGGTTCTCGGTGCCCTCATAACAGAAAGTAATAATTCTTGTCAGAGTATATTCGTTTTGCTATAGCGTGAGCCTCCTGCTGTAAGAGGAACTTGTTAATATCCAATGTCCTGGTTTTATAGAGAAGGCAACTCTAAGGCCAGAGGTTTATAATAGTCTCCAAATGGAGCTGGTGAGTCTGGATGCATGCAGGAGCTCAGTAGAAGAGCAGACCCCACGAAGTGCCTAATGGTTTGATGTCTCCCAGCACCGGGGAGAGACTGTGGACCAGGAGTAGAGAGGGATGGAGTCTCTAGATAGGAACATTTTCAGGGTGACGAGACATGTCCCATCTTTGGTCTGAGCAGTGACTGCTTATGCCCTCGTCCTTCTGGGCATTTTTGTTCTCTACAACCTGCGGCCATTTTGAGGACCGCTCTTGTACCAGGCTCTTCCATGGCCTTTGCCCTCTGTTCTTTCAGTTTTTTCCTCTTGTACTGGAAAATGGGTGTTTTCCTCCTTCCTCCTCAGTGTGAGGAAACTGAAGGGCAGTGAGGTAAAGAAACTTGTCCTCAGCCACACAGCCAGACCATAACAGTGCCATTTTGTCATTTAGCAACCTCTTAGTCCTTGCTGTATGCCAGGTTCCCTGCTGAGGCACCAGGGAGGAATGAATGAGTTGAATAGAAACTAGTCCTGGTCATTTACAGAGCTAAATTCTAGTGGAGGGAGACACTCAATAAACAGCCGATAAAGTAAAAACGGAAATGACGGCCCACGAAGAAGTGCTGTGAGAGCCAGTTAAAAGGGAGCCAGGTATAGAAGAGGGGAGCCTTATGGTCCGTCAGGGAGAGCTTCTCAGGGTTGCGGTTAGTCACGGTGAGACTTGAGGTTGCAATCCCACATCACTCGTGGTCAGGGTGAATCTCTTAGGGTTGCAGCTTTCCCTCATCAGCTCAAGGTGAGTCTGGAGAGAGCTTGAAGGAATGTTCCTTACCAGATGCACACACTGGTTGGGTCTGATGGTCTCTCTTCAGATTGCATGTGGAATGGCATACTTAATTAGCATCCTAACCCCTCTTCACAGCTGTCTCCACTTGACTGTTTCCCCTACAGTGACTGTCATGACTGCTCTCATGGTCTGCCTCGCCCAAGTCTCCTTGCCAGCTTCCCTGTCTTACACAGTTCAGCCTTCAGCTTCGGTAGCCTTAGTTTCTCCGTCCCATACTAGCCCCCAAGATCTCACATTCCTCAGAAACCCACCTCTTTTTTTCCCCCTCATGTAAACTTGGATCCCGTCACCCCTGCATCCCAGCACCCAGAGTGGGGAATTAATGCTTTTTTTATTTGAAGAAATCTGTGGCTGTCATTTTTGATATCTTCTGTTTTTGTATGCAGGAACGCAGAGCACAATTAGAATACAGTTATATATCCTCATAGTTATTAAAGCTTGGATTAACATGACATAAAGTTTTGTCTGGGGAGTCTTTTGCTATGGCTCAGGGAGCATTTTTTGTGACAGTAATAGGCTACAGTTAATATACTTGAATGATACTAGAATCTGTGTTATAAGGCAGAACAAAAGGGGTTTATCTGCAGCTGAATTACAAAGGTGGAATTATCACAGCGAATGATCCACAGAGATCTGGGCTTAATTATTGTCCTTTGTGTCGTTTTAGCATAATACAGGTAGTTACTGGAGCAGAAGTGCAGGGGGCCTGGCATGTCACTCACCTGCTTATGCCCAGACTGCCCCCCAGCTCCACCCCACCCCATGACCACCTTACCCTGCTCTTCAGAGCAACAGAACCATCTGTGGCTGGGGGATGCCCCCGGGGTTACTGTGTTCTTGCCTTGTGTTTTGCATGACTCTGTGTTCCACCAGCAGCCCTGATCTCTTCTCCCTCCTCTAAGGTTCCCTGCCCTCCTGGCTTGTCACACCTTCCGTGAGGCTGATGAAGAGGCAGATATGACAACTGCATTTTCTCTGCCCGGCGCCGTGGTCGCCACCTTCCAGAACTTAAATGTTCTGACAGGCAGAGGAGGCGAGCTAATGTGCTCTGTCAGCTGTTTGGTCACAGAGCCCGGCTGTGGCTAGCCCAGGTGTCTGGCTGCAAATGGAAGCACCCAGGTGAACCACTTCCCCAGCTGCTCCGTGAGGACAAAGCATGACAGCCTGGGAGTCAGAAGCACTAGGCAAGCCACCTTCCTCCTGCCAGCCCCCGCACACTCTCCATCAGTCCGGGAAGCTGCAAGTCTCTTGCAGGCTTGCCTGTGAACAAGATAGCCCAAACCCTAATGGGGTGGGACAGGACGCCCAGGAAATTTCAGCATAGCACTGTTTGCCAGTGTTCAAGGTTGTCATTCCGTCCTGTCTCTCCCTGGCTCACGGGTCCAACTTATTTGATTGGTGACTGATTTCAGCTTCCACCCTGACTCTTAACTCCAAGAAACATGGTTGAAGTGTTTCCTTTGGTCTTTTGCCTGCATGTATGTCTGATGGTGTCAGATCTTGTAGTTATAGACCGTTCTGAGCTGCCACGTGGCTTTAGGAATTGAACCTAGGTCGTCTAGAAGAGCAGCCACTCACTGAGCCATCTCTTTAGCCCCTGGGCCCTTTTTAATGCAGCTTTTTTTCCCCCCTGTCAAACTTCTGGGCAGCTATCACACTGGGGCGTTTTAAAAAGCTTTTCAAGTTGCCCCACCTTCAGAGTCAAAGAGAGGCTGAGGGTGGCTCAAGTCTACAAAGCCAGCACTCAGGAGAGTGAGATGGGAGACCAGCTTGTCTGCATGATTAGTTCTAGACCAGCCTGGGGTGTAGAATGAGGCCCTATCTCATAAAAGTCCAAACAGAAAAGAAAGCCAGGGAAGGGGATAGCCCTTGCCCGGCCACTGCCTTCCCACTGTGGTGGGAAGGATTTGTATGCCTTTCTTCTGTGGTCCTGTAGAGAGAACTAGGAGCCTTCAAGGCAGAGTGCCTCACACGAGATCATACACCCCAGAAATCAAGAAGACAGGCTTTGAGACTAGAGCCTGTGTTCTAAGGCTGTGCCTTTCAACTAGCCCCGAGTTTTTCTGTGACTTTCTGAATGTCTGGTCAGGGATAAATGGGGCCCAGAATGAAAATTCCTAGACCTCCTGAGTCCTGCTCTCAAGGAAGCCCAGGGCTATGTATTTACCAAGGCCACCAGATGTGCTTCATGGGCTGGTGAGTGGCTGGGAGCCACAGCTCTGTCCTTACTAGCAATGCTGGCACAGCCCTCCTGTCATCATAGAGGCCGGCAGTGGCTTTGACCACCAGGTGCTCTGAACTCATCCTGCGGAGCAGAGAGCTAGTCCTAGAGGCTCGGGCCACCCCACTGGGCCCGAGCGACAGAACGTGGGAGCAGTGGCCTCAGATAACATTAGAGCCAGAGAGGACACATGGAATTCTCTTCACGTTTCCCGCCTCATAAATGAGAGAACTGATAGTTGAAGGAAGAGAGTTATGCCCAGGGACATGTTCACTGCAGAGCCGGCCCGTCACAGTTCCCCTTACTGCCCACTACAAAGTAAATGTCACCCTTTGCCTTGCCGTTGCTAAGATGATTTAAAAGAAGGGTTGGTTTTAATTAGAATAAACACAGTATTTTTCTTGCTGCAACAAGGCTTTCAAAGGGAGGGGGGAAAAACCCTCAGTACCCCAATTATGCCAGAGCGGTCCCAGCTCTATCCAGGAGTAATTAAAAAATACAGCTGACGCTTGTTCTCTCCCTTGTTTTTAAATGAATAGCTAAGTATCTGTCAAGATGATGAGCGCCCAGGCTGCTGACGGCCTTGCGATCTCAATTTGCTCCCAGGAACTGCAGGGATAAGGATGCGAAAGCTGTGCTTTTTGCTGTGTGGCACGTGGCTACACCAGGCCTGCGCAGTCGGTGGCCGCTGGACCATGTCCCCTTACTTTGGGAAGGGCCAGATCTGGTAGTTAGGTTCTAATTTCTTCATGCAATGCGTCCTCCTTCCCATAGATGGAGGAGTTTAGGGTGTCCTGGTCTGGCACAGGGAACTCATGATGTATTTGTTGGGTGGAGTACTACTGTGTGCTTGTGGAAGTCAGAGGACAAGTTCTTGTTTGTTTCTCCCCTTCCATTTATATGTGAGCTCTGGGGATTGAACTCACGTCTCTCGGCTTTTAAAATACGGAATCATCTAGCTAACTCCGTAAGTCAGTTTTTAGCTAGCTCATGGAAGTTTGGTTTCCAAGACCTATTCTTTATTAGTTCTCGTTCTCTCTCTCTCTCTCTCTCTCTCTCTCTCTCTCTCTCTCTCTCTCTCTCTCTCTCTCTCTCTCTCGAGTGTGTGTGTGTGTGTGTGTGTGTGTGTGTGTGTGTGTGTGTGTGTGTGTGTATACAGTGTTCCAAAAGCCAGAAGAGTCAGATCCCCTGAAGATGAAGCTACAGAGACTTTGTGAGCTGCCCAGTGTGAGTGCTGGGAACTGGACTGGGGTTCTCTGCAAGAGCCACAGGGCTCTTAACAACCGGGCTCTGTAAAATGAATTAAAAAAAAAAATAGAGGGGTTGGGGATTTGGCTCAGTGGTAGAGTGCTTGCCTAGCAAGTGCAAGGCCCTGGGTTCGGTCCCCAGCTCAAAACAAAAAAACAAAAAAAGACATTTATCCAGTGACTTAATCTAGCAGCTGAATTTCTAATCCCCACTAACCACACAGAGAAACCAAGATTTATTTCCAGCTACACCTCAGTAGCTGGGTAGTTAAGATGATTCTATTAACCCCTATTCTAATCTGGCCCCTCCCAGCCACATCCTGTGATACTTGCTTGTTACTCTTGATCTGACTCTGGACTTCAGATGCGTTTTTCTCATGGTTTCTTCTTGGATCTTCTCCTCCTCATGGCTCATCTCCTCAGCCTCATAGTGAATCTGAAACTCACTTCCCCGACCCCCTTTCCTCCCCCTGGCTGGCAGAAGCTTCCGCTCTGTTCTCTATTCTGCCCAGCCATTGGGTAATCAGCATTTATTGACAAGGCAGAATAAATGGTAAGAATTGTTTGCACAAACTTGAAACAGGAGAGTCTTAGTATAAGCATTACAATGCTGTGTCTAGATTGAAATAAGACTTGAGGGAAGAGAAATCAGCATTTGAATAACACAAGGCTAAATTTTACATAGTGCGCAAAAAACATTATGCCTACATTTTCCCCCTTTGTCTAATAAAAGGATCTTTCTCTTATAATAACATAATATATACAATAGCAATTACAAAGACGTATCAGGTAAGATTTACACTATAATGTCTAGCCCATAAGTATTTGGCAATTTTGGAGAAAGTATTCTATTATCTATCCTATCTTGGTGAGTTCAGATTTCTGTACCTAAAGCATTTTCCATCATAGCTTGCATCATCATCCTAAAAACATCTTCTTAGTCCTGAAAACATCTTCAGCGTAATTGTGAGACTATAACTGTCTATAGTCTTCAACCGCATCAGAGACCTGAGGAGGAATAAATATTGTCTGAGTAAGTAGGGAGCGCAGGTAAGCAGCTTCCAAGGCTAAAGAAATGACAGAGAAATGGCTGAACAGTTCCCCAGAATTGTCTGTTTAACATTGGATGCCTACAGGACATCAGCAAGCCTGACATTGTTTGATGATAAGGCGTTTCCTTAGTATATGTGATAGTTGGAATTAACCCTAATAGATTAAAATGTCATTTTGGGGGCTGGAGAGATGACTCAGTGGTTAAGAGCACCAACTGCCCTTCCAGAGGTCCTGAGTTCAATTCCCAGCAACCACATGGTGGCTCACAACCATCTGTAATGTGATCTGATGCCCTCTTCTGGTGTGTCTGAAGACAGCTACAGTGTACTCATATACAAAATAAATAAATCTTTAAAAAAAAAAAAAAAAACGAATAGGCTAAAATGTCATTTTGTATCAGCCACGGGGCACTTATCTTTAATTCCAACAGAGGCAGAGGGATCTTTAGGCCAGCTTGGTCTCCATAGTGAGTTACAGGCCAACTAGAGCTGTACAGTGAGACCCTGTCTAGGGTGCGGATGCATTTTGCAGATTGGTAATATTCATTTATTACACTTTTTTAAATAGGGGTTGAAAGGTAAAACAATAAATATTTGCCTACCCTATCTCTAGTATGCATACCATTCTTGAGTCGAAATCAAGGGTAGACTTGAAGAAATAATCCCTAAGGTTATTTTACCATTTAGAGTCCTTTACATTTACCCATTGGTTTGCAGCACATTTTTCTGAACATGGTATCCAGTTATCTGAAAGCCTGTTGACTTGAAGCAGAGCTGACACCATCTCATCCATCAGTGCTGGGTTCTATGGAGCAGGCATCGGGGAGGAACTGGGCAGGTGGTTCTAACCAGGAGCAGCTCAGAAGGTTGCATTCGAACTGCAGCCAGGTGTAATGTCGGGCCGTCTCCAAGTGGTCTGTGTGCACATGGTTTGCGTTTCATTGCATCCATGGAAGCCTCTCGGCAGCCAGAGCCCTTACCCAATAGTTATCACTTCACTGCGACGTTCCAGCAGGCGGGGCAGAAGACGTACCTTCACCTTTTCTAACCTAGCCTCAAAAGTCAAACATGTGAGTCCCAGACTCTCCTGGCATGGGGAGGAGGATCCCTTTCCTCTGGTTTGGGGGGGCACCTCAAGGTCACATTGTAGAGAACATGTTGGGATGGGGAAGGTGATGGCCCACTGTGGGAAATAAAAGGTGATCATGTGGCCACCTTAAGACACATTAGGGAAGCATTGCCATCATTCTATAGACAAGAGAAAACCAGAGACATGTAGAACTTTCCCAGAGGTTTCTCAGTTACTGAAGGTCCTTTGAACCCAGACCCCTGTCTCTAGACCTCTACATGTGCCTGAAGGGGAAAATGAGGCAGATGACCTTCAGGGCAGGTGGTGGTATGCCGAGATATCTCCCCTCATCCCCCCACCCTCTCTCTCTCTCAAGATCCAAGAGGGCTTGGGCCTTTGATTCCCAAATAGTTCGAGGAGTTGAGTGGGGTGGACTTGGGGGAGGAAGAGGTTGGGCAGATGGCCTCTTAGGATAGAAGCAAGTGAGCCCTTGGTAGCCTTTCTGCCTAACAAGGAAGGGTCTATATAGGTATACAGGGGTATGTGGAGAGCAGACTTCAGCCTAACACCCTGCCTAGTGCCAAGAATGAGGTCACTCAGTGGCCTTTATATAAATTAAACAACTGTCACGATGCGGCAGCCTCAGAAGCTACCATTTGGCACGTTTCCATGTGTACCTGTTTATAGACACCACCTCATTTCATTCCCATCTAAAGAACATGCCGCTGGCCGGGGCTCAGAGTGCTAAGCACCTTCTTCTGTTGCTTGCCCAAGGTCACTGTGGGGTTCTGACATATCAAACGTGAAGTTCATTCTCTGTGACCCTGGAGACCAGAGCCCTTGACCACTGAGTTGACCCCTGGAGGTTTTAATCCGAAGGAGCAGCCCCGCCAAAGACATCAGCAGCAGTCTTTGCTATAGGGATCAGAGTGCCTGAGCTAGACTTGTCCAAAGCAAATAGTCTTTTGTGTTTGCAGCCATTCAGCAGACAGCCAGGAGTCCTTTTTTCCCCCCCTCCATGCAGTTTAGTGTCGAGGGAAGAAATTCCATCAGCATGAACCAGAAATCATCTTCTCTTCTCCCACACTGTGCATGGCCCCAAGACAGATTTCATTCGCCTCTCAGAAGGTGGCTTAACCCCCAGGGACCCAAAGCGGGGTTACACTAATTTTTCCCAGGGTCTTGTTTTGGGACGTCTGGCCTCTCGATCTGCATTCTCAGGGCGACCCTTTGGAAGGCATGAGCAAAGAGTGAGGATGCTTGCCTGATCCCCTGGCTGATCAGTTTTTCCTGGGTGGGTCTTTGAAAGAGAGATTGTCATAGAACAGCTTCCATTTTGGAAACTAGTCACATTATCCTAGAAAAAGCCTTCTGCAGTCGGAAGTCATTGCATGACCGTGTTCCTTAGGAAGTCAGTTGCTCTTTCTGTTCAGGTGACATAGTTTTGGTAACCGCGCTGCTGCCCAGCCTTGCAAGTGTATCATTCACGACCTCTGAATCCCGGGGGCTACGGTTGAGATTATATGAGCTCAAAGCCTACAGCACAGATGTAGATTATCCAGCCCTTCCTGGGAGAGTCTCGTCTACCAGGGTGGATGCAAAGTACGGGCACTGAGAGGTCACTGTGGCTTTGACGTCCTCCCGCAGCTCTTTAGGAGGAAGACACAGAGAGGGAGCACAGAAGAAAAAGACGATTTGGGAATGTCTGGTGTTCATCAGGCCTTTAGCCCTCAGCACTGAGTTCTTCACGATATCTTGATGAGATGTAGACGTCACTCACCTTTCCTGCTTTATAAGGAACATGGCGCTGAGTTTAAGGGCTTGAGATCGGAAGTCCACCACTGCCTTTAAACCCAGACTCGGCCTCTCACAAACAGAGTGACCAAAGCCAAAATGCTGTCTTCAGGACCCAAATTTCCTTGTTCATAAATGCAGATGGTGATAATATGCCTCCCTCAAGGGCATCATGTGATATTTGAACCAGATAACTTGTCCAGTGCAATAAGAATTCACTGCTCCTATTACTGTGTCATTAACAACCGAGGGGTGTGACTAGAGGTGGCTATCACTTTACGTCAGTAACTGCTTTGTCACCCAGGGAGGTCCGGGTTCCTTCACCCGGTGCTGGGATTCTGCCAGGGTTAGAAGGTTCTGAAGAGCATGCACAGTGTGTCCACATCAGGGGCCTGCCACCCATCCTGCCTCAGCACAGTCCTCAGGTGCCGTCCTCCCTCCAGGATGCCTCAGCACAGTCCTCAGGTGCCGTCCTCCCTCCAGGATGCTGATGTAGCTTTGGGAGCAGATGTACAGCTAGGTTCAGATCTGGGTTCCAGCCTGTTCACCAGACCCTGGGCTTCTGTTTATGACTAATTGCTTTGTTTGTTCTGTATGAGACACTTAATTTTTTTCCCCATGATTTACTCCTCTTTGTAATTAGGTGTAGTGATTAGAATCTTGTTCCTATTACAATGGAGTTTTGCTTTTAATTCATGCACATTCACCAGGCCTGTCTCTGTCTGTTCATTGATTGTCCCCAATTGGCTTTTCCCAAGCTGTCATATAAATCACAGTTCAGGGGTGGCTTAGAGACTAATGTGAGTCCAAGGAACCAAAGAGGGCTGACTGGGAATTCCTTTGCATTCAGCTGTGCAGGAGCAACGCATTCCTGAGGATGAAGTCTCAGTAATTCAGGTGCAGAGAGTCACAAATTAATAAACGTCCCTCACCGTATTTGAAAAATTAAAGATGTTATCTCTCTCATGCACACTGAGCTAAGAAAAGGTGTGGAAAGAAAAATGAAAATTTATAAAAAATATTAACTGGCATTTTCTCCAGGGTTTCTGCTATGCACATGTAATATGTGCATTAAAAGGTAAAAAATGTTTACAGGCCCCTTTATGATAGACTAACAGCACACACGTATCAACTACCCCAAGGTCACTGTGCGTATCTGCAAGATCCTGGGTCTTTAGAGTCCAGGGACTGGCTAGTCCCCAGAGTTTCCTTTTTTTGTTTTTATGGTTTTTGGTTGAATCTCAATCCTCTCTCTCTCTCTCTCTCTCTCTCTCTCTCTCTCTCTCTCTCTCTCTCTCTCTCTCTTCCCTCTCTCTCTGTATGTGTGCGTGCATGCGTGAGCCAAGAGTTGACATCACACATCTTCCACTCACTCTCCACCTCATTGCTCTAACGCGGTGGGGTCTCTCACTTGAACCCAGAGCCCTCTGATTCAGCTGTTCTTCCTAGGCAACTTCTAGGGATCAGATGCTTCTGTCTCCTGAGTGTTGAGATTACATCTGGGCTGCCAGGTCCCTCTGTGAGGGCTGAGACCAGAGGGGTTTTTAATTCAACATTTTTTCCTTCCTTGGCTGTAGCTTTAATTTGCTAGATTCCTCAGAGTTTGGTTTCTGCTTTCCAGTTTTAACTTTTAAAGGTAACTGACACCAGAGTACCTCCTTCTTGTCTTCCTTCTTCCCTTCACGACTCCTTCTCTCCTGTCTCTCACTTCCGTCCTCTCCCCTACCTGTGCCCAAGGCCAGGTGCCCAGCCATGGCCAGGCCTCTGAAGGGGAAGCGCATGGATTTCTTCAGGTCTCCATTCTATTTCTCTCCCCATAGAGGTTGAACACAGGCAGGTTTCCCATAAGTAGAGGAGCCAGAGGGGATTGAGTAGAGAGCAGTTGATCTGTAGATTGGACCACAGGGTATGCACTTGGTGGGACAGAGAGATACAAGGCTGGAAGGCAAGATTGCTGTAACCTGCTCTAGGCCATGCGGATTTGGACAGGGCCCCGTGGCCAGTAGAATCCTGAAAAGCTTGCAATAACCCTTCACGGAAAGTAGGCAGATACACACTGACAGAGTCAATAGCAGTCAGTACTTCTGGGAAGAGAAATGCAGAGAAAATGAGGGATGCGTCAGGGAGGAGGCTCATCAAAGGAAGGAATAACAACAGTCTTCCAGTCTTCCCTAATACTCGAGGAGTACATGCCAAGACTCTCAGTGCAAGACTGAAACTGAGGGGCAAGGAGGAGTGGAAGGAGGGGAAATTGTGGCTGGGGTGTAATGTATGAGAGAAGAATTTAAAAACCAAACCCCCAGAAACTGAAGATGGGCCCTTATCCTAAATGTGTGCCCCCCATGCCCTTTCCATTCTTTCGAATGCGTATCAGGCTGTCAGATACTGTAGTCTTAACTCTCGAAGTTTTTGATAGGGCTGCAGAAGGAGCATGAGTCCTCTGCTTCACAGTTTTCAACAGGTGGGCTCTCATGATAGCTCTCAGCTACCTCAGCATACAATTCCTCTCATCCATTATTAAATCAAGAACTTTCGCCTTAGTACTTAATTGGTGTATCTAATTGTCAGTCTCACTACCCTTGTGCTTTGGGGCCCGTGGGAGATCATAAGAGATCTTTGGGCACGAGAACCATAATATCATGCAGTTGAAATGATAACCAAGATGTCTACCCATTTGGGCAGGTAGCCTCTGCAGGCCGTATACAGTAAGCAAAGGGTGACTCACATCCTAGACAGGACAGAGATGCCATCCTGCCGTGGTGGTGCGTCCGGTAAATATAGTGAGTTGTTTATTTTGGAATTTCCTATTCAGTAGACACCATGGAAAGCAAAATTGCAGATAAGAGGAACATACAGGGAAGTCAAGCTCCAAGCCTGGGGGAAACAGGAGTGGATTGGCAAAGTGTACAGCTTGACATTAAGACACTTTAGAGTTTGAGGTCCCAGGAACAACAATGGTGGGGAAATGACCGGGCCTGGCCAAGGGTAGGAATGAGACATGAGCACAGAGAGAAGAGTGACGGTGGAAGCTGTTTTTGGAGCAGAGCTTGGACTGAGAGAGGGGTGTGGCCACAGGGGTGTGGTCACAGGGGAGGGGTGTGGCCACAGGAAGGAAGAGGTATGACTACAGGACGAACTGGATGACACAGGCCGGAGCTGTGAGTTAAGAGAAGGACAGGAATCCAGGGAAAGTTACAGAGTAGAGCACAGAACCCCCATGACCGGAAGCACCGACAGCAGGTGTGAGCATCTGGGGAAGTTGGAGAGGGGGAGGAGAGGCCGGTAGATCACTGTGCACTCCCATCCAGCCAGGGCTATGAATAAGATCCTGTCTAGAAATGGGTGGAGGGGTGGTAGGCCCCGCCCAGACTTACCTGAACACATTACCAGTGTAAACTGTGTCTCCTAGCATCTTGCCTGAATTTCCTAAACAGGTGGTCCATGATTCTTGAGGTGGCGTTCTGCTTTGCAAGGGGTGATAAGTGATCTAAAGTCAAGGCTATGCCACTTGGTGGATTGTCACATAGCCATTCAAGAACTGGTGTGTAAGGTGGGGTAGTGTGAAGGGGCAAGGTGTCAGTGCAGGCAAAAGAACAGCTTCTCGGACCTGTGCTCTGTGGGAACTGAAGGCGAATTTTAATGAGTTTTCCTCTCCCGGGGAAGGCACTGTTTTATTCTGTGGCAGAGGCTTTTCTAACTACAACAGCCTTTCTTTCTACCTCCCGTCCTCTGGCCGTGCCCCGCTCCCCGGAGCCACCCTCCCACAGTCTCTCTTTAAAAATAGACTTTCATGCATGAAGAAGCATCATAATGTAATACTGGTCTTATCTGCACACTTACCCAGCAGGCATTTACAAAAGACAGTGAACGGGTCTTCCATATCTCCAGGGCTCACAGAGGTGGGACATTTTCTTTTAAGACATGGTCACCTGAGTCTGGCCACACAGGACCCCAACAGGGCAATTAGCCTGGATCAGAACTGCCTCCCTGGGAAAGGTGTCCACTCCACTCTCTTTGCCTTTCATCTGCCCTGAGCTTTTTCTCTCCTGATAAATGTTCCAAGAGGAGTGTCTTAAGGATCCAGGGAAACCTGTGGGGTTATTATGGCTCATTTGGTAGATGAGAGGGACCTGTAATTTTCCGTTGTGTATTTGTATGCACAGAGATGTGATAAAGACAGCTTGTGGCCTCTTCCGAGTTCCAGATGTCTTGTGAGCGAATAAACAGTGCTTTTTCCTCAGTCTGTGGGTATACTCTTTGGTTTGTTTTGGTGCCATGTTCCCTGGGCATATTCCCCGAGCAGCCATTTTGTGTTGAGAGGTCTTCCCTGATTGTACAGGGATGGAGGAGAAAGATGCCTGCCCTATCGAAGACGATACGTAATCAAAGGATGTCTGCCTTGTCTTTCCAGAGATGTTAAGATATCTGCATCTGGATGTGCTTAGCCTGTTTGGTTAAAGTTAAGCAAAGGTGGAGGTTGCTTTTTGTGCCTGTTGAAGAGGGTGTGTGTGTATGTGTGTGTGTGTGTGTGTGTGTGTGTGTGTGTGTGTGTGTGTGTGTGTGTGTAGGGCAGAGGTCAACCACAAACGTCTTCCTCTCCAACATTATTTTTGAGACAGGGTCTCTCACAGAATCTAGAGTTCACTAGTTCACCTAGACAGCCAAGCTCTTGGGATCCTCCTGGGTCCACCTCCTCAGCCCTGAGGTACAGATGAACCGCATTTCACTTGGCTGCATTCGTACATGGGGCTCTAGGAGGTCCTCGAGTTTAAGATTCTTTCATATTGATTTTCAGGTTGTTGTTGTTTCTCTGCCTCTTCTTTTATGCACGTGTAGTGTGTCTGTCTGTGAGTCCCTTCCTCAGCCCCTCCCCCATCGTGTCTAGACGCCTCGAGACCCGAGTGTTTCCCACAAACACAGTGCCTCCTCGTCTGCGCAGGGACCTTTACATGCTTATTCCACAGAGCCCACCTCTGCCTCGTGTGTTTTCAAAGGGCTCACTGTGAACTCGGGTTCAGACGCTGGCACTTTCTTCTGAGTCTCCTTGTGATAAATCTTTGGCCTTTGAAAGTGGCTGTGAGTTTTGGAAACCATCCCCAACCTTAGCTCCAGATGGCTTGTGGCCAAGATTGAGTATGCTGGCTTTGGATCTAAATGTTATGGGACTCAAAAATAATAAGACTGTTTTATCTTGCATGACTTGAGAGCAAACTAGAAGGGAACACCCTCCCCCACAAAACCTCCTTCCCTCCCTCAAATCCAAATCTTGTTAAGTAAAGCCAGGACCTTCCACAGTGATGCCCTTGAAGGGGACAATAGGCATTTGGTATCTAATCTTAGTGTGTTCCTTAGTCACCTCGTCAGAGTTGCACTGAATATCTCCTAACTATACATTAGGCAAGGGCTAAGCCGGCTGACACCAGATGAGGTGTCAGGGCGTGATCCTGGTAGTAACTTGCAATGAAGAATTTGTCTTTTCAGAAGCAGCTACTATGTGTTAGCCAGGGCTATATTGGGTGCCAGGTGCCAGGACGAGGGACAGCCACCCTGAGTACTTCATCATCCATCCCCTCCCCTTCAGGCTGGACAGTGATTCACGTGGCCACACACTGTGACCGCACCACCCCTTCATCTGCTGTTTTAGCTGTGTGTAGACAACCCAGAGCTCAGGCTCTGCTGGGCCCTGGAAGTTGATGTCCTGCCCCAGTAAAGTCATCCTGTTTGTTCCAGGAATGACTCAAGTGACCCTTCTGTCTCATTGTTAATCCACTTGAAGAAGTCCCCTGGAGTGCCACACTGGCTGTGGGCGGTTCACAGGGCATTCAAGGTTTGCTACTGGCCGTAAAGGCAGGTGAAGGTGTTTCTTTTAGGAAGAGAAGGGAAGCCACACAAGGGGACGTATGTCTCTTTTTTTCATTTTTTAAATGTTATTTATTTATTTTTGAGGCAGAATTTTGGTTTATTGTAGCCCAGGCTGGCCTCAAACTCTTGATACTCCTTTTTTATGTGTGACACTATGTCTGTCAGTCTTTGGTCTTCTTTCTTTCAATAGGGTCTTGCATAGCCCCAGGTACATGAAGCAGACTATGTGTTCAAGGATAATCTTGTCCTTCTCCCTGACTCCCCTCCTCTAGTGCTAGAATTGCAGGCTTGCCCACGTCCCTCCTTATTTATGCAGTGTTGGGCGCTAACCCAGGGCTTTCTGCATACTAGACATGGGCTCTACCTCTCTCTCTTAAATGGAAGTGTCTACCTTGAGTCATTCTAAATGAAAAAAGCCAGGCTCTCTTTTTTTAAAAAGATTTATTTATTTAATGTGAGTACACTGTCGCTGTCTTCAGACACACCAGAAGAGGGCATCGGATCCCATTACAGATGGTTGTGAGCCATGTGGTTGCTGGGAATTGAACTCAGGACCTCTGGAAGAGCCATTTCTCCAGCACTCCACCTCCCCCTTCATCCTCCCTCCCCCCAAGGTCTTAAGAAGATCTTCTCCAAGCTTGCAGCTTCTCCCAGAAAGTAATGGTATAGTTCTCAGGCAGCAGAGTCTAGCCCCCAGCACAGATGTGCTGATCACTTAGGAGGTCTGAGAGGGAAGCAGGTCAGGACCCAGGCCTTCAAGGCACCTGCTGAGAACAACCATAGAGTGGACACATCTGACTGCTTATCTGCTGGGTGCTCACTGCCTCTGTGAGGTGCTGAGTAGCTGTGTCCCCCAGATTCTTGTAACTCCTATAGTAACAAGAGACCACAGGGCTGTTGCTAAGATCCAGCCCTAAGAAGAGTATCATTGCAATGAAAATGGTTTCTGGGGTCTGATGAAAGCACCCCTGATTCAGATCAGCCCTGGACAGCGTCCTCAGCAGCGCTGCCTCTGTCTTCCCAGTCTGAGTGATGGGGCAGAGCACAGCTCCTTGAGGGGACTGAGAATTAATGAGCTGACATTTGAAAACTGCTCGGGAGATGAATTGGAAGTGCTAAGTATTACTATTTCACGTGGAAGTCTGAAAATAACCTCGCTGAAGCATCCTAATAAATAACTAAACGTGGAGATCGAGGAGGAAATTTCAGTCGTCTGGAGAACCATTTTTCTTAAGTACTTTTCTCTGGAGCGGAACCGGGGTGCTAGGAGAGTTCTAAAGAGCATTCATCTGTCGACATCGCTTGACCCACAAAGGAGCCAATATGGAGTCACAGTGGCACAGTGCCTGCTGGGGATGCATTGGTTCTTCCTTAACTCTAGCCCAATGCTGTTAGCAATCCGAGAGACTCCCAGCGGCAGCAACAGAAGAAGCAGTGGTGTTGGCAGCAGCAGCTCTGTGTGTCCCATGTGTGAGCCCCTTTCCCAGGGGTTTTCTGGTTTTCCGAAACTATTTCCACCCTTAAGGCCTCCTTCATTCTTGTAATTGCGCAACCACAGAGTTCTCCATTCTTCCTGTCCCGGAATTTCTGCTGCTTCTATGAAGTTTGGTTTAAACTTCTGCTTCATCATAGCTTTTCCACTCTTAGGCACAGGAGGCAACCGTGGCATGATGCTCACGTTTTTGTTGGTGGTCAATTTCGTTCTTAAATTGGCTCTGTCCCATGAGACTTTCCTCTCCTCCTCAGTTGTAGTCCCCTGGGGCTTTGAACCCTCGTGTGGTTGGATTTTCCACTGAGCTCTGTGAACAGCCCTGGGAGTAGGTGACACCTGGGGTTCCTGGAACCTTCTTTATCACGACAGCAAGTAGCCGTTGAGAGTGGTAGCTCTTATCCTTGAACACCCTCCCATTTCTTCATGCCCTAATAATTTAAGGAAAACTATCTTGGTTCCTTTGTATGTATGGTTCATGTATGGTTCATAAATGGGGTCGTAGCCTCTGCCCAGCTTTACAGATTTAAAAGCCTAAAGGCCTGAAGGCTGCTGGAGCTGGCTGGACAGGTGCTTGTTTTCAGCGATGCCTTTAGAACAGGTGTTTGGGAGCTGGGCTAATGGCTCGCCAATAAAATGCCTCCCGGGCAAGCAACAGACCACCTGGCACCCTTGTAAGGGTGGGCATGGCAGCACGAGTGTAAACCCAGCACCCGGGTTGGGGCTTGCAGAGACAGGCAGGTGCCAGGGATTGCTTGGCTGTCCAGCCTAGCTGAATCAGTGCGCTCCAGGCTCACCGAGAGACTCCATCTCAAAAAATAAGGTGAACAGCCATGGAGGAAGACATCCCAACCTTGACCTCTGGCCTTCACTACACTAATAGCCTTCCCCCCACCCTTACGTACGTACATACATACATACGTACATACATACATACGTACAAACAAATAAATGGTCATTACAGTCCCTTGGGTCACCTTTCCTACCACCACCGCTCACCCTCTCAGAGGTGGGGGATGGGTGCCTCTGCTCTAGGGCTCCATTTTTGTGTGGTGATCAGCACCTGGGGGTACTGATCAGTCTTGAACCGTTGGAGGCAATCACTACTCTGTCCAGGGAAGGACAGAGCCCTTCATGTTTTCCTATGGAGTCAGTTCTAGCAGGAGAAGTGGGTCCGCCAGCCTGGCACATCGATACATTCTGCAGGTGTCAATATCACTTGATCTTAAATTGATGGTGATTGGAGGACAGGGGCCTCCTATATTTCAATGGCTCAAAGGAACCTGATCCCCAGAGCTGTCACCTACCTTCTGCTCTCCCCTCACCTACCTGTGAGGGTCAAGAGGCAGTTTCTTTCTTTTTTGTTTTTTGTTTTTTGTTTTTCGGAGCTGGGGACTGAACCCAGGGCCTTGCGCTTGCTAAAGCTAAATCCCCAACCCCAAGAGTCAGTTTCTTGAGTACCACATGGCCCCAGAGGCCAACAGGGCATCTTGGTCCTGAGGTTTCTAACATTTTCTTAGTTTGTCTTCAGCTCTGCAGCCAAGCAAGGGAGAAATACAGATCCAATCAACTGAGCAACAATTTAATTAGAACCAAACATTTCGATGAATTTGCCAGAAGTCTTTAGGAGGCTTCACCCTCCACCCCAAGAAGAGACCGCAAGCGGAAGAGACCCTTGGGTTGCAGTGAGTGTTTCTCATGCGGTCTGGCTCGCAGGAAGCATGTGTCTCTGTTGATTTCTGAGGAACAGAAGTAAATGCATAGGGACGGACTTCCGGCCCTCGCGCTCTTTCACAGGCCGTTTAAAGGAACAGCACCTGACAGTTCACCCGAAGTTACAAGACTTTTCTGCTTCGGAAAGCAAAGTACCATATAAGTTGTACAGCATACGCGCATGATTTGAGGGGTCGGGGTGAAGCGGACAGCACAGTTGACAGCGGAAGGCTGAGCGTCATCGGGTTCCAAGGTTGCCAGTGGGGTAGGGGCCAAGCCAGTGGGCCTCACACAGGTGCGCTGGGTGGCCTGTCATCGTTGTTTAATTTCCTTCTTCCCTGGTCCCAATTTGAATCGCTGAAATATGTTGGATTGCTCTGCGCTATTTCATTTGCCTGCTTTGTAATTCCTTCTTACCGAAAACAGATGAAAAACCCAGCACTAAGGTAAATTGACAGCTCCTGAAATGAGAGCGGTCTCCATCCTCGGCGTGTTGATGTAGAAATAAATGAGAGCGAAAGCTGCCTGTTGGGTCCTGAAGCAGCTTGAGGTGCTACTTTGTTGCTGCTTTTGGGGATGTTGGGTACCGGCTTTGCCTCCTCCTCCTTTTCCCTTTAGGGAAAATGGTGCGGCTTGAGAAGTAGGAAACATCCTTATTCCGACAATACTCTCTCAATAAGACCCGAGCCATACTAGGGACCTAATGAGGAGCATAGAAGTTTCCACCAGAAGTGTTCCACGGAAGGAAGCAGGGTCCTTAAGTTCACTTTATCACGTCAAAGGAAACTTACTGGGAACCTCGGGTACCTCAGGCTGAACTAAAGGTAGCAGCTGTAGTCATAGTTTATTTAGGCGATGTCACCAAAAGCCTCCATTATAACTAGAATTGATAACAGTCTTTCTTTCACGCAAGTTCAGCTGGCTTGGTAGATGAGATACATACACACATACACACACACACACACATGTAATATACATACATACACACATATAATATAAATACATACATACATGTCTATGTATGTATATAACAAAGTGCCCTTATTTGTCCTTTACCCATTTTCCCACAACCCTGTCTCTAGAAACCAGAAAAATAAAAAGGGAAAAGAAAGAAAAGAAACAGTGGTCTTGTGCTTATTCTAATGGCCATCATCATTCTCAGAACTGTCCCACTGAGTCCACCAAAAAACACCAGGTTCCTTAATACACACCAAGCCCCCCCCCCCAACACAGATCTGAGCTAGGTTTCAATACATCAACTTTGGCATTCTGTAATAGAAGTAGAAGCATCCAAGCTTGGATATTTTTTTCCTTCTCATCAGCACAGTTGCCTCCAAGGGATCCACAAAAGCTAGGTATCGTGGCTCGTGTGCTTCTTTCTATATCGAGGAGCGGTCCACTGGAGGATGTGCCACCAGTGCCGTCCATCCCACCCCACCCCCACTCCCTCTGAGCTTCTAAAACACTGTGTATTTACATCCCTAGAGAATAGTCCATAAAGCCAGGCGAGCTTGGATAGTTAAACGTCACTCGTCCATACCGACTTCACTGGAACGGACTGTGTGGTGATCAATACAAAGTCTGTTAGTCCCTGTCACATCTCTTACCTAACAGGTATTTGTGAGCACCCATGTGTGCTGGTGCTGAAGTGTGTAATGCCAGGAACAGGCCACTGGCCAAATGCTTTCCTGGATTCTGTGTCAATAATGTCTACGTCTCGATGCAGAGGGGAAGAGACACAATGATCATTGTTCTCTTTTGTCCTGCAGAGCCGTCCCAAAAACACACAGGGTGGGGTGGTGGAGAACGATTTGAACCCCAGCCCTGTAAGGCCCTGTTAGGTTTCTTTTACTCTGTCACAGCAAGCCAGAAAATCACCAAGCTAGTACTGGTTTGTTCCTCTGGAAAGTGAGAAGTGGCCTGGACTCCTGTCTTTTTCCTCCTGTCTGCCTTAGGGAAGTGATCTTCTCTTACCAAGCGAATGAATGCTCAGTCTTAGCTACGCTTGAACGTTGTTCTCGGCAACATTGGGGTAGCCATTATTTGCAGATGTTTGGGGAATTTTAAAGTGACCATGGAGAATGTCTTTAAAAACAGACATTCAGCACTGCCTTCATTTGGCTAATTTTGGAAAAAGGGACAACATTAGAACTGCATAGCCCATGGGGTCGTTGACCCAGGACTCTGAGGCGATTTGGGGGCTAGGAGCCAGGGAGCTGGGCTGTTAGGTAGCCAAAGGGACAGGAAGCCGGTGCCAAGTCCATTAAGACCCATGGTGGCCTTGGGGATGAGCAGTGCTTGGCGCACTCAGTTACCTGGAGCCACACAGTTCGCAGAATTCTGCCGCCTGCCAAAACTGGGCTGCGGACCAAAGGTAGTTTCTATTTTGGGCATTTAAGTGCTTCTACTGCTGAGGTCAGACCTAGCAGCGCATCCCAGGAGGGAGAAGAGGTTCTCTGACTCTTCAGAGCAAAGAAAGGTGCAGCCGTTCCTAGGGGAAAGGAGTATAACACTGGGAGTGGAGCTGGGACCCCTGGGTCACCTCTGTGACTCCTAGGACTATAGTTCTATAGGGTGAAGATTCCTCCCAGCCCCCAGGTATTCACTCCCCCCAAGATCTAGCTGAATTTATCAGAATGGCAAGCTGGTAGAGTGCCGGGAGCCCTCGTAGAGCCCGTGGCAATTCTCTCCTTTGCTCCATGTAATCAAGGCAAGTGAATGGCTGTGAAGTCCTAAGGCTGCGAGTCTGCCTCCCATCCAGCCCACAGAAAGGAAGGCACAGAGAGATTGCCAAGGCCTCAGAGAGCCTCCGAGTCATTCAGGTCCCTCATTCCTTCCATTTAGACTCCTCAGCTAACTTCCTGGTGGGCAGACAGAGGAGCCTCAATAAATACTGATTTAGTGATGAATTTGGCCACCTTGGGTAAGCTGTCATCTCCCTGTTCCCTCATCTGCCCATTCCTGTCTGTAAAAGAGCCAAGTAGCGGGAGGCCTATGCACACAGAAGTCCCTTTCCGTCGTCGCAGACGGGCCCTGGTCCCACCAGCAAGCCTTGTAGCTTCCCTCCCTGTTCTGCAGGCAGAGAGAAGTGGCACATGGCCCAAGGGATTGGAACTGCAGATTGGAACCTGGACTTCTCCAGCCGGTGAAACGCCGCTCCTCCCCCCTCTTCCCTTCCCCAAGTGGATAGCTGCAGCCACGCTTGTCACCAGCTGAGATTGCATTGGCCACAGGAGATGTGGATGATTTTTCCATTTGGTCCTGATGTTTATTTCATGCCCATCAATATCAGCCTGTATTAGGACAGATGAGGTTCTTATTTACAGGCCGTGCATTTTCACACTTGGTAATTATAAACCCTTCCCCTGTTCGGTCAGAGTCGTGCAGATCCATTTTGGCAATTAGCAGTTTAGTATTTGTTTAATGGGAATGCAAGAGTCTGTTACGGCACATCAACGCTCCCCTAATGATGGGCCTCTCTCCTCTGGAGCTGGCAGGTTTGGGCCTTTTTCACGGTAGGTGAGGCCTGATGGGAGAGGTTAGAGACAGGGAGAAAGGAACATTCAGTGGCCTGCCACTCCCCTCCTCCAGAGCCCACTTGCATGCATGCATGCACACACACGCTCAGCAACCAGACCTGAAAGCGGGTACTGGATTACCAGAGCACAACAGCCGCCACTCGAAGGAACGTCACACGAGAGGCCGTTAGGCCAGATGCCATTTCCATGTGACAGCTGTCAGCCTGCTGAATCCAACTGCTTCTCCTCCAACAGCTCATGCCCAGCCTCTCTCCTATCGCCTCCCTTCTTTCACCTCTTCTGCACGCCCTGACTGGGATCGGCCCAGAGAGCATCTCCTGCTCCCTCCCTGGTTGGTGCTGGGGACCAGGTCTTTGTCTGCCCAGCTGACAAGGAGCCCTAACTCCAGCCATAGCCTCAGAGGGCTCTTTCAAGATGGATCCTCCTGTGACTGTTTCCCCCAAGGGCACGCTGATTCTGTTAGTGGCTGCTCTTCTGTATGACCCACTTTTCAGTGGGTGTGTGTGTGTGTATTCATGTTCGTGAATTCAAGAGAATTGCCCCGGAGGATGTGAATTGGGTGTATTCTGAGCCAGGGACTCAGTGGCCAATCATGAAAGCCTTCCAACTAGCCCTAAGATGAGCGAGGCATGGTGTGTATTCTTCGTGCTCTAAGTGTACACTTAGTATCCTGTAATCTCTCACAGGCTGCGCCCTGGACTGACGTCCAGGACTCCTGTCCATTTCCACCTCCTGCTCTGTGACCATGGAGAAACCCAGTATTCAGCTTTTAGATTTCCCTGACTCAAAAGAAACCCCTGTGTCCTATCTCCTCAACTCTTCAGTTGTCCCCGCTTCCCACCCATCCCCTTTAAGCTTACTTAACCGCCACAGACTGTTTGGAGCGCTTCGAAGGTAGTATTTGTTGGTTCATCCAGAAGACAGTAGCACTAACCTAAGCGCTAGGGACTTTAGAAAGTGGAACACGGTGAACGGAGACGAAGAAGCTTTAAATCCTGACTCTGCTGTATCTTATGTGTGATATGCCAGGCCAGCTACTTAGTCTTAGCAATTCTAATTTCCTCACCAACAAAATGGGTATGATAGTATCTACCCAAAGCTACTTGCAAATTGCCCTTGAGGCTATAGAAAATGGTCACTGTTCATCATTATTTGGTGAGGGTGGGGTGGGCGTTTCGTAAGTAGAATATGACTTGCCTGTAGGTAGGTAGGTACCCTATACTCTTCAGCAAGCCCCAACTCCCACAAGCGTCCATTGGTTACATTTGAAACTGGTATCAGGTGAACTTTGGGGTTTGGTGTTACATAAGTGAAATGAGGAAGTGGAATGATTCCGCAGGGTTGAAAACACAAAAGTAAGAAAAATAGGACAGATAGCACACAGTCCTGCTTGTGAGGGTAGAATATGCGAGCCAAAAGTCTCGAGAGCCTTTAATGAAGAATTCAGAAAACACACTTAGCGCCTGTGAACTGAATGCTAAAGACATGGTTAAAATGGCAGAGTTTATGTCACGTGTTTTACCACATTAAGGAAAAAGGATGTAGAAGAGACCACGCTCTTTCCCTGCTGTTTAGTGGAGGTTTGAGTGTGATTCAGAATAAACAAGTTCTGGGGGCTAGTGTAAGCAAGAGTATTGGACTTCCGGGATGAAATGGGTGGGCGGTAGCTGACAGCGGGGGCTAGCACAGGAGCCCTCAGAGCATCTCCAATGCTGGAACCTTCCAGGGGTGAATGCCCAGAGAAGCGGCAGAGAGTTCTCTTGACTGCAGCTCCGGGGAGGGAGGCAGGAACCTAGATGGGGAGGAGGGGCAGAAACTTCAACTTCCAGAGACCAGCATCTGAGTCATGGGCCCTTGCCAGCGGTGGGAAAACTGGGGCTCAGAGGATTGATGAGAATCTCTTTCTCGTGTGCCATATGAAGGCCGAGGCTATAATAACACTGCAGAAATATTAAGTCGAGGGAGTAGTGGTTTCATTAGGTTGCCTTAAAAGTTCTGGGTTCGGGGCTAGGGATGTCAGTTACTCGACGAGAGTACTTGCCTAGCAAGCAGGATGCCCTGGGTCTCATCCCTAGTACCCAATACTCTAGGAATGGTGTCAGAGGCCTAGGATACCTACTAGAACACCTGGAACACTTAGAAGGTAGAAAGATCAGGAGCTTCCAGTCATCCTGGGCCACACAAAAGTTCAAAACCAGCCTAAGCTACATGTAACCCTGTCTCAAAAATGTAAGTAAGATCTTGTGGTTCAGTTGTTGGTCCTTCTGGCTACTTCAGACGAGAATCCTGGTTTCCTTAGACTAAGACGGTGACAAGAAACAGGGTAAGGGCCTCTCCCTTTCATCCAGCATTCCACATCTGGGCAGCCTAAGGCCTGCTAATACCAGCTAGCTGATTTTCAACACACCTGCTGGGAGGCAAGGCACCTCCCACTACATTTGACCATTTAAAACAGCGATTCTCTGCCTTGAACAAAAACATAGATCACTGGAGAGCCTAAGAGGCCTTATGCAAGGTCCCCTAGAGAGTAAGGTTGTGGCCTTGGCAACTTTAACAGTCCAGAGGGAGTGGCCTAGGCAACAGGTGTTTCAACAGCCTTTAGGATGCTACTGGGAGCCATCAAGGCTGTAACTGCTAATGCAAATTGCAGTTTGAATTTAATGGAATTTTCCAGGCTGACCCCTCTGCTGCCTGCTCTCTCTTGTCAGCGGTTGGCAAAGCCAACCTACTTTAGATAGATACAGTGGTTGGAGCAGAAGTGACACAGTGCAGACGCCAGCCCTATGTCCTAGGTGGTCTTGCCACATCAAATAGCCTCAGGGCCTTGAATTTATAAAGCATAATAGGGCTGGCCACTAAGCCTTGTGCACTGTCGTGTCACAGTGCCGTGTTTGCGGTGTTGATTTAAACTCTTGAAGCATCCATGTGGGAGCAGGAAGAGAAATCTAAGAGTGTTTGTTCTTGGGCAAGAGTGGGGGTTTCTCCAATTCCTGTACCCCTCCTCACATCTGGATAGCTCATTTAAGGCCCATTTGAAGTTCAGTTTCCTGCTTTGTTCTCAATAGGTATGATGGGGGGAGGGGGTGCCAGCGTTCCAGGAGGTGTGGGAAGTTTCTTGGAGTGTGTTGACCACAGCAAAGCTCTGGAACAGCCTCACAGAACAGTTTTCAAAGGAAAACAGTTTTCAGTGGGGAATCTGATGCTCCCAGATGTTGTCGTGTCTGTCCTGTTCCCTCTCCCCCAGCATGCTCTGCAGTCTCTTCTCTGCATCCTCTGCAGAGTCCTCACCCTTGGAGCTTAGAGCCGTCTCATACAATTCTCTCCTTTCTCAGATGCTACCAGGGGACATTCAGGGAGGTGCCTTGAGCTCCCCGAGACACTGGACTCGTCTTGATCACCTGCTGCTCGTGGCTTTAGCCCTCCCCTGGGAACAAGTTTTCTGTATTCTACTTCTCTTACTTGCTTTACCCAGGGAAGCAATTCTGTGAAGATCTGGGCAGAACTGCGTTCCAGGGAACTGAGCTCAGCTAATTGGACAAAGAAAACTTATGACTTCCCCTTGCATAGGCATCTGTGCACTATGACTTTAAAGATTGCTTCTTCAGTCAACATGAGCTGGGCAAAGTACCGTCAACTTTGGGTACAGTTAACACTGTTTGACCACTTCAGAGTCACCCAGCAAAACCGTCTGGCTCGTATTAAATCTTTGAGGTGTTCGAAAGAGGGTTCTCTCCTTAGTTAAAGAAGAGGGGATTAGAGAGGCTTTCCCCACTGACTTTGGTTGGTGATTATTGTTGAGTCTTCACGGTGTTCATTTGATGAACATCTTTTCTTGACCTTTCTAGGACCTAGGTCTTCACCCTTACTACTGGGATGAAACCTAGAAGCAGAGGTTTTACCCCTGTCCATCTGGAAGGTTCCATTTGCAACATGGTAGTTTAATACCAGACCCTCCTCGACTATTTCTCCTTCCTTCTTCTGCTGTCTTTCTTTTTTCTTCTTTCTTTTCTTTTTCTTTTTCCTTTGCTCTGTGGTCTTATTCACAATTGCATCATCTGATTTCGGGGTGTTCTTTTGGAGTTATGTATTTACAGGGGTTGCCTACACATCATCTCCGCTTGCTGCAGGGATCCTGTGTAACAAACCACAGAACCTCAGTTATCAGGCAATAGCTGCTGGCTAGGGTACCCTGGAAGCATTTTACTGATTTTCCTGTTCTCAATAGGGCCTCAGCTGTGGGAAATGGGGACAGTTGTCTTGCACCATCATCCTTCAGTAGGCTAGCCCAGGCATGTCCCTTTCATGGTGATGACCAAAGTTCACTAGAGAGCAAGCAGAAGCATGGAAAAGTACGCAGACCTGCTTTCCAGTCAGAACTCAAGTAGACACACCCTTCTCTCCGGATCATTTTATTGCCCAGGCCCAATCCAAAGGGACGGGAAATAGACTCCTTTTCTTTGGGTGGACAACAACAAAATTGTTAGGTGTTGGATCACTAATGTGACCTGTTCAACAGAGCCAGGGGACCTGCCCCTTGTTTGTATTTGGGTTAATGCTTTGCAAGTAGAAGTGCCAGATATGCGCATGGTGTGTAGGAGCAAATAAAGTTGTCCTCTAGTGGGGTCAGCTGTGTGTTGGGTATGAATATTCTTTAGAGGAGACGCCTCTGGCCAGTGTCTTTAACCTCTTGGTTCTGAGCTCTCACTGTTTATGATGGGAAGGGAAAAGCGGCCACAGGCTAGTAGGAGTACCTTTAGGAGCCGAGACTTAACTAGGTGCACAAATCCTGGGGGGCCCCAAAAGGTCCGTGGGTCACCCACCTCTGGGCAAATCTGATATGTGTAATGGTCCCAGAGCCCATCAGTGTTGCTCCCCTTCCATTGGTATGTATACCCTCCTGAGGGATATTTACTGGAACCTTCCATAGGCAGAAACACACATGCTAGACCTTCTTTCTAGGCTTAAAGTGAGAGAGTAGCCCCTTCCCAAAGGTTTGACCTAAAAGTTTTCTATGACTTTGCTTTTCCATTCGTAGATAGGCTGCTCAGGAAGACAGACTCCATGTGGACCTGCCTTGGGTTATGGCTAGAGACTTCTCATGGTTGGAATAAGCTTTTCTCTGAAATAGACCAGTCTCATTCCAGGCCATAGGACGAAGCCACCAAAGGTTGAAACACCTACTCTTCTCTCCTCAGGGGATTCAAAAGACTAGTTAGGCCTTCAGGCGCCACCTCTGGTACAAGGAAATCTGTGCCATAGCATTGCCCACACCAAGTGTTGAGTATAAGGGCCAGGACCATGTTCCTCGAGGAGTATTTCGCAGGGTTAATGATGTTCTCTTCTTGAGGTCAGAAAAGCAACAGCTTATAGCTCCCCATCCCCAGCATGCATCCCTACTCAGCTCTTCCTGGAGGCTTATGATCCGTAGACAACTCCTTCGGGCCAGTTTCAGATGTGACCCTATGTTCAGGGGCTCCTGTGAGACAAGGAAGCTGAGATTACTGCCAGTTAACTGGCTCCCGCACTGGCACCAGTCACCTCAACTGTGTCCCTCATTCTCCAGACTCCATGACGGAGACTCGTGCACAAGCTGCTTCTGTGTGATTCTCCGAGAACCGTGAGAAACAGGCCCGTATGTGAGGCCTCGGGTTTTCATTCTATTCAGTCTTTGTGTATTCAAATTCTCCTGGTTTCAGCTCTTGCTGCCCTGCCAGATTTCCATCGCCTTGATGGCGTCTCTGAATTAATAAGTGTTTGCAACCACTGAAAAGTGCCCCCACCTCTCTGCACTGGGTCTCATCCATATTGATCCCCCCCCGCACCCCCCTCTCCAGCTACTTCTTAGATGTTGTATTTTGTAAAACGTTAATAGAATTTTTCTTGCACCCTGACACTTTTATCTATTCAGGAGGTCTTCGAAAGTCCCATTGTACAGCCGGACTACAAGGGAAAGAGCCCTATTCTCTACAACAATGCTTGTCCCCAAAACACACACACACAGATCCCCCCACCCCCCATGCTCACCAGGGTGGAGGGAATGCGGAGGCTACAGAAGAAAGCAGGCAAACTTAGCCAGGAGAAGCGGGGAGCCAATTACGCACTGCTGAAAGACAGCTTTGAAAAAAAAAATTTTTTTTTAATTCAAAATATTTATTTCCTACGGGGATCTGAATTTCAGTACCAAAACATGGCCAACACAGAAGGGAGGCTGTTTTCTTCGCTGTTAGACATTTTCAGTTAATAATCAAGATTTGGCAAACATCTCAGAAAATGGGAAGATGGGTGCAAAGAAGCAGATGTCGCATTTACCTGCACCCGCAGCAGGCGTTACCCCCAACCTACACCCTCGCCCCAGGCATCTGAATTCTTCTGGCATCCCAAGGTCTGACTCTGAGATGCCATATGTTGGAGTGTGACTGCTCTGTGTACAAACACACCAGTTGATCTTATGGTGATTTGCTTGGGTGGCGTACGGGAGGCGTATGGCCTCAGCAGGTGTCTGGGGGACTCTTGAAGCCCGCCAAGGCATGAGGAGCAAGAACAGCCCCGAGAAGGAGGCCCTGCTCAAGTGATCTCCAACTCGCTTTGCCTCTCCTGCCAGCTGGTGCCTGAGAGAAAGCAGGGGCCAGCTCCCTGTAAGGATACCCTCTCCACAGCAAATGACTGCCGGAGTGGGGGGTACCAGAAGGGGGAGGCCCCAGGAGCCTGTTTGTTCAGCCTGGGTTGCTTAGCAACAAAGGGGGCCCCGCCTCCAGAAGGGATTTTTAAGTAGACAGATCTCTTCCAGACTGGCTTGCCTGCTTTTCCATTCTTGCCTGAACTTTGCTCTCTCCACTGTCGGGTGTGATAGGATCTAGAAAAATAAGTCCAGTTTGTCCAGAGGCACCATTTTAATCCTCACTTCACTGTTCACGCAAGAGGAATGAGGAATGGATGGCCTGTGATTCCTCCCCAGGTAGCTTAGCGGACGGCTCCCTTGTGAGCCTTTGAGCATAACACGGTGCTAGGATCTTCCCGGCCACATACACACCCCAACTGCCCCAAGCACAGAGTCCTCTGGCTAACAGCTTGTGTAGCCGCCTGGGTTGGGTTGTAGTTCGGCCTCCATTGTTGAGTCCAGAATCCATGAAGAGAGCAACTGATTCACCCTGGCATGGCGAGTCTTCTTGAGGGTGAAGGCGGGTCTTGTGACCGAAAGGATTAGATCTTCAAAGGAGAGGAGTGGGTTGTGGAGTCGTATGTTGTTTCTTGAGATCCGTATGCGGGGTATGTGAGAAGAAAGGCAGAAGCCATCCTGGGTACTTTTCTTCTTGATGGTCTTGAAAGAGCCCTAGCATTGGTGTACCGGGGTACTAGGGCTGCCATACCAAAGCACCGGAGGCTGGAGAGTTTCAACGACCAGATCATATTTTTCTCATGTCTGTCTATCCTGGAAGTTCAAGATTGTGCTGTGGTGGGGTTGGTTCCTCCTGAGGTCTTGTCGGCCAATGGCCCCTCAGCCCTGTGTTTCCTGTCCTCCTGTCCTCATTTGAGGACACTACTCATAGGGTGGATTAAGGCCCAGCCTAGTGATCTCATCTTAATTTTATCAATGCTTTAAAGACCCAGTTTGGATGGAGAGATGGCTCAGTGGATGGAGAGATGGCTCAGTGGTTAGGGGCACTTATTGCTTCCACAGAGGATCCAAGTTGGGTTTCCCAGCACCCACATGCATATTGCACATCTACACAGACACATGTGTATGCACATAAATAGACATTTTAAACCTTTTTAAAGACCTGTCACCAAGTCTCAGAACTAGGAATTAGGACTTTACTTGATAAGTTTTCATCAGAGTGAGGATCCTGAAGCCGGTTGTATATAACAGAATGGACTGAATATACATAGAAGGGAAGTTAGCTGTGGCCTCCTGCTCTGTGGAACACTGTCAAGCTGTCACATTGTGTTGACCTGGGTAAAGTATTTGCTATATTGTAATGTCATTTATATAACAGAACAGACAATAATTTCCCACAAATGATACAATATAAAATTCCCACAAATATAACTCTAAGATACTTTTGATTACATGCAGGGGGTGTGTTTGTTTATGAATACAGGTGCCCACAGAGAACTAATACACCCTCCCCTCTCTCTTCCCTCCCCCTACTTCCCCCCAAAGGAAACTACACATCTGTTAACTAAGATTATGCCAAGTTGAGGGGATTTGGGGGTTTTGCTCCCCCCACATTTTACAGATATTCTCTATTTGAGCGACTATGACCTCAGCAGGGAAACCTCCATCCTCACCGCCCCACCGTCCTCACCACCCCACCGTCCTCACCGCCCCACACTCTGTATTTGTAATGTTCTATGAATTTCATGAAAAGTCCTGAAGCAGCTTTTATTCTGTTTGTTTTCAGGTAGAGGATGCGATGCTGATGTTCGACAAAACCACCAACAGGCACAGAGGTAAGATGGCCCCATCGTTAGAGAATGTCCCTCCTTCCTCTCCTGGGCTTCTCCTCTCCCATCCCATTGATGAAAGGTGCAAGGAAAATGCAGAATCCGGCAAGTAGATGTGCATACATGTTAATAACAGAGGGCCACCATAGCACAGTGAGTCCCGGGTATCAGTTAGTGAAAACCATTTTGGCTAGGGAGCCCTGGCTGGATTGGGCGGCCACGCCCAGCACACTGGTTCAGCTTACCTTTCTTGCCCTGGCTCTCTTAACCCCTTGCCAACCTCAGCACTCAGTGATCCTAGTGGAAATTATTCATAGTGATTACTGAATCGGACTCCAATTTGCATCAAAGAAGACTCAGAGAGCAGCCTGTCAGCCTATGACTGAGTGAGAGGAGGTGGGAAAACCTCGGTTGAATCTGTTAGCTGATTACCACAATTGCAGATCTGGAAAGGCCCTGTGGAGCTTGGGGGACAACCGTACTTGTTTGTTCCTCCTGACCAATCCATGTTGTAGAACATGGGTCTCACTCAACCTGGGCTCCTCGGACCGTTGAAATGATTTGCCCAATGTCTAAGGTTTGCCTAGGATTGGATCCCTAGTGTTGAACAGATTTGCCAAAGAAAATGCTCAGTAACCCCTGCCTGCAAGAACATGTTCAAATCATTGCTTTGAACGGAAAAGGGGAGGAATCTAGAACTTTCCTTGAGACGAAAGCACAGAGGAGGATATGACTTAGTGCCGTATTCTGCTGTGCTCTGGAAGTACCATGTGTCTGGGGTCCTCATTAATGGGGTGTTAATGAGCAGTGTTTTTGAAATGGGGTATGAGGAAAGGCTGTGGGGTGTTCTCCAGGGAAGGAGCCCTGGGTGAGCCTAGAGAACTGTTTCCTCGCCACATCTAGTGTTGTTTACATTCCCACCATCCCCTGCAATCAGAGATCAGAACGGTTACCCTGTGCTGGCTGTGCCTCTTTCCTGTCTGAGGAAGCAGCAGAGTGAAAGGCAGGAAGGCATGAAGGGGGCCTGGGAGAGTCTTGAGCATCTTGTCCTCATAGGCCTGCTGACCCCACTCTCAGCAGCATCCTCAAGATGGAGAGGTGAACATCGGATGGGCCAGGGCAGGGTAGAGGATGAGGAGAGAAGGCAAGGAAGGAAACCAAAAACCACGTGAGTGCTCTCCTTTTCTCCATTACCCTGGAGATGGAGATGGAGATGGAGAAGCGCCTGCCGGGAGGAAGGTGTGCCCGTGATGTACAGTTTCTGATGGTTTTCTGTCGTCATCATCAACGTTGTCATGGTGATGTTACAGACACCTAAGTACCATGTTGGGCGTGGCGGACCACGTTGGGTATGGTGGCACAGGTTTTGTAGTCTCTACTCAGATGAGAGAGAAGAGCCAACCTAGGCAATGCAAGTGATTCTGTCTGTGAAAAGTAGACGTGCAGGGGCTGCGGAGATGACCCAGTGGTTAAGAGAACTTGTCAGAGACCACAGTTCAGTTCCCGGCAGTCACTTCAAATCACTAACTACCGCCTGTAACTCCAGTTGGAGGAGATCCAAGGCTTCCAGCATGCACATGGGCTCCTGTATGCACATGCTTCCCTGCGACCGACACACAGACACACAAACCTATACGTGATTATTGTTTTAAAATGGGAAGCCAAAGCACAGTTTTCTTGTGTCTCTCATCTTTTGGCCTCCACAGCTGTCTTGGGAGGCACAGAGTTGTGACCGTGGCAGAAATTACTGTGCGTTTTGATGCCTCCTCTGTTCACTTAGGAAGTTAAAGTCATAGTAGCAGTGTTTAGTGCTATGATAAAACACCGTGGCCAAAAGCAACTTGGAGAAGAAAGGTTTATTTCCGCTTACACATCAGTCTCGAAGGCAAGGCAGGGACTGAAACAGAGACCACAGAAGAACCCTGATCACTGGCCTCTCTTACTTCTTGAGACTGCCTGGGTCCTTCCACATCAATCCCTAATCAAGAAAATGACCCCCACAGATTTGTCTACAGGCAATCTCATGGAGGCATTTTCCCAGTTGACGTTCCTCTTCTTAGATGACTCTGACTTGTGTCAAGTTGACAAAAAGATCCAACCAGGACAAGTACCTACTTTAATAGTGTTGTTTGGCAAGTGTAGGGCCAAGAATTAAGTGTGCCTAAGTGTTAGCTCTTAGGATAATTATCTTTGCCATTTTATGGCTGAGATACCAAGGTTCAAGAGAGCTGAGACTCTTTAAGTCCCCATATAGCTTCCAGCTCAATGCTACAGATTTCAGACTCTTCTTTTTTGTGCCCAGATAGGAACAGGTTTTTCTGGGTAAGTGATTGCATCTAAATGTGGCTCCCAGCAGTAAGTGTCAGAACTCACAATCTCAAGAGTTTGCTGAGCTATGTGACAGTGACTGTGTCCTTTGCTTATGTGTGTGAGGGTCTGGGATCAAATCCATGGTCTGGAGCACAATGACCTACTTTCACAGCTCTTTCTCTGTCTTGGTTTCTCTCCCTCTCCCTCTCTCCTTTTCCCCTCCTCCTCTGTGTATGTGAGTATATATTCACATGCATATATACATGTGTTGAACATGTGGGGCATGTAGATGTCATGTTGATCGTCAGATGTCTTCTGTGGTCACTCCATTTTATTTTCTGAAGCAGGGTCTCTCACTGATTCAATTAGTCACCTAGCCAACTTGCCTTGGGGCGGGAGGGTCCTGTTTTCTCCTCGCCCAGCCCTGTTGGGTGGCTTGGGCTGTGTTTGGTCCCTGGCCCCAGGAACATGGGCCTCTACAGTATGTCAGGAGCTACAGCAGCGGGCATAGACTTAGACCCAGGGTCTGGGCTCTCTTGGGCCTATATCACCAGTAGAAGGCAGAGGTCAAGTTAGTTGTCACTCTGCCTTCTGGTTGCCACCACCTGTCCATGCTCCCTGTCGTCCCTTTGGAGAAAGATGACCCTGAGGCATATTTGAGTGGCCGTTGACTTCTGTCCACTGAGGGGCCAGCCTGGTATCACTAGTGCCACTGGAGAGATTCCTAGGGATGAGAGTTTAGATTTTGACTCCTGGTGGATCCATGTAGTACGGGGTGTTCCCACATTATCCCTAGATAAAGCTGGTCTTCCTCTAGCTTCAGGGACTAGAGTTGGGGGCAAAGGTGCCTAGGGTTTTTCTTCCCACCTGCCAAGCGTCTGACCATTACAGTTTCTTCTCTAAGAGTATGGGAAGGAGATTGAGGAACCACAAGAACCAAGTGTGTCCTTTAAAAAACCAACCAGGAGTGGGGTGGGGGTGTAAGTGAATAGTTACCATAGGTAGGATCTCTGGGGATCAACTCTGCTAGGAGAAGGCTACAGGAGGGTTCTTAGGAAGAGTCCTTGATTGTGGGGGAGATTCTGACCCCCAATGACATCAGAAATGAGAAGATCCATCCAAACCCAAAATAGGATGAGGGGTCATCTCTGTATCCACAAGAGCCATCCATGAATGTCATCTGTTTAGGTGTGATCTGGGCTTCCTTCTGCTAAGGAAATTGGAGAGAGGCATAGTGTAGGATATCTTGGGGTGCTCCCAGCAACCAGGAAGACAGGTTGTAAAGGATGTTCTTCATTTCTGAAGGTGGTCATGGGCATCCTGTCTCAACCCCTACCCTGACTTCTGATGTCAGAGATTCACGGTTCTCTGAACAGACAGTAGAAGCAGCCAATACAATGCAAGCATTGGTGCCAGCATAGGGGCTGCACATGGCAAATTGTCAGAGGTCAATGGGGTTGCCCAGGGATGCACCCAAGAGGAAGCAGAACTTGAGACATCAGCTCTACCTGTGTGACTTGCAGCCCGAGCTCACAGCCCCTCTGCAGGCAGGCCTGGTCCCCGGCAGTTCTTCAAACAAGAGAATCGCTGAGGGTCTAGACTACTTCCTCATAGTTTGCTCTAACCACCTCACCCCTTCTTGCTCACGCTGTTCCTCATTTTCAGAGGGAGAAACTAAGTCACATGAAGTTACTGTGGGGGGTCGGGGGCTCCTGGTAAAAGCCGGGAGCCATTCTTGTTCCTGCTTGTCATTTCATCCATGGTCTTCTGTGAGCCGATCTGTGTCCCCAGGGAGGGAGAGGATGATGCCTTTCCAATTCTCTCAGAGTCATTCCATTTGCTCTCTAAAGCTTGTTAGAGGCAGCCTGGAAAATACTGGGCAGATCATCAAAGGCTTTAATCATCGGGGATAGGGGGTGGTGAGTTTGTTGCGTTATCCTTGCAAATGGCAGATAGGATCTTGAACTCAGCATTAGATATTGATCCCAGGGTGGGATTGGAGCGGGCATCTGAGGGAGAAGTAGGGAAGGCGGCAGACAACGGTGTCCTTCCAATTTGCTCCTTTACTAGTGGGAGGGAGAGAAGGGTAGCTCAGCTCCCTTTCCGCTCTCCACAGCCCTGTGGAGGGCATGCGATGATGGCGTGTGGATTGCCGAAGTTGATTCAATCTACGCTCGCCTCTTCCCAAGAAAACAGAACCCCTAGAATGAGGCTCATTCCAGGAAAACCTTTCAGACCCTTCCTATGTCCTCAGGCTCTGGGCTCCCTCCAGGGGAAGAGCTGGACAGTTGGGGGCACCTGTGGGAAGTGAAAGGGGTGTCTTTGAAGCCAAGAGGATTGGATCAGAGGGAATAGACTCTGGCCCTGGAATCTCTGAGGCTGCCATTACCCAGCCGGGTTGTTTGCGGTGGACAATTGCCAGAGGCAAGGGAACAGAATACACTGAGAGCAAAATAGAGATCAGAGTGATGGCGGTTCTTCCCAGTGCTTCAGTCACTTACGAAGGGCAATGCCAATAACTTAGGAGAGAAACAACAGCTCCAAACAGCCATTGCCCCACCAAAAGGACCAATCTTTGGCACCAGTCACTATCACGGCCTTGGAACTGAGAGGTCCTTTCCCTGGGCTACAGGAGAGGCACAGTGTGGTAGATCCTGGTAGAGGCCACAGCTTTTAGCAGGCTCACCTCAAGGTCGTTGGACATAGACCGTGGTTCTTCTCTCAAAGCCTGCTCAGTCTCTACCCCAAAAGCAGTTGGCCCAAGTTTAAGGTCTCGGTAATTTATGTAAGCAGTTTATTTATTAAAAATGATGCCAGGAAAATGTAACTGAAGCCGTGATAGAAGACGATAATGCTTCTCTGAGGAGGGGAGGGGAGAAAAAACTCAGTACTTAATGTCTTGAAAACCTGCCAGATGCTCACTTTTAAATTGACCTCCCTAGCCCAGATTGACTCTTTTATATACACCATATAAAAATGATTAAGGGTAATATGTAATTATTTGTTTATTGGTGCCTATTTGTCAAAAACTGAAGCATGTAAAAAGAAATTCACAGAGGTGTAAATGATATTACATATTGTTTTAGCCTATAGTAATGAACCCCAGTACTCGGAACGCTGAAACAGAGGATTGCACGTTTTAAGTTAACCTGGGCAACATACATACATCCCGTTTAAAAATAAACAAAAATAAAGTCAGCAGCTGGTTAGTATTGACGCCAGCCAGGCAAAGGGGTAATATGGACACGTCTCCCCTTGTGGAGGAGAGGAGAGCTTTTTAAGTATGACTTGATATTTAAGAAGTGTGTTTGGGGGCTAGAGAGTTGGCTCGGTGGTTAAGAGCACTTGTTGCAAAGGACCTGGGTTCAATTCCCAACACCCACATAGAGGCTCATCGTCTCCTCAAGTATCAGCACCTGTGGTGCACAAAGATACCAGGGGGCAAAACTCTCCTACACATAAAGTAGTAAAAATCTAAACTGTCTATTTAGATCTGTATTTGCCTTTGTGTGTGTGTGTGTGTGTGTGTGTTCATGTGTCTATGAATGAACACCTATGAAGGGTGTCTGGCAAGGAGGCCAGGTCCAGGAGAAGGGCTGTTGGATGGAGGCCTGAAAGCATGACAAGAATGAGCAATGTCTCAGCGGGCTGTGACATTTATTATAACATGACAGAATGTTTTACTAGTGCCCACCTATGGGCTTTAGAGCAAGACCTGTCTGTTGGCCCTGCTAGAATTATGGCTGTATGTTCTACCTCTTTCTAAAGTTTTTTATTTATTATTCTGGGGGAGGGGCACGTGGCTGTGTGTGTCATTGTGTGAGAACTTTGTGGAATTGGATCTCTTCTTCCACCCCTACATGGGATCCAGGGACAGAACTCAGAATTGTCAGGTTTGAGCGGCAAGCCCCTTTATTCACAGAGTCATCCCACTGGCCTGTTCTTTCCACCTCTTACGTTCTGTTCAGGGTTCGAGATGTAGTAACGGGTTTATTGAACAACTCTAAACCAGAGACAGGTCATTATTGGCATTGACACTAATTCTGTAATTGACAGGCAGGTGCCTGTCACAGATGCCTGCAGCTGAGGGCCTGACCCTCACAGCTTTCTTTCTAGGCTGTAGTGTGAAGACACCCCAAATTTTGCCATTCGGCTGGCTATTATTAGCAAGTCCGTGGTGGTTCTGATGGGGTAACATGAAAACCCTGTTCTCCTTCCAGAGTGAACCATTCATCCATCATCAGTGTGGGTAGCTGTTGAAGGAAGACATTTCCAAACCAGGACTCTAGGAAAGAATCGTTACAATGACATAGGATTTTGGTGTCCCTGGGTGTCCCCTTGTGGTTTAACTTGTATAAAAGAGGTCTTGGGGGCCATGTATGGCTCCTGCAAGCCTTAGCTGATGGCTTTGGGTACTTAAAGCTACTCTGTTAGAAGAGTCACCACACGCTTGAACAAGGACACAGTTTAGTTAGAATGAGAGAGAACCTGTAGGTTCAACAGAAGCAGTGAATGAACTCCCACTTCCTGCCCGGCCAGAGTCTCAGAACCCAAGGTTCTGTGCATTCAGCTGAGCATGTCCTTACCCTGAGGGTGTGGTCTGCTTTTATACACTCGCTGTCCCCAGCCTGAGGGACCCAAAAGCCTCTGTACCCTGAGCAGATATTTAACCCTCAGGCCCATATACCCTTGAAGCAGGGAGGGCATAGCAACAAGCTACAACCCCCTACCCAGATCCCTCATTTAATACCAGCCTCAGAGCTGTCTGCACATTTTATTTTCTCATTAAATAAACACCATTAGCCTTCCTGAGAAATTGGTGCAAACATGACCTCGCAAATAACCAATTAAAAGGGCAGGGTTGAAAGGGAATGTGAATTTGAACATGTAGAAGAAGCCATTAAAGATTCCAGTAGATGTTCCCAGCCCTGGCAACATCGATCCGAGACCTTAATTTTATTTCTGACAGGAAAGCAAGGAGCACACTGGATTTTTTTTTTTTCCTTTTTTTTCCTTCCCTGAGGTAACTCAATTCCGGAAGCGCCCATTCCGGCGCTGTCTCTTGAGATATTAATCAACACAGTCGCTTGATTTCTGTTCACCTGCTTTGCTCTGCAGACTGGAGGACAGAACTGTCCACTCCCTAGCAACAGGGCAGTGGCAGGGACAGGGGGTGGAGGGAATTCCAGGGCTAGTGGGGCCTGCGGAGTCAGGGGTAGTTGACTTCCTGGGGGTGCTGTGTTTTCTTTCGCCCAAGGCAAAAAATCATCAAGTTCTGCCCTGGGCACAAAAGCCCTGGCACCAAAAAGGCTATGAGCTAATAGACCTTCCTGCCTCCCCTGGCTGGGGCAGGGAGGAAGCTGAGAAGGAGTGGGCGTGGGGTCAGAACTTCATTGACCCAGAAGTGGGTTTTTGTAGAGCATCAGAATGAGTCTTTTGTTGAGATCTGTTCCCACAGAGACTGAGACTGCGAAGAGCTAGGGGAGGGCAGAGTGCAGAGGCCCCAGAGAATGGAGCCCTGGGGTTGGCGACTTGATTAAAAGCGCCTGCTAACTTGGCACCCCTGTGCACTTGTGGAGGCTGTGGAGGGCTGGGCCGCGGGTCACAGAAAGCCAGGGGAAGTTACTCTGCTGTGAACTCAGAGGTTCCGAGGGGAGCATCCCAACCCCCCAATCTCCGACCAATCGTACAGCTCTGCACCTGAGCTGCCGGTGCGTGTTCGAGGGCATGCCAGCTCATCTGTATCACTGTGAACACAGAGGCTTTAAACAGCCCAAGCTTAGGGGCAGCCACAGGGCTCCTGATGAGCTAATCAAGCTTTGAGCACTGGCTTGGCTTGCTTGTGAGATAGTAACCTTGCTCTGAGAGTTCCTAGCTGGGAGCGCAGCGTGCGCATGGCGAATGGGGAGTGCTCGGTAACCTGCACTTTCCTCCCCACAAGAGCATGGATTGCCTTTCTTTATGCATATGAAGATCTGTATTTGAATTAGGGAGACCCCAATGTTTAAAATGCTTTTTTATCCCCTTTGCATAAATATGTATTGCAGGAGCGTAGACTTTTCCTAGAATGCCGTAGTGGTTAAGACGAGCTCCTGGCCCTAGAGCCTTAGAGTTGGAATGGTAGCTCTGTAGCTTGGCTGTGTGTTATGTAACCTCCCTAAGAAAGCATGATGATGCTGGGTTAGTCTGAGGCTTACATCATTTGGCCACAATAAAGCATCCCATATGCTTCATGCATGCATACACATGTTCTCATGGATGCAAATGTATGTACATTGGACCTCATTCTGCTTCTGAGAAATGAGATTAAATGGCCAGAAATACAGAAGTACAGGGACACTTTTTAATGTATTCTTGTTTTTTTTTGAATTTATGTATGATGTACATTCATTAGCTAGCCAGACATTTGCTTTTAAACTCTGCTCCAGTACGGCTATCAACATGAAAAAGAATTTTCAACAAAGAAAGAAAACTTCGCCCTGCTCAGCACCCTCAGTGCTGTCTCTTCTACCTGTCCTTACGTCTGCTTAAATATTTTGGAAGTTGATCGAAGTCGCTCGGTTCGTACAAACCACATGAGGACCTGGCACAGTCATCAGATAGAGGCTCATCCCCTGAGTCCGTATTTCCAGCTGCAGAGTCCTAGAAGTACCCAGTTAATGACACTGGGGTGTGTACAAACTTGGCCGAGGGAGGGATGGTGGCTTCTGCCCTGGCCACTCCAAGACCCTCTGTCGAAACCTGACTTTATCTTCTCCTCTGCACTGAGCTGCCTCTCTTGGCTGTTCCATAAACAGGGCTTGGTGAGGGGATTTTCTTAGTAGCTGCTGCCCCTCCCAGACAACGGGTTATTATTAGTACAGCTGGCGTGGCCCTGGCAGGAAAAGAAGCCCATTTGCTTCACTTCATCCTAGACCAGAGAGGCCAAAACAGGGAGGCCCTCCATTCCAGAGTGCCTTGTAAGTAAAGGAGAATCTTAGACCCGCCTCCTCCTCCAAGGTTAGTGAGCAGGAGGACCTGGCACGGTCATCTGAGAGAGGCTCATCCCTGTGTCCTCCTTGTTTGGAGCTGCAGGGTCTAGGAAATACCGAGAAGGCAAAGCAGAGCTTGCTGTCCTGTCAAGGCGCCTTGCTTGTAGCGGCCTACTGTTCTGGTGGCCACGGGTAACTCTCTTCTTCCGACCACTCCTGTTGATTGCCTTCCCCAATCAAATTATGTGCCAGAGAAATTAGAGAAAGGGGGTGTGGGGACATCTGATGATATAGAAAACAGTGGGGCTGTATCTGTCAGTACAGAGTGCTTCTCTAATGTACAGAAAGCCGCTTCCATTCTCAGCACTGAGTCACTGTGAGGTATGCCGCAACCCTAGTGCTTGGGGCTGCGATAGAGCCAAGAAAATCAGAAGTTCAAGGTTATCCTCAGCTGTCTGGAGAGTTTGAGGCCAGCCTGGTCTAAACAAAGTTCTGTGGAAAGAAGGGAGGGAGAGATGAACCAAATCATTTTATGATAGTTTAATATATTATATTAATATTTTTAAATTTTTTAAATCAAAAATTTAAAAAGAAAGGAATTAGGAAAAGAGACCTTTTGTGTCGCTGAGAGCATAGTCCCCAATCCTAACATAGATGTACCTAGTACAAGCCCAGTTAACTGAGACCCCCCACGTTGACATTGGAATGTTAAAGGGTTTGTGTGTGTGTGTGTGTGTGTGTGTGTGTGTGTGTGTGTGTGTGTGTGTGTGTTGAAAAAAAACACTTGAAAAAAGTCTGAGATTTAATTTTTAGTTTAGTGGCACCCAGGGTTCAGCCATTTCTTTAGAAGCTAAGAAAGAACCAGCATAATTAAAAGCTGTCAGGATCCCCCACTCTAACAACCAAACTGGGGGGATTCTCAGGTGACCCGTTCTGTCTACTTGGCTGTTCAGAAAACTAAAGCTCAGAAGAGGTCATTGTTAAGTAAGACTCAGGGGAGTTGGTGTACGTGGCAATCTACCTCGGCTCCCCACATATCTCCTCCCCCACCATGGGTGGTGGGGTGGGACCAGCAAAACAACCATATAATTCAAGGTTTGTCTTGAAAACTTCGTGATTTGCCTGTGTTGCTGTCCTAGAAACCTATTCAAGTAAGGGTTTGCTAGATCCAATCCTGGAATGAGCTTTTAAATTACATCAGTGGAGTGGCAGGTCAGAAGGGCAACGCTTACAGATCTTTGGTTATAAGGGAGTTGGTGGGCAAGGCAGTGACAGGTAATGACACTCTAGCATGGATGGGCTTCTGTTAGTCCTCAGGTGTGACTGGCAAGCCCAGCAGTGTACAAAAATAACAGCCAGGATCTAAAAGTGATCAGAGTTGTATGCCTTTGAGTTCTTCTCCCGGCAAACGAGAAATGCCTCCCTCTGCTTGCTGCCCATCTTACTATGGGGGGATAATTGAAAGCGCCTCCTTCTCTGGCTGTGCCCCAGCACCCTAGGCAAAGCCAGTCCTCTACCAGCTCTGCAGCGGACATGCGTAGCGCTGACATCAATTTATTATCTCAGAGGGCTGGGCTGGTTCATGGATGATTCATGGCCCTGCTTTCCACTGCTGCTGGCGGTGACATCATCCATTTGGGCCCAGAATAGGCACAGAAGCAAGAATGACCCCTGTTCTGTGTCTCTCACCAGCCCTGGGCTCCTTCCCACCTCCCACCCTGCTGCTGCAGGCCCCTGAATAAGAGCCGGAACCACCGTGAGTCTGGGGCACGCGTCAGCAACACCGCCTTAGGAGGACGTGGATGTGTTTCCGTCAGAGTCGATCTTTTCTCTCAAGTCCTTCTGCTGCTTGCAACTCATATTTTACTAATAACCCAAGAGCTGCCTAACCCCAGGGCCAGCTTTGATGTCGGAATGTCTGTACTGAGCCAAGTTAGCCCAAGTTTGCTATTAGACACTGCAAAGGGTGAATGGTGGTTGCTAAGCCAGAGGTTAGAGCTCGATCGGGGATTGCAACCTTAGGGTCAGCTGGAGAATTTCTAAGTCTCACCAAACTTCTGGGTCCTACCCTAGGTCAGTCAGTCAATGAAGTGTGCCTAAGGGCTGGGAGCCTCGTGTCCTTTCATCACGACCTTAGCTGATACTAGCCCGCATTCAAGGCTGGGAGGCTCTTCTTGGCCCATTCAGTCTCCAAGGACTCTTATAGCTTTACCGTTCATCAAAACAGATCCAGGGCCTGCATCTGGGCCCCGTAGTCAAGGTCTGTTTCCTAAGGAAAGTAACAGGCTAATGAAAGTTCTTGGTTGCTAGAAAAGCACAAGGTATGCCCTGGGCATCTCTGGAAGGCTGCTGCTTACAAGTTTAAGAAAAGCCTGAAAGTATTGGTTTGATTTTAAAAGCTCTGTCCAGTGGCCAGAGAGTTGTTAAAGTGCTTTCCTAACATCCTCGAAGCCCTGGGTTCGATGCCCAGTACCACACAATCGGGCACAGCAGCTCATGCCCAACACTGGCATTGGAAAGGTAGAGGCATGAGGATCAGAACTTCAAGGTCATCCTCAGCTCTATAATGGATTCAAGGACAGCTTAGAGCATACAGGAGTCTCATAAGTTTCTAAAATAAAAATGGAGGGTTTGGGAAATGGGTTCATTGGTGAAATGCTTGCCACAAAAGCAGGAGGACTTGCAGTAGGACTTCCATCACCTATGTACGACGTTGGGTATGGCGACGTACATCTTCAGTCCCAGTAATAGAGAGGCAGAGACAGGAAGATCCCTAGAGTTCATTGGCCAGCCAGCCTAGCCAAATCACTGTGCCTCAGGTACAGGGAGAGACTTGTCTCATAAAAGGTGTGAGAGCTGGGGCGACTGAGGAAGACAGCAGTCATTGACACGGGCAAGTCCCCCACACACAGTACAGTCTTGCAGTCTGCATGTCTACTTGGTGAGCCCATAGGAAGGTGTGCTTTTGCCAGAGATCTCTGCCCAACTCAAAATGCTTCTGCACTTTCCCCGCCAGGCCAGGTAGGAAGCTGTGCCCTCAAAGACCTAAGGTCTCTCTGGTCGTGGCATCTGAAGTCTCCTTTTAATTAAGTTGATTCATTTGCCCTGGAAAGAGATTTCCTGATTCAGCTAGTATGTTTATGTATAAACGATGCTGGAAACACCTGGCAATTTTTCTGACTGACAATAAAAAAACGTAGCCCGAAAATTATGGTTTAACTGGCTCCCTCCCCGATTCTGTTACCTCTCAAAAGAGGAGGAGGGGATAAGATTTACAAAAGAAGCTTTGTATTTTGCCCACGGTGCTAATCTGTTTTACAACAGAAACACGTGTACCCACAATTCCTAATAATTTCTTTTGACGCTATTTTTAGAACTGTGGGTTTTAATGGACAATTGAATTGTTCGTTGGCAAATAAGATATCATCTAATTGCATGTTTTTATTTATTGTGAATTTTCAGGTACGTCCCAAGGAGATTGGCAAGCACCTAGAAAGAGCTAGAATAAGCACCCCTGTCAGGATTTTATTTTCCAAGATTTCAAAGCTTTGTTGCCTCTTTGGGGCTGCAGCTCAGCCGTGCACCCGTGTGTGTGTGTGTGTGTGTGTGTGTAGGGGAGGATGTTTCTGTGGCATGCTTGAAGTGTACACATTTGCCCATGAAGCTGTGTAAGAGGGAAGGAGGGTAGGGCCTCCTTTGAGATTTGTGTGGCCCTTGTTAAAAATACACTGTAATCAAAGATACTATAAATAATCAACTTAGAAAAGTCACTCCTGCACCCCCCAGTGTGTGTGTGTGTGTGTGTGTGTGTGTGTGTGTGTGTGTGTGTGTGTGTATGTGTGTCCACACACACATGTCCATGTGGAGGCCAGAGGATAACCTCAAGGATTGTTACTCAGATCAACCTCTTCTCTTTCTTTTCTTTACTGCCCTTAGACTTGTCAAATAGGCTGGCTTGGCTGACCAGCCAGCCCCAGAAATCCTGCCTCTGCCTCTCCAGCACTGGGAACCCAAGCACACGCTACCACCCCTGGCTTTTTACCCATAGATTCCAGAGATCAAAATTATGTTCTTGAACTTGCAAGGCCAACAAGCTACCTCCTCAGCCCTTTCATACTTTTGTTTTGTGTGTCCGAGATAGTATCTCACTGTGTAGACCAGGCTAGCCTCCAATTCAGAGATCTGCCTGCCTCTGCCTCCCAAGTGCTGAAATTAAAGATGTATATATTTGCTGCCTATATTTGCTCATTTTAAGGTGGCATCTCTTGTAGCTCAGGCTTGCCTTGGTCTCCTGCCTCAACTGCCCCAGTGCTGAGTGAGGTGATAGGGATGAACCAACCAGTCCCTGCTCTGTGTGTGTCATAGTCGAAATTTATGGTTCTTTGACTGTAGAACCGAGTGTCCCCTGGATCCTCTTGCCTGGTCATTAGTGGCACAGCTAACCTTCCCTGGGTAGTGGTTCCTACAGAGTAGTTCCATCGTACGAGCATTTTCCAGGCTCTCTCCGCTGGGGTTTTTTTTGTTGTTGTTGTTTGTTTGTTGTCTGGCTTGGTTTGGGTTGGGTTTTTCCCCTCTAAGGTTCTTTAGCAGAGGGGGTAGGAAGGCACGGCAGGTAACTAGCAACTCGTGCTTCTGCCAGGGCGGCAGCAGCTGGGCCGTGAAAAGGAGAGCAGCTGTGGTAGTGTTATTAGTCATTCCATGAAGAAATTGAGTTGATAAATAATGAAGCAGTGATGTTAGCAACACATGCTGCAGGTCAGATGACTTCGACGAAAGCCCCCAGTTAAGTGTGTTTAATGGTTTGACAATATATCTGCCGTCTAAAAACATCCTATTTTAAAATGGAAATTGGACTGTTCGCGCGGCCCTTAGCAAATATGCCAAGGCCATTACCAGAGGGGGCTTGGATATCTGAAAGGTGATCTTTCTATTTATCATGGCCCCACCTCTCCCCTCCTCAGCCCCTGCTTCAACTCACTTTGTTTCCCTGTCCTTGCCTCCTCGTTCTGTTAACTGTTTTGATTTGTAAAATACTATGCCTCACACTACGCTCCTTTATGAAGATTTACTGTACTGCTCTTATCTTTCACCTTAAATCCTTGATAAGAGCATTTTAAAAATGAAATTGCTACCTGACACTATTATAAAACCTTGGCTGGCAGCCAAGGTAGAGACAGGAGCTGGGGAGGAGGAGAAGGAGACTGGGCCGAGAGAAAGGAATCAGGGGAAGCTAATAACACTTCTTTATTTTTCCTTTTTCTCCCCTGGATTGTGGAAGCCTTTAAAAAAAACTTAATGAAGTCTTCCTATAGCTTTGTGATGCCCATTACAGTAGCATATTGTATCAAGGACCGGGCAGTGAGAGCTTGGAACAATAAGAGGTTCCTTAGGCCAAGGTCATCGACACTGGAGATGAAGTTCGTGCAAATCCTTTGCTGTGGACTGGAACTGGACGGAGAAGATGGATGGGTGGGCGTGTGATGAGCAGGTGGACGGATGGGTGGCTGGGAGAATGAATGGATGGGCAGGTGGCTGGATGGATAGATGGGTGGGTAGATAAATGGGTAAGTGGATGGATGGGTGGGTAGGTGGATGGATGGGTGGCTGGGAGAATGAATGGATGGATGAGTGGGCAGGTGGATAGATGGGTGCGTACATGAATGGATAAGTGGATGGATGGATGGGTGGGTGAAAGAGTGGCTGGGGAGGTGGGTGGATGGATAGATGAGTGAGTGGGTGCATGGACAGTAGATGAATAGGATGGACAGACAGAGAGATTGACATGTACATGGCATTTTGACAGCTGCCATATTTATCACTTGGAACATGTGTCTTACAGCAGCAATCATCCCTACTTCTGTGCCTTACCCTGTTCAAACATATCTCTTGTCATCAAAAAAGCTACGGTGGCTGACTAGTGGGAATATTGAAAGGTTACAGAGTTGGTTTGATTGCATGGTGTGCCAAGTGATCCTTATTTATCCACAGAGGGTATCCGTGATGGGGTGTGGGGCATCTGTCCGCAGAGCTGGCTGATGGAGCAGGCCATTTACATTCTGAGAGAGCGACTTAATGACCTCGTGTCAATTCCTGTGGCTTGAAGACAGCCATTTTCTTCCCATAATAGACCTCGTTAACCCATCTCTATAATGACTGGCGCTTTTATTATTATGACGACTGGAGGACTTCAGTCTGAACGTTAGAACGTCAGGTTTCCAAGCGCCTGCTGGAGAAGCGGGTGTATAGTGATGGTCGTCTGTGGCAGCAATGGTGGCCACCACCTGCTCCGACACAGACATCTGAATCTCCTGAAGGGACAATCTGTGATGACCTGGTATCTATGGTGATGGTGGTAGGGAACAGGAAGGCAGCAGAAGGGAACCTCATCACCCCACCATCCCATCAGGGTGAGGCAGCTGGGGTATAGCTCCTGAGAGCGGAGGCCTCAGCCAGTGGGAGGCCCCTGTGTGAAGCTAGCGATTCCAGAGCGATAAAAGCTAGTTTATCAAACACCTCATGAAAATAGAACCCATGACCAAAGTGACTGCTTTTGGGAGCCGTCTTGTCGCTTTTTGAGTGGAGACTAGAGACAACCAGACAAGGTTCAGTGGTGACGAATAAAGAAACGTTACTCTCTGAGCACAATCTTCTGTTACCAGTCACTCTGCAGCAGACATTCAATCAAAATGCTAATAGCGGCAGCACCAAGGGACCGTGGTTATTGTAATACTAATTGATTGGTTGGAGGGTGGGTTTTGATAAGTGCAGCTAAAGATTTCTGAAATATGATTCTCTTTAATTACTGGGATGCTAATAAAAAAGAACAAATGATTTAATGATGATTTCCGAGGTAATGGCTTAAAGATTTTGTTAGAGTTTAAAATGAGATATGGTGACTATGTACCATGAAAATAGAGCCCTGGTGGGTGGCCCTTGCTTTGTCAAACCTATGCATGGGATACAAATCCAACGTGCTCCTGCAACTGTCACTGCGGGACAGTGAGAAAGGGCTCTCCAGGGTTATTGGGGATCTGATAGGTCTAGCTTGATGCTGCTTTTGCTGTTTTTTGTTTTTGTTTTTGTTTTTTTTTTCTGGAGCAGGGCCAATGTGTGCTGGCCTAAGTACTCTTCTTGGTTCCCCCAGATGACAGAATGTACCCTGGGACAAATTGATACCCCAGCTTCAGCTGTCCTATGCTTGATGTCCTTGACTTTGTGTCACTCAGCCACTCAGTTAGGGAGCACTAAATACCTTTATGTTCCGGCTACTGTGCTGGTGTCTAGCAGTACCACGAGGAACAAGGTGAAGCAAATCCTAGTCTGCTGTGAACTCCTGTCCTCTGGGGAAAGGGGATGTGCATCCCATAATTTCAGGGTTGGGGATGTAACTCAATGATAAGTGCTTGCTTGTCCAGCACACGCAAGGCCCTGGGTTCAGTCTCCACTGCCAACCAAGAAAAAACAGAAACACTATTTCTGGTACTGCTAAGTGCTGAGGAGAAGATGCACAGATAGTGGTGAGGGCTCGGCTCCACTCAGGGAGGTGCTTGGGAGTGGCCTCCTTGAGGAGGAGCCATTTGGGTTGGGAGGCAGAGAATCATGGGAAAGGTATTCTGAGGAGGTGCGCGGGCAAGGACTTGGCACACTGTTAGCACAGGGAGAGAGCCAGAGGCTGAGATGAAAGTCCTGAACACAAGAGGAGAAATGGACAGGCTAAATCATGAAAGGTGAACTGGGTTGGGCATATGGTTCTGCTCTCAAATGGCTCCGCTGGCCCTAGAACTAAAGAGGGAGGGTCAGGTGCATGATGGGATATGAGGAAGACCGTTGGCCACCATTGCAGAGTTCCAGCTGGGGCTTGCACTGCAGTGGAGGGCCAGGGAGACCAGGGGACTAGAATTCATGCAAGAGAAATATTCCAGTAGACTGGATTGGGGGACACGACTCAGACTCTGGACTCTTGGCAACTGAGGGGATGGTGTCATTGGTGAATTTGGCAGATGGAATAGATTTTAAGAAGAAACTATGTTGTTCTGTTTGAAGTGCCCATGGAATCCATGTGGTAATATTTAATAGATGGCTATGCTAGAATTAAAATATCTGGAGAATTAAAATAAGCTCCTCAATTTGACCTATGGAAGGGGCTATCTCAGGCAAACTTGGAATCGAATCATTGTCAGTGTAGAAAACAGTAAAACAGGGAAATGTGGTTCCCACTTGGTTCCCCGAGCACTGCACCTTTTCTAGCCCTAAGCGTTCCCTGTGCAGGTCTTTTACAGCTTGTCTCGAGGGTTACTGGGCACTGGGCACCGCACCCAGGGCTCAGAAGTGATACTGACAAGGCTCATGGCTGTGTAGCTATTACTGTGCTCTTGGTCTCATCCTCCCTCCAAGTGTTCAGAGGGCTCCACAGGCAGTCAAGGTCCTGAGGAGACCAAAGCCCTGTCTACACCACCCTTCTTTCATCTCCTGAGGGTCTCCAGCTTCAAGGGCTTTCCTGTAAAGAGAGACTCATGTGGATCACAGAGGGGAGATGTGAGGTAGGTACCAGTAAGGGAAATTGGTGGCTTTCATTTTTGTTTTTGTTTTTAGAGAGAGCAGAAATCAGATTTGTGTTACTGGGGTGGGATTAGGGGCTTAATTGGGGCGGAGAGGCAGTGCTAGCCTTCCTTTCAATTTGTCAAGCTTTCTTTCAAAAGATCTGCCAAAGAAGAAAGGGTAATTAATAGGCTTGAAGTCATTTCCGTTGTGTCAGGATTTCTGCCTCGCTTCCAAGTGATAATGCTCGCCGGCTCCAGGCCTCTAGGGAGCCTTCCGTCTTATTAACTTGTCTGGGAGAAACAGGGAGTGGGGACAGCTTGGGCCAGTGGGTGACGGGAAATAAAGATTTGTGGTGTAGTGAGCTGTAAACACCAGGGCCCAATAAGTTGAGGGGAACATGAGGGGCTGGCAAGGAGAGAAATGCTCTCAGACGACACTTCAGCAGGAAGTGATGGTCTCTCTTTCCTGGGTCCCATGGCCATCCGACCTTCTGAGAGATTCTTCAGCGTAACCCCGGGGAAGAAGGGCATTCTAATGAGCAGTGTGTTGACATGAGGGCGTCCATGTGTGTGAACCTCATTTCTCCTACCTCCTACGGTTGCTTAAAAGAAAATAATCTCCCACTAAAATGCTGTTTGGACTTCACGGTAGATAATTCCCTCCAGCCCCGGAAGTGGTCTGCCCACACAGAGACCCCCAGCTTTGGACTTTGTCAAAGACAGAGCTGCTACAGAGCATATATTAAGTGCCTAATTGTGCGTGGCTCTGTCTGAGACTTGGCCCGCTACATGTGCCTGCCTCCTACCCTAGGGCTGTTTATGGTCTGAGAAAAGAAGCTGGCATCTGCTTTGCAACAAATAGGTTGTCTCGTGCAGCGCCCACTACAGTGTAGGCAATTCAGGTCTTGGTTGTGTCTGTGGAGAAGGAATCGTACTGTACCTCCATTTCTGGCTGTTCCTCATGACCGAAGCTCCATTAGAGTAGCACCTGGCCCTCCTTTTTGCCTCACCTCCTCCTCCTCTATAAAATCATCTGCCTTTATTTTCAGAAAAAAAGAGAAGGGAAGACAGACTGTGTACATTCTGAAGTTAACACCAAGAGTCTACCATTCCATTTTTTCGATAGATGATTGATACTCGGAGAAATTGTCCCGTAGCCAAGTGTCAGCCAGAGCCCAAGCAATCCTGCTGGATGGTAACTCCTTGACTCCCGTGATGGACTTTAGCGTGTGTGCCTGGGGACGCCCCTACACCTACAGTTGGCCTAGAGGTTAGCTGAAAAGAGGCCCTACAGAGTGGAGGAAGGAATTTAAAAGTGGTCTTGAAGTGGGTGGGGACTCTAACTGAGGGAGGTTCAGAAAGAACCTGGCATTGGCTTCTCAGTGTTTGAAACCTTCTTGACACCTGAGCAGGGACAGCATCTTCTTCACTGACCAAGGCCACGTCTGGGAGGATGGGCCACCCCTGCTATCCCACTCCACCAGCAGCATGTGCATGATGGTGCTTGCATAAAAGAAACAAGACACCAAGTATCATCCAGGGCTGCTGACGTCTACTCTTGGCTGAAAGTCAGCTTCCAACTCAGCTGTGACCTCCCCTTAGGCTACCACCAATATGCCCCCATCCATGGACTCGCTACATCCCCCTTATTCCCCTTCCAGCAAATTCATGAGGCTCAGACCACACCCCCAGTCCACAGCCTACCAACATCTCCCGTCAGTATGCAGTGTGGTAGGAAGGTGAGCCCTTGCTTCTTTGCTCAGAGTACAGTGTCTGGTTTAATGGGAAAATGTCACCTGAGTCAGGCAAGGGGTCCATAGTTACAATCCCTGCATTTAGGAGGCCAAGTCAAGAGGACAGCCATAAGTTCAAGGTCAGCATGATGAGATCCTGTGCATGAGTGCACGTGTGTGTGTGCATGTGCCTGTGCGTGTGTAAGAGAGAGAGAGATAGCAGAGAAAGAGAGAGAGAGTTGGGAAGTGGGGGAGGAAAAAGAAAGACATGGGACCATAATGCCAAGACTGAAGCAAGAGGATCACAAGTTCAAGACCTGCCTGGACAACTTAATGAGACCCCTATCTCGAAATAAAATCATGGAAAAGGGCTATGGATGTGACTCAGTGGTAGAGTGCTTGCTGGCATTTATACCTTCCTCCCTTGCCCCACTGATGCTTCACACATAGCTTCCAGGAACAGGACTTTGAAGTTAGTAACAAGATGTCTGATGGCGTCAAGGACTTCCAACGGGCTACAGATGCAAGGCTAGAAACAGTGGGGTCTCCAGCTAGGGTCCAGGACAGATGTGCATGCTAAATGCTCCTGGAGAAAAGGCAGATCAGGCAGGAGCTGTGTCCTCAGGTTCCCACCTCATCCCTGTCACCATGGTCAGGCCAACTCCTCACCTCCCCTTCCTTAGGTCCCTAACCTTCAGAAGTGCTGGCTCCTTTCCTTGCTGCCGAGTGTTCCAGCATTCTCAAATTGCAGCAGAGAGGCCCAGCATCCTATGACCTAGCCCCAGAGGACCCAGGCGTATGACCTTCAGTCACTGCACATACTGCCTTGCTGAGCCACCAGACCCAAGGATTCTTACTGTCTGTGACACAGAATAACCCACACAGTTCATGAGGGAGTTGCCACTGCTTAATTAAGTTCAGAGCCATGTACATTGGCCTGTAATTCCTACGTCCATTCTACAAGGGTCCTGGGAGCTGAGTTTGTACCCTAACCCTGACTGCCTCTCTGCCCTAGTGCATCCAGACCCGGAGAGACAAGCCAGGAGGCGCCAATCTGAAGTGTCGTGCCTCTTTATCTGAAGGGTCTTAACTGAGGGGCTTCCTTGAGTATAGGAGTCTAAATTCTAGTTCCAAAAATGGCTTCCCATCTCAGATAGTCAGGTGAGTTTCCTCATGTTCAGACAGAAACCTGGTGTTTGAAGTTTGTCTACAACCAGAGGGTGACTGGTGTTCAGCCTTTCTGACCTTTGACCTCTCACTCTGCCACTCAGACCCAATGTGTTGATAACCTATTGCCTCTTCAGTCTGTCATCATTCCTTTCTCATAGCTTTGGTTTGTTCTTTCGCCCTGTTTATTCATTCATAAGCACAGAAGGCATCTGGTTTGCTTGTAGGAAGCAGCTGGGGACATCAGTAGAAATCCCAGTGACCACGTTGTTGTAGGATTGGTATAGGCGAACCAAGCTGTGCCAAATTTGGAACTGGGATGTCTTGCCTTTTGACTGGAATGAACTCTTAACTCATTAAAAAAAAAAAAAAGTAAAGGTGTCTCAGTGATGATGAGAGGTGGTTTGTCTGTTTTTTATTTTTTTCTACTGTTTTAACAATTTTGTAGGCCCAGTGGAAATAATGGAAGATAGTTAGTATATCACAGAGTAGGATCAGAAATCACCTGGTTGCAGATGGAGGCCTTCTGCCATGTGTCAGTTCCCTCCTTCCCTCCCACCACCTCCCTCACCCAAGGCTAGCTTCTAATGGCTGCACTCTTCAGCTAAGCAGCCATGACAGAACTGGACTGAGCGCTCAGAGCTGAGGACCTCGGAGGACACCGGGACTCTGCTAGCTCAAAACTGCCCCTCTGAAAGCTGTTTGGGAAGCTGATGCGAATGTTAGTGTATCGGCTTTCACTTGCACAATTTTCTGAAACTTCAGCCACAGGTCTTCCCGGATTCCCTGGCTGGCTTTTGATTTTCTGCAATGAAAGATGAATGAGATTTGGTAGGAGGGGAAATGGGAACCTGAGTTTCCTCCCTCCACTTCCACTGTGGCCCTGGTGCTGACTTTGAAAACCCTTCTAAGACAGGCAAAGGGTAAAGAGATGGGTGGAGTGCCTTAAGCTGTGTGTCTCTCTCTCTCTCTCTCTCTCTCTCTCTCTCTCTCTCTCTCTCCTCTCCCTCTCCTCCTCCCTCCCTCCCTCCCTCCCTCTCTCCCTCCCTCTCTCCTTCCTCCCCTTCCTCCTCCCCCCCCAAGCCCCTGAAATACACTAGAGTCTATCTTCACTCTCAATCATCTGTTCGTTCTCATCACAGAGGGCCGGAGAGGAGGGTACACAGGCAGCCCCAGCCATCCTTTGTGGCTTTCCTTCTGCCCGGCCAAGAGATAACTGCTTTTGAAAGTTACATTTATCTGGTGAGAGCAGCATGGCCAGAGAGGCCGAGAGGAAAGAGCTGGCGGCCCTTCTGTGATGAACGGATTGGAAACTTTTCTTGTGAAGCAAAGGCAACCCACAAGTTTGTCTCTTTCAAGAGAAGAAGAAATTGAAAGTGAAGCTCCAGAGAGATAAGTTTTTTTTTTCTCCATCTGGTGCTTCATGTAGGCTTAACGATTCTAGGAGGGCCCTGCAAATGGCAGAGACCTCAATTTCCCCCCTTTCTGGGCTCCCTAACTAGAGAGGTTTGCAAAGCTTAAAGGGATTAATGCTCTTTAAACCTCGGCACTGCTTCCTGCTTCTCATGGGATCGGGTGCTAATAAAGATGTACCAGCCTGGAAGGGCTGGTAAACATTGCTTTGTTGCCACAGCAACAGGCGAAACAAGCCCTACACCAAGTATTGCTAACAAGGGTCCTTATGATCAAGAGTTTAAGGAGGGGGGGAAACGGTTCTTAAAAATGCAAAGAGTCTTGGCGAGGTAATTAGACTTGGTACTCTCAAAGTAAATTTATAGTTTTACAGAGCATTGCTAGAGAGCCTTGTTGCTTGCAAAGTCACCCTCTATCAAGTACAGAGAGAGCAACATCGTTGCTAAGAGCTGACAGCATCTGCTGCCAGTTGCTCTGATGAGGCTGGAGCTCTCATCCTGCGATACCTCCCCCCTCCTCAGTAAGTCTCTGTGCACTCACTCACTTGGGACGCAGGAGAAAGCTCTGTTGCCTGCCTGCTTGGTGTTGCAAAGTATTAGAGAATGCTCTGTACCTGCCTTCCATCCCAGATGGCAAACAACCCCCATGTATGGGAAGCAGGCTGAACATGCCCCCTTTTCTGCATCACATCACCTACATGCTCATCCCAGTCAGTACAAATGTGCCTGTTTCTTAGGCGTGGCGACCAAGAGGTTAAGGGAACTTCCCCACCCCCCCACCCCCCCCACCCCCGGAGCTGGGGACCGAACCCAGGGCCTAGGCAAGCGCTCTACCACTGAGCTAAATCCCCAACCCCTTAAGGGAACTTTCTAGTGGCTACTAAGACTGCGATTTGAACCCAGCTGTGTCTGTGGTGCCTCCAAGTTTGGGCTCTTGCTCCTTACTTGTGTAGACTCCAATCTGCCTGTCCCTGCTGTCTAGGTGATTGTCATTCTCTTCTTGGGGATGTCCCCTTATGCTCTTTCTCTCTGCTGTATCTGAACACTGACAGTTTAGGATTCTATGCTTTAAAATTCAGTGCATAGTGGATGAAGAACAGGGTCCCCTAAAGTGGAGGCGAGCTTGCTAGTCCGAGCTTCCTAACCGCCAGGACCTACCTCCTGGAAGAACAGTGCTCCATCGCACCTGAGGATTCACCCTGTGGCACCTCACGTCTGCCCCCCAAGACGGAACTGCAGCTTGGAGGTCACATTGCCCTTAAGCCTGCCTCCAGGCCTCCCCTCTCTCTCAGAGATGTCTCTCAGGTCCTGCAGGCGCCCCAGCTTGGCCTCCAGGATGCTGCTGCTGAGGACCGGCCTCCCTGCTGCCTCACCTGCCTGTCTCTGTAGCTCCTTGAAAACCAGCCTCTCTCTCAAGTTTGAATCTTCCCCTCCCTCTCGTTGGAGCAACCCCTGAAAGCCTGAAGGTGCGCCCTCCTGCTTCTGTACTGCCAGGCACGCCTGCTGTCTTTGTTCGCTCTGAACCCCCTGATTACTATAAAACCTAAAGGGCAGGAGTACTGTTCTGTTTTTCCATTCCCAGTGCTTGGGAGGGAGTAGGTGCTTGGTAATTACTGATTAACTGGATAAGTAATTCAGACCCAGCAGCTTGCTGTGACAACAGGTGTTTCCTTCTATGGAGATGTCAAGGTCATAAAGCCACCTTTTTGAACTCCACCTGGACCCCTTCTCCTATAGCTAGCACAGGTTGCCCAGTCTCAGACCTGCCATTTTGTGTCAGTACTACTAAATCCCGTATCTCAGAACCACATGGAAAAGATTGTGCCTTGCATTTGGCTGTCAATGCTCACACTGACACACTGTCTGGGGTTCGTTGCTTGCGAATTTCTTTTATGTTGATAAACTTGGAATTGGGCTAGCATTGAGTGGGGTTTATTCTCTCGTATCCATCAAGAACGTAATGATAAACGTTGTTTATCGACTTCTTTCCCCTTCTCCCAACTGTATCAGTTTTCTCATTGAATTTGAGAAGCAATAGCAATTGATTAAGCTGCAGCGGAGCTCGCCCTAAAAGGAAATGATTGATAATCCGTTTAGGTCTGGCTTGCTTGCTTTTCCCCTCCTGATTTCCTTGGCCACTTTTTCAATTACGGACTGTATTTAGCTTGGTTTGCTCGTCGTAACTCATTTCCCCTTCCTCTAGGATCTGCGGGGAAGTTGTAATGTAATGTTGAAGTAGTGACATCTAATTATTTCCTTGAGACATCAGTTAGAAATGCAAGAATACATCTTCCTTGAGGTGGACAGTCAGGGAACTTATGCTATGTGTAGCACATGCCTGCACCCTCCTCTGTCTTGCCAATAGGAGGGAACCGAGGGCATTGTGTGACATCACGGGCTCCTGGTCACTGAAATCAGGAAGAAGAGCATATGAGGGATTGATTTTCCAATTGGCCAATTCCCAGGGACATCAAGTGCACTTTGGCCATTTCCCTAGTAGGAGAAAAACTATGCAGAGGCCTGTGACACTGAGGAAGACAGGCATACTGTTTCTTTCAAAGATATGGTTCACCCCCTTTCTCCCTCTCCTTCCCTCCTTCCCTAAGCCATGCTAGGGAGTGAAACCTAAGGCCTTGCACACATCAGGTACTGTTCCTTATACACACTAGGTACTGTTCTGCCATTCTGCTACGTCACCACTTCTTTCTTAGGTTCTCCCTTAGGTGCCCGGTGTAGTGGGTTGGTTGTATTCAAATGCTAAATTCTGTACCCGAAGATCTGGTTGCTCCAAGATGAGCAGATCCTCACATATACCGGCTTTTGTTGTATATACCTTGCCCCCAGAGTTATCTGTGATTGGTTAATAAAGATGTCTGTAGCCTGTAACTAGGCAGAAGAGAGGTAGGCGAGGCTTCAGTTTCCAGACTTGGGGTCTGAGCCGGGGACCCCAGGGGAGAAGAGAGGAGACCAAAGGAGGAGGAAGCTGCCATGAGAGAAGATGGACGATGAGTATGTGGCCAGGAGAGACAGCAAGTAACAATGGGCATATGGCTGGATTATAAGTTAAAATAACTTTAAAGCTTGCCCAATCTAGGCCTACAGCTTGTAAATGAAATACCTGAGTTGTGTGTTTCTTCTATACAGGCTAGCAAGAATTTATAATTCCTTTTACAGCCCAAGCTAGCCTCAAACGTTCACTGCCTCAGCCTACAGTGTAGTTGGTACCTCTGGACCCAGCTTCTTTCCCCATATATTGGAGAAGCTTGACCCTCCCCAAAGTTTTTTCACTGTTCAGTTTCCATAGCTTGCAGTTCTCACAAGAGACTTTAAGTTCCTTTCTACATGCCCCCTCCCCCAGTTCTCGTGTGGACAGTGTGAGCCCTTATTGGTGTTTGGGGCGTGTACTGTCAAGGCCACCATGGCAAGTGAGTGATCTTCCTGTTTCCCAGGTGGACAAAAGAGAGCTAGAAATGGCGGGATGTCGTGTCAAGGATCACTTGGTGAGAGAGTTGTGGACACCCTTGGGTGTGGTGGCCGCTCCTCAGAAGCGCACCCCATCTCTGCCCGAGGAGTGAAGAAGCAGAGATGGAAATAGACAGCACATCTGTGGGTTATCTTTCTGGGATGGCAGAGATGAGACCATTCAGGCCCATGGGGCTGCGAATTCATCCTCCTCCTCAACAGAGCCAGGCTGGCAGGTGAGGCTGAGGATAGGGGGAGGGGAACTTGTGCTTTTCTTCACATGTTCCCTCTAGGAAGAGGGTAAGAGTTGCTAACTGCATTAATTCAGGTTGCCTCTTTTGAGACCTGATATATTATAGGGATAAACAAAAACCCAAAAAATCGACAACAAAGAAAGCAACAGGAGCAGGAGGCTTTTCCCAAGGCATCACAGGAGTGTCAAGGCTCTCTCTCTTGTGGGCCTAAGATTAACATGGCCAGGGATTAGTTCGGGCAAATCAGTACCACCCAGCTCACTTCTAAGTCACTCTGTGTTCCATTCCGATTCTGCCTGGCCAAGTGTGCACTGAAGCACAGACTCACAATCCCCAAAGCTCTCGACTGGTCTACCCACTCCAAGACATGACCCTGTGGCCCCAACCATGAACTACTCTCCATTTGATTGGGGAAGCAGAGGACTCGAAGGATATCTCAGGGGCTGGCCAAGACCCGATTGCCTACATAGATTAAAGAGAAACAACCACAGACCACAGTTTTGGTTAGAGTTAATGGAGTCCAACGTCAGTACAGTTTTCCTGAACACTGACATGTCTTCTAGGAATTTGCTAAGTCAGCAGGTAATCAACATCACACAGCTGGCTCCCCAGGCCCTGGTACCCCCATGCAGCAGCTCCCTCTGCCCTCAGCACCTTCCTATTCATGGTCCACTTTGTCAGGAAGGTCAAGCATATAATAGTGGGCATCCTATCAAAGTGCCCTCCCGTGTTCCATGACTGCTGGCAACTGGGCTTGCCTCGTGCTGATATAAGAACTGATAAAACATTTAAGCAAATGGATAAGGACACACTTAGATGACAGAGAGAAAGTTCTCATGGCTATGGTGGACATATTCACCATGTCTATAATTACACTGTAGTCAGCACTGCCATTTCTGGGCACTACATGGTCTTCCAAGGGAAGGCAAGCCCTCTATAAATGGCCTGAGAATTGTCCTTGTAAAAACCCAGTTAGCAGTGCGGAGCTATAAATAAAGATCATGGGTTCCCTTTGGGCCCTGCTGTCAGGCCCTGTGTCCAGGAGTGAGTGAGTGAGTTGAGGAAAGAGGGTTTCTGAGACACCACTAGTTCCTATAGTTTTGCCTAACCTAAGTCTCAGTAAAGATGGTGGAAGGTACAGTCCCGTCTGGCATGAGGTCTTTAGTACCCAATTCCCTGTGAATAATGCAGCCCTGTTCTGTTGGCTTCAGGGAGGGAGGCAAGCCTCCTGGTTCCTGTAGGAGTGGGGTGGGAAGACAGGAAACCCATCAGTCCACCCAGGCCAGGTGAGAGCTGCAGCCTTGCTGGATGCTCACGTGACTTCTCTGGCACCCAGCTGATGGAACACAGGAAATGGCAGTGAGACCAGTGCCTTGGTCTCCTCTGTGAGAATCCTCTATGCAAGCTCATTTGCACATCTAGGGAATCAGGCACAGAAACCTTTTTCTTATATTGTCTGCTATTCGGTGATGGTACAGTGACCCCCATGACCTAGAAGAAACCAAGTGAAATCAGAACCTCGAGGTGAGGACACGCCATTGTGGGGGACCTGGGTACCACTGAGGTGGTGGATGGATGTCGAGCTTGATGCTGTCATCCACCTGTACTCTGGCCTAGCTGCCCTCTCTTCCTGGCTTATGCAGTGTCTGTCTATGCAGTTTGCACTGAGATATTTCACATGACCTGTGCTGGCACCTGTGGGCCAGAAGCTCTCCCATCTCTGCCTGCCCCTGACCTTTCATCCAAACTGCAAATGTTCTGCAGAAAGAACTGTTTGTCAGTTCCCCAGAACCCTGGCCAGGTAGGAGGCCACACTTTTAAGAATGGACATAGGCTGGACACCAAGAGGTAAGAAACCCAAGAGGAAGACAAAAAGTGGGACACACACACACACACACACACACACACACACACACACACACACACGGCCTAGCACAGTCACCATTCTGAGGCAACCCCTCTTTATCCAGAGCGGAGTCTGGTGGCATTTCTAATTAGAATTGTATAGGTTAAGGATATTGTGCCTAAAATTTGTCTGAAGTTCAGGACCTTTATACCAAGCAATGGCTGGTTCATTCATCATTTGAATTTACAGCTCTGAAGCCCAATAAAGCTGTGTTCAAATTCTTGTTCATTTACAGAGGGAGAGAGATGGGGGCGGGGGTGTCTACTGTGTCAAAGTTGGGAATTGAACTCAGGACCTCTGGCAAAGTAGTCGGTGCTCTTAACCACTGAGCCATCTCTCCAGCCCTGTATGTGATCCTCTTAATCTCTCTAAGTCTTGGTGTCCTTATCTGTAAGATGGGGACAATAACACTTTTTCAGATGATGGCTGCTGTAGATTACATGGGAGCCTATATAAAAAGCCTGGTGGGTAGGCATGCTGGTGATAGTAGCTGCCATTTTCCTCCATAACTCCATCTGTCAATTCATCCACCCACTCACCCATCCATCTGTCTGCCAGTCCATCCATCTTTACATTCAGTAAGCGATGCTGTATGTCAGGAGCTGGGCATCCCAGATCGCTGGGGAATGATTCATGGTTTGAAAGCTGCCTCTCTCTGGCTGTGGGCATACAGAGCTGCCTGACAGGGCCTTCTTAGAGCAATGCTGTCATGTTGGATGATGGCGAGCCAGCTTTCCAATGGAGCGCACCCCCTGCTGCACATGTTGGCCAGCTCTCTGGAGAGTAAGGGAGAGGCATCTTTTATAAGAGTCTGTTGGGGGGAAATACTTGCGTTTTTATTTCACCACCATCAGAGCATGCGAGTGAGTCACTGCTAACACTGGAGCTGGCTGGAAGTAACAGGTCATACCCTCAGCCTGCATGATGGATAGATAAGCCTTGTTTGTGAATTGTAAGCAGATTTAGACCAGAATATGTAAATTCATGCAGGCCCTACAGGCTTTTGCTGTGTAGTGATGTAACTATTTCTCCTGTTCTTCTATGGGAGGTTCTGCCCCTCTCTAGCACTATATATGGGGGCTGTTATCTCCCCAAACCTTGAGGGCAAGCCCCCTGTTTTTAATGTTTTATTAGCATCTTATACAAAATATGTTTCATTATGATATTTTCATATATATAATGTATTTTGATTATAATCATCTTCTAGCCCCTGTGTGCGTGCGTGCGTGCGTGCGTGCGTGCGTGTGTGTGTGTCCTTATACTATTTACAGGAGCATGTGTACCTTAGTAGTGGCTACACCACTAAAAGAAATGTCTTTCCCTCTCCTATCACCTACTGATAAATCATTAGGGCCAGACGCAGCTCCCTTCATGGCCCTCTCTCTTCTATGACAGGTGTTGATTGACAGGCCCAGTCCTTTGCAGATCTTGTGCAGATGCCTTAAGTTTAAGAGTCCAAAAGCCATGACATTCCCGGAAGTCGGCATTCCACACCATTTCCTCACTTCCTCCAGCTCTTACCTTCCTTCTGCCCTTCCTTCCTTGGTGTTCTCCAAGCCTTAGTGAGAGTGTGCAAATGTTCTACTTCTGGCTAGGCTGCCAACAGTCATTTATTCTCTGCACTTTGACCAGTTCTGGATCTCTGAAGTCACCACCAGAAGCTTCTCCTAACAAGTCTGGCAGGAGCATTAATCTGTGGATGTAAACATAGTTAGAAGGCAACTGACAGACCGTGATGTCCCATTTAACAGAATAACAGTTTACAGTGCCTATAACCAGGTTTACAATCCCAGGCATGGATTTGCCCCTTTGGAACAGGCATCAGATAAATGATTGGCTACCCCATAATGATTGGGTTCTATTATACCACTGAGCTCATCTGACTGGGCAGTGGTCAGTGAGTGTTGTTGCATATGGGGTCCACGGCTGGGTAAGAGTTTTGATGACAGTTCTACCCCAGCAGCCTGCCTGACATCCTCTAGCAGTGGGAAGGGAGAGTCTCTCTTTTACAGTTGGAGAGAGAGAGGGAGGGGGGAAAGAGAGAGAGAGAGACAGAGAAGACGGAGAGAATGAGTATATTAGGTGCTTGCCCAAGGTCCCCAGAAAGCCAGCATGCATGGAGCTGCAAAGTGAGTTCAAGACCTGCTTCCCTCCCATTGCATATATAGTGTGCCAGGCCAAAACTCAGCCATGCCAGATGAATACCTCTCCTTCCTGGTGCAGCCTATGATCTTCCCAATTTTAATATACCTATAATGGCCACTGGTAAGTAACTAGAGTCTTTTTCCCCCTCCCCTCCTCCATCTCTCTCTCTCTCTCTCTCTCTCTCTCTCTCTCTCTCTCTCTCTCTCTCTCTCTCTCTCTCTCTCACACACACACACACACACACACACCATGCCCACTTTGTGTGCAAATGAGCACTGCCCCCTGAATGCAGGGGCAGTGTCTTCCATCCTCCTGATACCTTTCCAGAGGATGCAGTCGTTAAGGAATTTGGCAAAGATCTCATTGTCTGGCCTGTTACACGCTCCACTGAACAACCCACCTAAGCCAGAAGGGGCCCGGTGTCTCCTCTGATGCGTGTCACATTTCCTGAACGCAGCAGCGTACAGGACATTCTTCCCGAGCAGCCCGTCCACCAGTGTCTCACTTTACAGCCTCGCTGTTGTCTCAGGACACATAGGCTCCCGTGGCCCTTTCCACCTGTGCCTGGGGCATGCCCTTGTGTGTGGTTCTCTTGCCACAGGAGAGCACAGATGGCTGGCTTTAAGTGTAAAAGTAATTAAGAACTGCCTGGAAGCTAACATGTTTATGGACAGTGGCCTGGGACAGCCCGGAGTCACCTTGGGTGGGACTAGGCATCTCCTGCTTCCTACTACTAATTGCTGTGGTGGTGGCCTTATCCTGAGGTCCCTCGCTTTTGTGGTCTCGTATTCTTTTCCCTTAGCCAGGGCATTTCCAGGCGTGTGGGTCCTCCCAGTAGGGAAACCCCCACAAACACTGAAGGTCGGGAAGATGGCAAGAACAGAAGCCCCAGGTGTACATCCCTCTGTCCAGCTTGACACACTTTTTAGGTGCCTAGAATCTGTGTTGAGTCCCAGGGAATTTGGAAGGCGATGCTCCTACCGGGGCGGACTCTGTGATTAAGAAACCACTTGTTTCTTCCAGTACTCTCTCCCCGCCATCCTCTTCTGACCTCATCCCTCCTTTCTCATCCCCACCCACTTCTAGTCCACCTGCACGATTCCCCGCTTGAGCCCTGGTACTTAGCCTCTCTGGGTCTGTGGAGATAACGTGGTTCTCCTTTATTAACATCTAATATCCATTTATGATGAGTCCATGCCATGTTTGTCTTTCTGGGTCTGGGGCACCTCACTCAGGAAGGTTTTTTTTTTTTTTTTTTCCTAATTTCATCCATTTGCTGTAAATTTCATGATGCCATTGCTTTTAACAGCTGAGTAATACTCTATCGTGTAAATGTACCACATTTTCTTTATCCATTCCTTCATTGAAGGACATCTCGGCTGTCGTCAGTTTCTGGCTCTGATGAATAGGCTGCTATGAACGTAGTTGAGCAAGTGTCTTTGTGGTGGGATGGAGCATCTTTTGGGGGTCTGTCCAGGAGTGGTATTTGTTTTCAGTGTGGTCTGTATGTGGAGAGTGGGAGTCTCAGTAAGTGTGTGACTGATGCTGAAGGTGTTTATAATTCAGCGTGTGATGCAGGCCCCTCCTAGGCACTGTGTGTACTATCATGAACCCTGCTCATTCTCTTGTCTGCACTCACTCGCAGCCTTGTTTCCCCCGAACAGATGCCCCTTGGTGCCAGTCATGATGCCTTGGGTCGTTAGTTACCTCTTTGTGTGTATGTCTTGTCTCAGTGATTTCATTAACAACAAGTGTTGATGGGAGAACCCCACGGTGCCAGGTGCTGTCTGAAGTGCCTTATGCACATTTAATGTGAGCCTTATTTAATCCTCACAGAATTGCTCTCTGATAGGTGAGGGCCTTAAGACTCAAGAAGTGGTTCTTGGCAAAGACTGCACAAGTGCGAGTCCACGATGGCCTGAGCCAGGGTACCTGGCCTTGGACTGCCACCCAGCTCTCCATCCTAGGAGTGTTTGCGTGATCCACTGCGTATGCACACGTGTGACACAGATGCCTTCTGAAGGGGAAGGGATTGTGATGGGTTTCCCATTGTTTGTAGGATAAGTAGGACATTAGGGCGTCTCATAGTTCTCTTCCAGGCCTTCTTCCTAGCGGCATCACCTGTCCCAGCCCAGGCACTTGGGCCATGTCATATCACCTGTCCTACCTCTGGGCGAAATGCTTCTAGAGGCCTCTCAATTTTACACTGCCCTCTCTTGCCCCCTAGACTGCTTTCCACCCGTCTGGTTCCTGGAGTCTTCCTTTCCCATAGTCCACATGGATGGGCCAACAGGCAGGAGACACCTGCCTGAAACCCCTCTGTTCCTGTGTGGACCACCGTCCTTCCATTGTCCCATCTACCCCATCTTTGCTGGATTTGTGTTGGGACTGTTTCTTCCTCTCCCCCTATAAGGACAGGATCTCCCCAATGTCAGGGGCACACTTTATTAGACCCCTCACCTCAGCCTGGCTCTGGAAGTGGGCAAGTGGGATTCCTTTGAGCAGCTTTGCAGAGCAGTGAACACAGTATCTGCCTAGTCCCCTGAAGCAGGGGAGGGGGTGGCATTTCACACAGATGTCCCCTTCTTGCTATTCTCCTCTTTCCCAGACTCCCTGGGTTTGGTGAAAATTGGCTGTAGTCATGAGATACCCCCATTGCCTCCAAAGTAGCATCTGTTTACTTTCCCAGGGAGAGTAGCGATTTATGATGAGCCAATGGAAGCAAAACCCCCCTCCTCCTTTCAGCTGCCTGCGTTTCTTACTGAGACACTTGGGCAGATCCCTAAAGGCATCGTCTCAGACTCAAGAACTTGGGGGCAGCGTGAAGATGTAGCTTCACAGATAGGGTTCAAGTAGAAGGGCCCTTGGGGTTTTCTCTGGCCTGGAGAAATTGAGAAGTGGCACAGAGGACCTTGAAGTTGAGTCCATCTTTAGTCCTTGAAGGGATGAGCTCCACCCTCAGGACCAAGGCCCCCTTAGACATTGGGAGCAAACACCGCGGGGCAACACATACTGCAGGCTCCATGTAAGTTAATTCCTCTTGGCACAGCCCCAGATATCTTGATTAATGGCCTGTGAAGTGCTGAGATATCTTGATAATGTACATTTTACATTTGATTATATAATCAATTATGTTTCTCCTAATAAAATTTAAAATGAGCCACAAAAAAGAAAAAAGAAAAGTCTGAACCACCTATCAAAAGAAAACTGTCTCCAGATGGGTCTGACACAGCCCCTTTGTGCCCTGAGTTGGATGCTGGTGTCTACAGGCACTGTGGCCAGGAGTCTACTGTGTCTTCCCAGGCCCAGGCTGAAACTTCAGGACATAGGACGTAGCACAGCTTTGCTTTGAAAACGCTTTCATTTGCCCTAACGCTGAGGGGATGAGAATTCGTCTCAGCCCATGCAGCTCAGGGCCGAAATGAGATGAGAGCAGAGAACCAGGCTAGCTGGTGAGGCTGCCACCGATCCGGTCGTGGCCAGCAGCTGTCTTAGGAAACAATGAAAGAAAAAGTGTTGGGAGGCACACCAAGGGCCTCGTCGAGCCAATTAGGACTGTGGCTTTCTCTGCCTCTCGGCGCAGCAGCCGCGCCTGCTGTGGAGGCGACAGTGTTTAATAGAAGAGGCATGCTCAGACCCATCCATCCAGGGTGTGCAGAGCAGGACCCGAGGACTGCTCTGATCGATACCCAGGAGGGCGATGTCTCTCCGAGGACATTCGCATGGCACAGGGAGCATGGGGAGGTGTAGGGGACAAATGCTCGTTCTTGTCAATGCACAGAAGGGTCTGTTCCAAACAATCCATTCTGTCCCGCAGTCAAGCCGCTGCGACATTTTCGTTCCCGTTTAAAACATTGCTATCAACCAGTTGGAATATAAGCCCGGAGTATCGCGGGGAGTAATCTAATTAGTATGAAGTCAATTCAGTCGCTCCTTTTGTATCTCGTGATTAAATAAGTGGGGAAAATGGCTTGAAAATTAGGTGCTAGAACGACCCAATTACATTTCTGTAGCTTTTTGTATTCAATTTCATAAACAATTTTGCTCTTCGATGGTTAATCAGTGAATGCCTTTTTCCAGTTTGAAAAGCACTTTTGAAATTATAATGCAATTAAATTGTGTGTGGATGTTCTGGCATAGCGAGTGTGAAAGCCGGGGGCTTGGCAGGCCGCCATGTTGTACCTTGACTGTAATGAGTCCCCAGGCTGGCAGCTTGCGCGTGTCATTCATAATATTGTCCATGCTGGGTTACTGTAAAGTGCAGCTGTCTTAACAGGCAGTTAACCAGCGACCGCCAGTCCGCTCTCTTGAGCAAGGCTTGTTTGCCTCATGCAACAGGGCTGTGCCCAGAGGTGACAGAATGGCAGAGCTCCCTCTGAGGCTGGCTGAGCCACTGGGAGGTCACGTGTCTTCCTAATGGATGACGCCATCTGCTTACGTGTCCCAAAGAAGGGCAGAATGCATTTGTCCTTCAGCAGTTTGTCTGTCTAGTAGTAACAAGTCACAGGAAGGGGGGAAGGAGGATCTAGAAGTCCTTGGGGCCCCTTGATGAAGATGTCACATTTCATTGAATACCCTTCCTGAATTCCTGCAGTAACCCCCAGAGGTAGATCAGTGCCCTGTCTTATGGCCGAAGGCAGTGTGCATGTCCCGACTCAGTCACTTCCCCGAGTGTCATCTCTGAGGTTGGAGCCTCAGCTTACCTCCAGAAACTATTTCCTGCCGTCATGTCTGCACCTGGGAGACATGCTGAAAGGTCAAAGGTCAGTCTTGGTGGGAGCTGATGGAAGGATATAGCAGGAGCCCCAGTCTCTGGGAAGGGGGTGAGGACATGGCCTTCCGATTCTACAGCTAGCTGCCTAGGACGAGAGGGAGAGCCGTATGAAGAGTGTGCTAAGTGTGCTAAAGCCATTGTGTAAATGTGTGTCGGGATGATCTGTGGTGACAGGAAACAATGAACCAAGCTTGGGAGCTGGAGAAGACCCCTTACCCCCAGCAGACGTTTGTACGTACTTCATCCCATGGTCAATAGCAAAGACTGCCATGCCTCTAGCATGGCAAAAGTCTATAGAAGGCAGGGCCCCACCCCCACCCCACATACCCTTGCAGTTTTCTTAGTGTTTTTTCATGGCCCAGCTCCTAACAGCTGACCCCTGACTGCAGCCACAAGTCTCTCCTCTTCCCAAGAGGAGGAAGGCGCCTTCAGCAGATTTATTGTAGGGCCTGCAGGGTGGGATTGGCACACTTTACACCAAGGCAAACCTCTGGGAGGCTAGAGAGCTGTGATGGTGTTTATTGGTGAGAGAAAAGGGTCACGGGGTAGAAATGAGCACACCCGGGCCTGACTAGCAAAAAGAGGCACTGAGGGGGAAATACACGGAGTGATCTCAGGCCCCGGAAGACTGTTACATGCTGCAGCCTCTTTTAACACCCCTCCCAGACCCCTTTCTTTTCCTTCTGGCTGTGTGCCTGGGAGCTTGTGGATCAGGTGAAACATCTGTTTGGCAGTAAAGCTCCATGGGGCTAGGTTGAGGGGGGTGAAGGAAGTGGGGCAGTCGGTGGATTAGAGGAGAGAAGACCAGGTTCAAGAGACTTGAGCTGGCAAGCATGTTGGTAACTGCAAGTATGTGCTTCTGGTCATGGGCTGGCCAGATGTTCCCAGATGGGAAATGGCGAGGCCTTGCGTGATAGCTCCCCGTTGACAAGTAGCAACATGTCGGAAGTGTCTGCTCTCCAGGTGTTTGCTCCCTCCTAGAACATCTGGAGAGAAGATGTGGAAAGGGCGTCTCTGGCCCTGTCTGAGTCTTGGGTGGTTGTTTTGCTGGTGGATCATCTGAAAGTTGGGCTTTCTCTGGAGAACAGAGCCAAGAGAATCCCTCCAGTGACCCCTCCCCGTGCAACACCTGACCCACCTGATTTGAACTTCTAGAAATGAACTTGAGGTTCCAAAGCAACACACCTTAAAAGCACTGTGAAGCTCCCCCAGTTTCTGGAGATACTGAGGTTTTCTTTTTTAAGACACTTGGAAAAGAGGCCAAAGGAGGGCTCAGTCAGTAAAACAGTGTTCAAACACAAGGGCCTGGCTTCCCATCCCCTGAACCTAACACAAGATGAGCGTGGCAGCTCGTGTCTGCAAATCCCAGCACAGGAGGGACAGGCAGGTGGATTCCTAGAGCTAGCTGGACAGGCAGCCTGGCTCAATTAGTGAGCTCTGTCAAAAAATAAGGTGGAAGACGATAAGGGAAGACAGTCGATAGCAACCTCTGGCCTCCATATGTACCCATGCACATTAGACATGGACTCACACACACACACACACACACACACACACACACACACACAGCGCTTAGAAGACACAAGAGAAAGGAGCTTGTATGGAAGGATGAGGAAGCTACTCCTGACCTAATTTCTGATCCAAAATAAGCTTCAGAATGGCCTTTTAATGAGATAACTGTCCATAACCATTGAGCTTCCTGGAAACTGCCTGAGAATCTCAAAACAAGGAGCTTGAATAAATTACCACAGGGCCCATTTTCCCCACAGCTCTTCATTCTGGGTGAATGGAGCCACAGTGATCCACCACCACCACCCCCATCCCTCAGGCAGAAGTATCTGGGTTCCTCATCAGGAAATAAGTCCAGGGAGATGAACCAGCAGGACAGCAGCCATTCTTAATCCCCAAGTGTCTGTACCTCGAGCCCATGGATGGCCGACCTCTTGAGGAGTCGGGCAAAGGCTTGGAAAGCAGGCCTGTCTGGATAGATAAAGACCTTGAGTCTGCATAGGAGCGGAGCCCTGTGAGAGAGAGCACGCTCAGAAGAACACTTACAAAAGCAAACCGAAAGGAAATTACAGGGCGTTCATATGATGGATTATTACACATCCATTAAAATGATGTTTACAGAGAGTTCTTAAATGACATGTGAAATGGCGATGACATAATATTGCATGAAGAAAGCTATAAAATTTATACACACTGTGAATCACATTAGAATTAGAATCACCTGGGGACTCTTAAAGAATATCAATTCCCAGGCCCAGCCTTACACATCAAGGCCGTCTCCAAGGGAGTCCTGGGGGTCCTTGGCAATCTCTCCTCCCTTGATGTCTTTGATACATCAGGATGTATCTGGGAGCGACTGCCTCACGCAGCATGCTTTTTTTTTTTTTTTTTTTTTGGAGCAGAAAAATTCTCCAAGCTGTGACAAGAGGCTTCTCTGGTGGAGGAGTTATGGTGGGTTCAAGTCTGCACCTTAATCATTGGAGTCTTCTAAGGCTTTGCCAGGAGCCGTGGTGACTGAGGATAGTTCTAGAGATCCAGTCGTGCCTCTGCCCTCCCCTCCCACCTCTCCCCCTTCTTTTGGTCCTCAGTCTCAGATTTCTGCTAGCCTGGGAATTTATGGCAGCTTACTCCATGAGAAGGCCGCAGGGCCTATTTAAACTGTTTCTCAGAAAAGCAAGCTACTGGTTACAAAGGGGAGAAGTCAGAATGTCCATATTTCCGCCTTGGGTGCAGTCTGAGTTCGGGGACCAGCGGAGGTTTGTGTGCTGTTATCTATAAGTCACATCTCTGAGCCGTACCTGCTAGATGATCTCTAAGGAGAGAGGGTCCTCATGAACTGATCTTGGAGTCTAGTGTCTGAGAGTTCGTGAGGTCAGCTTCTTCCCAGGGCTTTGCGGAGCATCAGGTTACTTCACCACCTGCAGATTTGGTCAAAACCCAAGCGTTAGGGTGTCTTCAAGTCGTTCACCTGCTGTGGCCAATGGCTGTGCCACAGTGAAGCCGAGCAAAGCCTTGGCTCAGCCGTATCTGGTTGTCTTGTGGTTGAATTGGGACCAATGCTGGGCTTCCAAGCAGGAGGACCAGAGGCTGAGTGGCCTCCCTGGAGGCCTACTCCTGGCAGGTGGCATAGCCACTTTCTCCTCTGGATACGGAAGATCTGGTGACCAGGAGCGACTCCTCTTGTCCTTGTCGCTTGATTTGCTCTGTGGTCAAGGTCAGGCGCCTTCTACTCTGTCCCTCTGTTTCCCTTTGGCTTGACATGGGGCTAATAATCCCTTCTGAAGTCCCTCATTGGATGATTGTCAAGGGATAGTGAAGTAACCTATGGGAATGGTTTTTGAAAAGACCGTGGTAGAATAATAACAGTAATTATAATAATGACACATCGAGAGCAAATCCAGACAGTCGCCAGTTCTTTAGCTCTCCGCTTCCAGCTGGGCAGGTGGGCAGCTCGTGCCAGATGGGAAAATCCATACTCACTTCACAGCTGACCGTGTGAGCCTCAGCTCCTCAAAACCAGGAGGGACACACACCCTCTCCTTCCAGACACTTGAATCCCTTCCTGTGGTCTTGACCCACCCACAGCTACCTTTATTCTTCTGCTTCATTTGAACACATGCTGTTTACTCTCTGCCTTCCTATCTGAATTGCTCATCAGCAAAAGCAATGAGGGGATGTGAGGCTGGGCGGGCAAAGACAGGTGACCTTAGCAGGTGTGAGCTCAGATCCACTCCTCCGGCCAGAGCATGCTGGGAACTAGGGAAGGATTTGGCACCACCCAGGAGGAATGTCACAGGCTGGAATGAGGATCCAAAGGTTTAATCAGCAAAGCTATTTAGGTCCCAGTAAGTCTGACTGTGAGAATTATTTTGAGCCTCACCCTGCTCCAGAAATGGTGACTCTGCTTAAGCAAGATGGTGTTTGGCACCAGCAAGCTGGGAACGAGCAAAGACCTGACATAGAAGCCTCCAGAAGAAGAGGAATTTGTTGAGCCTGCTCCCCCCTCCCCGATCCTAAGCTGCTTCTCACTGGTTTTTGCTGGGCACGGCCTCAGAGCACTGGCTCCAAGGAACTAAGTAACCCGTATCCTTAAAGAAAGCTGCCGGGAATTAGTTCTTCCTTCCTGGCTAATCTCTGCTCATTTTGTCACCTTGAGGCATGGTTGATTCAGCCTCAGGTGCTAAGCCAGTATTGATTGAATCTAAGGAGGCTACTGGAGGGAGGGGGCAGGAAGCCGCTAGCACAAAAACCCTGTCTTGTCCCATTCCCAGCCTGTCTGCCAGCTTGTGGAATCCAGAGATGATCTCAACACATCTCCATGGTGCCGCATTTGGGCAACACCTGTTCCCTTGCCGTCCTGATTTACAGGACTCTGATTTAGGTTTCTGTCGTCAAGTTTCTCTGTGTCTGTAGCTACCCTGGCAGGGTGACAGAGGTCGCTCTGTTAAGCGTTGGGTGACTGTGCAGTGGTTAGAGGCAGTCTCACTGGGACTGCCTTGCAAGTGACGTGCCTAGCATTTTAGCCTCGAGTCCCAGATGGGCACAGTGTTCCTGGTCACTTGCATCCAATGGAAAGATGAGGCCAGCATCTTGGGGCACTTCTGCTGGGCTTCACTGTGTTCTTGGAGACGGCTGTCGTGTCTGCCCCTTTTTACTGGATAGTGTACGGGTACCCATTAGCTTTTATACCTTACAAATGTGCAGTTCTTGATGATGACCTTGTGAAGCAGTAATGGTATGACGATAAGTCATAATGGTATTGATAACCAGCAATTTCTGAGTATTGATGCTTTCTGCTGCATGGCGCTTTGTGCAAGATGACTTACTACATCGTGTTATTAAGAAGACACACGGGGAGGATATCGCTGGGATTCCCATTTTTCAGATTCATTCTTGCATTTGACAATTTTTTTATTGAGTGCAAGTTCTAGTAACAGGGAATTCAGCTGTGGACCATGCAGGCTAAAATCTCAGCCCATGATTTAAGCAGTGTCGACCCTGTGGAGGACCTGTGAGTTTCTCTGAGGTGGTGCAGCCCAGGGTCGTGGAACTAGAGAGTTTGCATGTGCGCGCACACTCTAGACCAGTGTTCTCAACCTTCCTAATGCTGCAACCCTTTAAGACGCAGTTCCTCATGTTGGGGTGACCCCCAGCCATAAAATTATTTTTGTTGCTACTTCATAACGTAAGTTTTGCTACTGTTATAAATCATAATGTAAACATCTGTGTTTTCCGATAGTCTTATGAGACCCCTATGGAAGGGTCATTCAACACACACACACACACCCCAATGGGTTTTTTTTTTTTTTTGGTTCTTTTTTTCGGAGCTGGGGACCGAACCCAGGGCCTTACGCTTCCTAGGTAGCGCTCTACCGCTGAGCTAAATCCCCAGCCCCCCCAATGGGTTTTGACCCACAGGTTGAGAACTGCTGCTCTGGAGTATCTTAGGCCTGACACTTACCAACAGGGATAACCCTCAGGTTACTTGACGTCCACTGTATGGCAAATTGTGCAGGCCTGTGATGATACTAAGTTTTCTGGTTGCCCTTCCAAGGGCTAGGGGAGAGGGAAAATGGGCTGTCACAGACAGAACTGGGCTTGCATCCCAGCTCTGCCACTCAGTTATGGAGAGAAGCCTCAGGGCAAGTGGGCTTCACTTTACCCTGAGTATTCCTATTCCTTGTTTGTCCAAATAAAATAACATTGCCTGCCCTGAGGGCACGCTGGAAGGATTAGCGGTCATGAATATGTAAAGATGGAGTGAGACTTACTGCAGAAGCGGGGAAGTGTGCGATGCTGGTGACTGAAAGAGGCTGGTGGGAGAGTGAAAGTCTGACCCTGCCAGAGATTCTGTGAGGAGGCAGCTTTCCCTCCTCTCAGCCCCCAACCCCACTCCATCCCCAAGGGTAACTTCAGGAATGGGTAACTGCAGCCCCTGACACTTGTGTCTCCCAGCCACAGCAATAGTCTTGTCTCCTTCTGTCCCAGCCCAGCCATGCTGCTGGTTCACTTGGAAACATGAAAGACCAAGGCATTCCTTAACTCCTGACATCTCCCCAGCCTTTGCTGAATGCCCTGCCGCTGCTAGCCTCTTTGCTATCACGGTTTGGTTATGTCCCTTTGCAAAGCAATGAAATCAAAAGTAAGCGTGTCCATCTGACCTTCTGGTTGCAAGAAACCATGCTGGGCGTGGCCTCGAGAGTCTGTAGCACAGATCCTTGGATGTTTGGAAGCCCATCCTTCAGAGGGGCAGGCACTGGGCAGAGCGAGGCTAGCCATGGACTTGCACACAGACCCTTGGTTAGGAATGCTGCTCTGCTCTGCATACTAAGGGCCACCCTCTGCCTCATGAGGGCTGCCATCTGGGAAAGAAAGGGTATCGCATAGGGACCACAATACTGTTGTCACCCCAGTAACAGGTACCACTAGGACAGTGCAGGTCTTCTGCCTAGTAGAGGGAGCTACCAAGTACAACAAAGCTCGCGATGTTCCTAGTTCAAGGAAGCCAGTGTCCCCAGGATTCAGGGACAGAGATGCTGCATTCTGGTTCTTGCTTTGTTTTGTTTGTTTAAACAACAACAACAACAACAACAACAACAACAAAAGACCCAAGCAGTGGACTCCGCTCTGGCTGTCTCCTGGCACCCTCTCCCTTCCATGATAGCCTGCAGCACATTTGTGGAGAGACCTTGACTGGGAGGCCCAGAGCTTTGTCTGATTTGTGGTTTCTGTGGTGCCATTGCCCTAAGGACCGAAATACTCTGTCCTGTTTGCAGAAGTGACAAAACCGAGTTTGGCTTGGCTCTGTCCAGCGTTGAGTTGGAGCTGCCAGCCACACTTGCCCAGTCTCAGCTGTCAATCACCACGCAGCCTTACAGCTGCTGGGGCCCAGGAGCTGGGAATGCTTACACAGCCTCTACCATGGGCTTCCCAAAGAGGGGAAATGGCTCTGTGTGGTCAGGCCCAGGGTCCCAAAGTTGACTTCCTTCCTCCGCTTTCTGTCCCCCAGATTCTCTTACCCTTCTGTATCTTCACATCTTCAGCTAAGCAGACTCTGCCGTCCAGATCAGGCCCAGGGTGGAGTTGAGGGAAGTCATCCGTGAGACCGTAGAAGCAGCCTGGACCTCCTTTTCTTAATCTCACATTTGGGCTGTGCTAGCTAGCTTTATGACACAAGCTAACGTAATTTGAGAAGAAGGAGCCGAAATTGAGAAAATGGTGCCCCACTAGACTGTCCTGTTGGCAAGCTTGTGATACATTTCTTTTTTAAATTAAAATTGGTAGATGTGGGAAGGCCCAGCCCACTGTGGGTGTCACCCATGGGCAGGCGGTACTAGGGTGTATACAAATGAAAACCGTAAGCAGTACCCCTCCATGGCCTCTGCATTAGTTCCTGCCTCCTGGTTCCTGCCCTGACCTCTTAGACCTCTTACAAGCTATAAACGGAAAGAAACCCTTTCCTCCCCCAGTTGCTTTCGAATGTTGTATCCTATCAATGGAAACTCTAAGACATTCTGTTCCTGGATGTCTTTGCTGACTTGATATTTGAAAAGAAAATCCATTTGGAAGGAAAAGAGACAGACTAGAGACCCATCTTCCAAAGCCAGTCATCCTGCTGGAGGCTGCACTGACGGGGAGTTGGGAATGGTGGTGAGCCAGGCTAGGGACAAACCTGGAGCTCACACACAGCACGTATAACTGCCTCTCAGCCATGGGGGCAGAGGCTGGATCTTCTCCATTGTAACCTGATAGCTCAGACAAGTTTCTTCCACATCAGAGATGCCCAATTAATGTTTATTATAGGAATAAACACATTTCATCTTTTCTAGGGCCAGAATGAGCATTGTTTTTATATTTGGGTTACAGCCACTGTTTATACTGCAAAGAGAGAAACAAATGCAGGGTGGGCAGCCTGAGAGTACAAGGGTGGTTTGTGGGATGTCCTCCCTGAGTTTCCACAGCATCGGTTTTCTTTGAGCGTTGGGCTTGACGGATCTGCCGAAAGAGCCACAAGGGCTGTGTAAGGCGACGTCCGGTTAGTGTCTGCTACTCCATACTGCTCAGGCCCCATGCAGAATGCCATCCTCCATTCCAGAAGGTCCAGGTTAAGGGAGACAGTGACAGAGAAAACCACTGCAGACTGGCCACCAGGATAGCGTGATCAAAGACAAACTGAAAGAAGCCAGAGCAGACTAGAGGAGGAAGAAGGAGCTGGCAACATCGGATCTTGATGTCCCCAGGAGGGGACCCTAGAAACCGCTGCTTTGACTCTAGGTGGCTATGAGTGAGGAGACCAAGACTGAACCTAGGCATAAAGAATGTCTGCGGGCCTCAAAACAGGCAACTGTTCAGCAAGCCATCCTTGAAGAGTGGTGAGGGTTCCTGTCCCTTTCCTTAGTGTGCAGAAGAGACTTGAGCTCAGATAGGGAGGGAGGTGGGGCCAAGGACAACCTTGCAGAGTCAAGGTAGATCTCGAGTTCGGCAAGCCCACCCTGGCTCCAACCGTCTCACTGTTTCAAGCAGATTTTTTTTAATGTAATTCCATCTTTTAAGTTCTGATCTCTGTAGTAGATACTCGCTTACTTACCAAGTATTTACTGCCATACTTGATATGTGATATACAAGCCAGAGATAAGAACATAGCAAAACTATTCCCAAATCCTGTGATGCAGGAGTCCCTGCCTGCTGGAGGTGTTTAGGAAACAGAGAACACGTACCTAAGAGTCGGACTGTAAGCCCAGAAGGGAAGTTGGGTTTTCCTTGTGAAAGAGTGGAAGTTTAAACTGCTCAGAAACACAGCAGGACGTAGGATGAGAGGCCCCTGCCCTCCCTCGACATCAATGAGTCTGCATCCTCGGCGCCTGCTTCCTCGTGGTGCTGTGGGTCTCTGGGTCTTCCAGGGGCTCTTGCTGGTTCCTTTTCTGCCCTCCAACCCACTGCCTAGCTGAACTTCGGAAAAACAGCCAAGTGCTGGGGGAAGCAAAGCCTGGCTTTTCCTTGCAGCATCCCTCCCCAGATCCAGAAATCCCATTATCTGGGAGAATGATCGCGCAACTCCAGTCTGTCTGCCACTGAACTGTGGGCTGCTGCTCTCACCACCTCCAGCCCCACACGGGGTCCCCTCATCCATTGTCGGGGGAAGAGACAAATATCTATATATTAAAGCTTTGCAAATCTATAAATCTGAGTTGATTCTCTGCTGGTGACAGCCCCGAGTTCCTTCTCGCCACGTTTGACATGACCTAATGGGTTTACAGTTGTTTGAGTGCCTCTCGGAAGCAAATGAAAGCGCTTAGTTAGGGGACGCGTGAAATGGCATTGTTTGTTCAGGGCACCTCTGCAAAGCTAGAGGATCATCGATACATTATCCTCTCCGCGCTCCAACCACTCGCAGCACCAGGACTCCACCGAAGGAGCCTGAGTCGGCTCTGGCAGCCTGGCTTTTCCGTAGGAGAGGTGCTGAAATGCTGGGACTAGGTGCCATCCAACTGTGTTCATTTTACCAGAAAGCTCGGGGCTGATTGAGAACAGAAGGGATGCCCAGGGGCTGAGAGAGGGAGGGTCCCACCAAGGTAGAGCCGTAACGAATATTTGCTTGTAGCAAGACAAGAGTCAAAACGAGATAGACCCCTAATGAGAGCTTTGGGCATATCGTGCTGTGCATTTTCAGGGGCCGGCGGCGTGGGCTGCTGTGTTTAGATGCCTGGCTGCTTGGCACCAAACCAAGTCCTCTCTTTAATATCAAGTTTCATAAGCACGGAACAATAACAAATCATTAGAAACCCTCTGGGAATGGTGGGTGGGTAGTGCCCGCCTCTTTCCTCCCTTCCTTTTTCTCTCCCTCTCCTCCCATAAACCCGCCTCTTCAGCTCAGGTATATCATCCCCTTTGTAAGGCAAGGGAGAATGGCAAGGGAGGGGACAGTGTCTGGGAAACTCGCATGTTGTTAATCTGTTATTAGACATAAGTCTTAGCACCAGGCTGGGTACTCAGATGCCTCATTGTGCGCTCGGGATGGAATTATGCATCATGAATAAAAACTGCTGTCAACATGCATTGGTTTGAAAACATTAGACCATATGGTATGTGATTATCTGTATTGTCAAGTGCAATAAAGTGAATTTGGATATAATAAAGAATGTAATATTTTAGAAATTTGGTAATAAACTAAGGGAAGGATGACAGCTGAGGTTCCTTAAGGCCCCAGACACAAATAAATTGAAGTTACTGGCCTCTAAGGCCAGGCAGGCCGGATGGCCATGCCATGGCTTTGCTGTGTGTGCTGTGATTCTCAACGTCAGGGAAAGCTCTGATGTCCTCTGACTGACAGCTCTGAGGACTCTGGAACAGACTGACTCCTGTGGAAGACGGGAGGAGGTGGTGGCTCCCGGTGGAAGGCCAGGCCTCGTGTCACACCTGGCCCTTAGGTGTACCCTGCAGCCTGCTGGAGACTTTGAAGCGTCTCCCACTAGTCAAGGGCAGTGCCGTGCCAGCCGTCAAGAAATCCTGAGACCCATCCCCCCTTTCTTTAGTCTTCTCAGTTCCCATTTGGTCGGGAAAGAAGGCATTGTCCCAATCTTGAGGACTGTAAGTCATTCCCTGGGGAAGGTAGCTGTTTTCTGGAACTCTCCTCCCACTGGGCCAGATGATGAAATGATTTCTTCAAGGCAATGTATCAGGGCAACAGCTCTCCAGAGAGGGGTGGAAGGGGCAGCATAGGAAGAGGGCTGGGAACTGCGTCAAGCTCCGTGTGCGCCCGCGCAGGTAAGCCTTCTGTAACTGTATGTGCTCATAGAGGAACCCTCCATCTTGTGGACAAGAAAATAAAGGCTGCTGGTTTGTGAGTCCGGAATCTTTAACCCTCCTATAGCAGCTTCTCTCCTCACCATAACCAAACACCTGGCGGAAACGACTTAAGTGGGGCAAGATCTACCTTGACTCACAACTTCAAAGGGATTCGTGGTCCTAGGGAAGATATGCTGAGAGTCTCGCTTAGTATGTAGTGGCAGGAGATACTTGTCACATGACAGTGGGCAGAAGAGTTAAGATGACAGAGGTAGCTGGAGCTAGGGACAGGTAACCCTTAGAGGTCCAGCCCTAGTAAGCAGCCAGACCTTTACCCACTACAGACCCCATGGCTATCACAGTAAGACTACAAGCTACGGACCAAGTGCTCAAATCAAAGCCTTTGGCAGCCATTTCAAATTCAGACTCTAGTGCCTCCTTTTAACACAAAACCTAGGCTCCTGCCCCTTAGACCTTTTCCTATAAATGAGAAACTGGCTCTTCAGCTGGGAACATAGCTGTGGAATGTATACCTAGCGTGTTCAGTCCCCAGCACGGGGTGAGGTGCTTTGGCAGTCACAGACCCCAAATAAAAACCCACATACAGAGGTCGAGAGATAGCTCAATGGTCAGCGCACTGGCTGCTCTACCAGAGGACCCAGGTTTGATTTCCAGCTCACAACCATCTGTAACTCTGGTGCCAGGAGTTACACCATCCTCCTCTGTCCTCCAGGGCACTTCACACACCAGGTATGTGACGTACATGCAGGTAAAACACACCCAAAATAAAAATGATTTAACAAAAAAAAAAACAAACAAACAAACAAAACCCACATATAGAAGGCCCGCAGCCAACTGTGTTCTCAGTCTTTTCCCTTGGGCCTGGCAGAAGCCAGTTGGTGTTTACAGCTCTGTGTTTACCTATTGCCTTTACATTTTGCTGTCACTATGAGAGTTGTCACCATCCCTGCCTTTACTGTCCTCAGGGAGGGAAGTACCTATTAGTGTTTTCCTGGCAGACTCTGTTTCTGACCCAGGGCTCCACCCAGACCCCTGACCCAAGTCCCAGTTTCAGTATTTGTCTTGGCCCCCAGCTTCCAGAAACCCCGGATAGGGCCTGGATTCCATGCCTGGCCCCCTTTTTTTCCACCTCAGCGTGCCGTGGCTCTTCTAGCCATGGCTTCCATTGCTCCCTTGTTTGTCGCCCAGTCAGGACGCCCTGCCTCATTATGAAAGGGGAAGAATCTGAAGCACTACCACTGAGCCAAGTTAAAACAATTTGGACAGCTAGAACAGAGATGACATTTAATCCATTTCGTGTCTGGACACCTGTGATTCCCAGGACAGGGTAGGCAGAGGCCTTGGGGTCTAGTGACAGTTTTCTCCTGAAAACAACAGAAGGGTGAGTCCGAAACACATGACTTTGTCACCTCAGGGTGACAGCCCATACCAACACAGCCAGCGCTGATTGATAGCTATGGGAGTTATTTTGGTATTTGTATCTCACTGTGTATAGCCCAGGCTGGAGTGGAATGGAGTGCTGTGTAGACCAGGCTGGTCCTGAGCTTACAGAGATCCACCTGCCTCTGCCTCCGGAATGCTGGGATTAAAGGCTCGTGCCACCACACTCAGTGCACACCCAGTTTTATGTGGCGCTGCTGAATCAAACCATAGGCTTTGTACTGTTAAGCAGCCACTCTACCAATTGTCTAGCTGAGGTATTTTCCAAGTCTCAGCTAACAGCCACTTCTTCCAAGCAGTGTTAGGTACCGAATCCTCATAAAGGGATGGCAGCCTCGCCTCCAGCGTGATAACAGGAGCTCGTGTTATCATTTAATCCGTGCGCCAGCCCTGTGAGGTCGGCATCTTGATTCCTATTTCACAGGTGGGGAAGCAGGGTTAGGGAGGTTAATGGCTTGCCCCAAATCACACAGCCAGTGCACAGCGCTACCAGATTTCTAGCACATTCTCAGATCTGAGACTCAGCTCTTCCAGTCCACAGCATCTCATCACCCTTCCTTAAAGAAATGCACTTTCTCTTCCGACTACCCCCTTCCTTATACGTAGGCCTTTGGAACTAGGTCTCAGAAACATTTCCTTGAGTGAAAACAGGCCCGAGCCACTGTGTCAGCTTTCTTCCCAGCTTCCTCAGGATCCACAGAAGGGCCAAGGGTCAGGCCCAGCGATCAATTCTGGCCTTGCTCTAAAGTCCCAGGGTTGCCCACTGACAGCCACCCCCACCCCACTGAAGATCTGGTGAAACTGAACTGAATGCTTCTAATGATCTGTGAATGTATTAATCCTACTTTCTGTTAATTAACAATATGATAAAGCCGGCATTTCGTAAGTCAGCGCTTAACACATGTTTTAGCAATTATGTACTTAGTGGTTTGGATTCAGAATGCTAATAGAATAAAATTTTAATGAAGATACAATGCTATGAAAATTTTATTGCGGATCAGAGTGCAGGTAGCATTGCTGTTGGTGGGGGAACACTCAGTTACAAGGGCAGTCCCCCCCGCCCCAGTACTTCTGAATGCTTGGTATTGTTCAACTCAGAGGGGCCGGGATCCCGGGATAGATGGATTCTTAGCTCCCTTGAGTCTTTTGTCTAGGCTTCTCCTTGGTCATGGCAGCTTACACCTCTCTGTAACTCCAGTTCCATGGGATCTGATACCCACCTCTGGTCTCCTCGGGCACCAGGCACACACATGGTGCACATGCATACTTGTAGGCAAACACGCATACGCATGAAATAAAGGTAAATAAATCATTTTTTAAAAGAGCATGTATCTGTCATCTATCTTACTTAATTTTCCATATATATAATATACAGGTACTACTATGTTAATACAGCTCATATATTATTAGTCCTACCAAAATAGGAATTTAATAGGATACATTTGCAAAGAGCCGTAGTTAGAATTTCATCTATTAATAATTAAAGTCATATTTTTTAGTGAGACAAAGATGGAATATGCCCTATGCCCGGTTGTTTGTGGGGAGGGGAGGCTTTAACCCTTTGTGACCCGGCTACAAGCATGGTTTGCCTTGTTTCTCATGATACTGGGTCCTCAGCCAGTATAACTGACAAAAACACATCTCACAAGGCTTGCAGATCCCAGTGGGAAGAGCACGTTCACTGTGCTAACTAAATCATGGTACTAATTTTCCAATCCCATCCTCCAATTATGCAAAGGATTCTGTTGAGACTCGGCTTGTAAATTTCCATCTTCCCCGACGTCAATCAGGTCTCCGTGCAAACTAATCAAGTGTTGCATTTTTATATTTTTAACAAATGGGTTCAAAATCCACTGAAAGCGCTCTGTCTCTCTCTCTCTCTCTCTCTCTCTCTCTCTCTCTCTCTCTCTCTCTCTCTCTCTCTCCTTTGTAAATGACTCCTTACGGTTCTGTTTTGGCGCCTTCTAAGTATGCAGACTTAAGAGCATCAGTAGATGACCCAGTTCCATCATTCTTAACAACACAATCATGTAACAAGGGCAATATTTCCCCAACACTGCTTTTGAGAGCGCTTCCTCTGCAGCACCAGGTCCTGGTACAATCCAGGTCTTTTGAGTTTATCTGACTGCTGGTTTGTCCAGGCTCACCAGAGCACGGTGTGAGCGTGTGATGCGCCCAGAGAGGTAGGTACTAAGGTCAACGACAGAAGGGTCAGCTGTCCTCTTCTTCTTATTTCCGATGCATTGGAGTGAGGGGGGTGTGGTCAGATGACGACTTGAAGCCAGTCTCCTCATCTCCATGTCCTCTTCTGTCCCCATGCGAATGGCCCAGTGTACCAGCTGTGCTTGCTAGTATCTTGCAGTGACCAGATGAGGTGACCTTGACCTTGTGGGGTCCCCTGTGGGGACCTTGTCTCATCATAGCTTGCCTCTCTTTCTTCAGTGGCATGTTTATAGTATTACGCTTATTTATTTGTGTATGTGTGCTGGCGTGCATGTGCTTGACACAGGTGTGGAAATTAGAGAACTCTCGGGCATCAGATCCCTTCCTCTACTGCGTGGGTCCCAGGGAATGAACTCAGGTCATCAGGAGTGACGGGCAGCAGGAACCTTTACCTCTAGTTCATAAATTGCTACCATAACTGTCTCTGACCAGGACCTTTCCACCCATATGCTAAATATCTTTGAGCTTTGGTGGTGTCTGAATCTCGAGTCTCAATTTCATGAGAGGTTGAGGCAGGAGGATTGCTTGAGCCCAGCAGCTCTCCTGAGCAACCTAGTAAGACCTCTAGCCGATAAATAAACAAACAAACATTACAGAAGTTTAAGTTGTTTTCAGAAGAATAGAAATGATGCATGTGGTTTCTTCGCCCTCATGCCCCATCTCCGTCACGTACACAGACACCAGAGCGCTACCTCAGACCTTCCTCAATTTGGACGATGGGACCTGGACCTCAGCCTCATTTTCAAATTTATTTCCTAAGTGATTCTGATGTGGGAGTCACTGCTGAGAGAGTCACTCTTCCAGACCAGTGCCTCTTCGATTTTAATTTGCATAAAATCACCCAGGGAGCTTGCAGACAAGTTCAGTAGGCCCAAGGTAGGACCTGAGACTCTGCATTTACAACAGACAGACTGAGCCTGGGGAGCCGCCCACCCCAGTAGGAGAAAGCAGCTACACTGCCCCCTTCCCACAGGCCTTACCCCAGGCCTCGTATGGGGAGCTTGGAAGCATGTCTCCTCCCAGGAGCAAAGCTGTTACCCCAGCTGTACTGCTGGTCTCAACTTCTCAGAGAGATCTTGCTTCCAGATGTCAAGAACAGCTTCTTAACAGCCAGAAAAATAAAATACTCCAGACCCACCCTGTGGTAAATTGGCAAGGTAGCCTGGCCACCTGGCCACAGACTGTAGCATGGAGTCTGGGGTTACCAGCGGAAGTGACGCATGGGGAGGGGTGCGTCCGGCATCTTGCCAAAGCTGTCAGTTGACACTGTTCTAAAGCCCCGCCTTGTTATAAAGTACAGAGAATTTGTGGCAGCGCTTGCAAAGCTGCTTCCGAGTAGTGGGTTTTTCTGAAGTTTGGAACCTTATCTGTGATCAGTAACTGTTCCCAGAGACATGTCACAAGAGGAGCTGGCATGCTGAGGAGACAGAAGGTAGCAGCCAGGCTAGCGTGGCCCCACCCAGTTTGGTCACCGCTGGGTCTGATACGCAGAGACTAGTGGAGAGCTTCGTGTTTCTCTAAATGCATACACATTGGGGCCTTGAGGGGCGGGGATCTCAGAGACAGGGTCTCTTTGTGTAGTCTTGGGTGTTTGGGAATTTGCTTCGTAGACCAGGCTGGCCTTGATCTGCCTACCTCTGCCTCCCGAGTGCTGTCATTAAAGGCATGTGCCACTACTGCCCAGCATAGTAGGGACCTTTAAACTCCTCAAGTGTCCTAGAAGTCAAGGGTGCTCATGTTCCTTTTGAGTTCTGAACTGGTTCCCACTGTGATAGCCAGTAAAGCCGGGCAGCCGCCGCCCTCAGACATATCATTGAATTTTAATAAGAGGCAAAGGTAGGCACATTAAAGATAGGGGTATAGATAGATGCAGGTAGAGGCTTTATCAAGACTAGTTTGATTGCTGGTGGGAGGGGGCTAGCCTCTCTTAGGTAGAGCATTGTAAGCCTCCATTCTGGGCAGTGGTGGATTTTATTGTTTCTATTTCTCAGAGGAAGTGTCTGAGAGTCAGAGTGGTTAAATAATTTGCTTGGAGTCGCACTGCAAAGATGGATCTTATATCTGCCAGGCTCCAAATTCTAAGCCCTTTCCCACCTCGCCTTGTTGAGGGGGAACTAAGTAGACTGAAACCCCCTTACCTAAGTTTTTCACTGGCTGGATGAGGCTGGGGGATGACTCTGGAGAGATGACAGGAAGCCCACTCAGACATCTCCTGTTAAGAAAGGATTCCAGCAGTCCTGCTCAGTTCCCTCTGTGCTCAGGAAACCCTGAGGCTGAGAAGCCTGAAAGGCCCCAGTCCCGCCATGTGGAGCCTGCCCAGACCTCCCCAGGCACTGCCGTTCCCTGAGCAGGCTCCAAGCCGAGGCAGCCCATCCTCCTGTCCTTGTCACAGCTGCGTGCGACCTCGGCCTCCTCCTCCCGGCTGGGTGCACACTGCAGCCCTGGCACCTTCTGCCGGGGTCCTGATCCGAGCCAGTTGTCTAGCGATTTAATTTGGTGAATTTACCACTGCGTCCCAGAGTTTATATTGGCACTTAACAGCAGTAATATGTGTCTCTCTCGCCAAGAACTGACTATTTTCCCCAACCAAGATGGAACGCCATGCTCAAAAAAATAGGTTTGTGAGCTAATCTGTCGCCCTGACAAGTGTCATTCACCGAGTCGCTGCTATGGAGCGCACTCAGAATTAAATGAGGTTGGGGTTGTCTGGCCTGGACCACAGGTGCCTTTTCCCTCTCGGTTAACAAGAGTCTGAAAGAGGCAGCCTCTGGCACTTTCAAATCACACCTCAGTATTCATGACAGAACCCTCTCGGGGAAAAATACCATCTGGGGCTGGTTGGAGGTCTCTCCTGTCTCCTTCTGTCTCTTCTCAATCTCTCTCCTACCCTCCCCTGGCCCCCCAACTCTCCACAGGCCCAAGTAGATTCCCCCACCAGTTTAAAAAGGAAGAAAATGTTTCTCCTGCTGCCCCATGCCAGTTTTGAAATTCTGAGGTAGAACTTGTTACTGGGTTTAGTAAACCAAGGTGTCCATAGGAATGGAAGTAAGATCTGTCCTTTACACTTCAGTATTGTGCGAATGGGGTTCTTTTGCTTGTTTGGTTGGTTTACAGAACTGTATCGCCAGATCTCTTTAATATTTATTTTGAGCTGGTCTTACCAAGTTAACCAGGATGACCTTGAACTCCCGAATTAGCACAGGCAGATATTAGACGTGGGATTTTTCTGCCTCAGATTCCTGAGGAGCTGAGATGACAAGCTTCTGGGTAAAGGGTGCTTGCTTTGCATGAGGACTTGGATTTGAATCCAGGCACACCTACAGGGATAGCACTGGGTGGGGATAGTAATGGAGTAGGGGAATCCTGAGAGCCTAATAGCCCTCCAGCCAGCCTAGCCAACCTGTAAGCTTCCAGGTCAGTGAGAAACCATGCCCCAAGGCAAAGGTCAGTGATCACTGGAGGGGAAAGACACTTGGCTCTGGCTTCCCATGTGTGTGTGCACAGACTCATGGCCCCACACACCCATGTACGCACACACACAAATGAGGCGAGGGCGATGACTCTCAATAAAGTCTCTGTGTTCAAGCATAAGGATAGAGTCCGGATCCCCTAAAACTCGCATAAGATATCAGGCATAATAATGATGCTCACAACCCCTGCTGGGGAATAGGATGACCGAGATGCCAGGGGTTCATTGGCCAGTCACCCTAGCCAAAGTGACAAGCTTCAGAGTCACTGAGAGACCCTTCTCAGAAAATAAAGATCAATCAAGGGAAGACAGTTCACATCATCCCCTGGCAGACATACAGCCCCATCCACACATGTCACAAATGTCCACGTGCATGTACGCACGCGCGCGCACACACACACACACACACACACACACACACACACACACACACACACACACCACAGCTTTACTGCTTGGCACTGGAAGGTAGAATCTTGAAATTTTTCTCTTTTCTATGGAAAAATGTTCTCAGCTTGGCTTCGCTTGAATTGGGAAACATAAGGCAGTCAGATATGTGTGGGTTTCTGCCTTTCAGAGACCTGGGTAAACATGAGGGTACCCAAGCCACACCACAACAACCCAGTTAGGAAGCAGGGGGAGCTTTTTCCCTACAGGAGACTCAGGCCGGGCCACCAGAACGTGGGTTTAGGGACAGGGTGTGTAGCTATCCCCTACTCAGTCCTTGGTCTAGGGGTACGCACTCGGGTTACAGAGGCTATAATGAAGAAAATGAACGTGCAACTAAATCCTCACAGGATGCTCGCAGGCTCACCCTTACCACCTGCCTTCTGAAAGTCTCTTCGCATTCCAAGGTCAGATGTTGACCTGAGAACCCTCGAGCCTAAGAGGAAAGAAGAGCATCTTTCCAGCCGAGAGACTGGCTCCCTTCTAGCAAACAGCACCCATGTAACCTAACCAGTTCGGGGGGATTCGGTCTTCTGCTGTTCTGTGGCGCCAGCCTGAGGATCTGATGGTGTCGTGTCTGCTGTCTGCTTCCCCTCACCAGCCTCAGCCCCCAGAGGTGACTAGAGAGACGCAGGTGCGAGCTGGCTCGCTAGGTCCCTCTCCCGTCCTGATTAAGTGCTGTGAGGGAGTAAGGGAGGCCGAGCCGACTCACACAGATCTGCACCTTGCCTGTACACCAGCCACTTGTAATTCCCCACAGCCCCAGCCAGCTCTGCAAACCAGAAAGAAATATGACCAGGCAAGTTGAAAAAATAAATTAAACTAAGTGTCAACTTTTCTTGTTTCTCTCCTCATTATTAAGAGATGGAATGGGGCTCGTTTATCAAGCAGGGGGAGAAATTAATTGACACGGCTTTAATATCATGATGTCTGGCGTGTCTGGTCACATTCCTTCATTTTTGGGGGAAAGACATTTTATTATAGTTTACAGCAACCAGCTGCCAACTACTGGTGTAAATGAGGAAGCAGGTGCGTGAAGGATGCCACATTGGAGGGACCGTGACACCACCCTGAAGGGGATACGCCAGGGAAGAGGAAGGACATAAAGAAGAGAGAGAAGCTGTCTGCAGGCCTTTCCAATCCATCACAAGCCTCCTTGGGAACTTTAGGGATTTGGAGTGGGGACGATGACAGCCCCTGCCTCTGATGGACCCCCTGGACCGGAAGTCTTTGTTCTGGGTCACTTCAGTGAGCCCATAGGCTCAGTCCTGTGTACAGTGTGGGCCAGGGTGGCCGCTCTGTTCTTTGTTCTTAATAAGACCAGAGAACTGAGTGTATTCCCGTTTGTCTGCCAGGGCAGCTGACTCATGGAGAACCAGGCGTCTCACTTGGTGACCTTGAGGAAGGCCTGGGGTTGGGGTCTGGAAGAGGTCAGAGCCCTTCACCCTGTACTCATTACACGGTTGGCTGACTTAGGAGACACTGGAGTTATTTTTCCCATATGAAAGTCCTCTCGGTGGTGAATGGCTGAAGCTTCACTGCCTTCCCTACTTGCCTTTCTGGCCAAGAAATCAGGAAGAGAGCGTGGGAGGGAAGGGAGAGAGCATAGGGAGGGAAGGGAGAGGGGGAGGGAAGGGAGAGGGCGTGGGAGGGAAGGAAGGGGAGGGAGAGAGGGGCGTGGGAGGGAAGGGAGAGAGAGGAGGGAGGGGAGAGGGCGTGGGAGGGAAGGGAAGGGAGTGGGGAGGGAAGGGAGAGAGGGGCGTGGGAGGGAAGGGAGAGAGGGCGTGGGAGGGAAGGGAGAGGGCGTGGGAGGGAAGGGAGAGAGGGTGGGAGGGAAGGAGAGGGGCGTGGGAGGGAAGGGAGAGGGCGAGGAGGGAAGGGGAGAGAGCTGCTGGGCTTCTCCCGTGCTGGGCGTTTAGGATGCGGGTCTCTTGCCCAGGTGCAGAGCGGGTTTGGAGTGGCCCACCAGGAAGGACGTACTATACTGGCCATAGGGTCCACGTTGGCCTCGGTCCCCATCTGTAGAGCGGGGATGATTCTTCCTCCTTTCCCCAGTGGGCCTGGTACAGACTGACAGGAGAAGGAAGGGCTGCCCGTCCAGCTCGATGAGCTTATGCCTGTTCTTGTGAATTATAACGTTTGGTGTTCATGGGACTACGCCTAAGATCACACTAAACACACCAAGGACTCTATCCACCTAGTCATAGCCCCAGCCCCAAGATTATATTCAAACAGACCCTAAGTGACCACTCCGATGTCGTGCATGAGCTGTAACTGATGGAGTCCTGTCCCTGGCTGGAGGGAAGTGACTGTACTCTAGTGAAGTACATATTAGCAACTGAGGCTGACATGGACCCGGGCTAATGTCATCTCAGCCATTGCACAGTACCTAATGTCCACGACACCCAGATGGCTTTCCCAGACTGAATGTCATTAAGGGTGTCTCACAGTGAGCAAGCACCCTCTGTGACAATCAATAATCAGAAACATGTGGTCCCCACCCCACTCCCACCCTCCATCCCCTATCCCCCAGAACCAATCAGTGTTCTCAGGGCAAACAGGGTACCTCCCAGCCCCACTGAGCCGTTCTTTGTACTTCTCAGGCCTTCTTCACTTGGGACCTCAAGACAGTTGCCATACACACTGTAGTGGGCGGGGGATAGAAGACGTCCCTGGGCCAACTCGGGCTGGCATATGTGAGATGTATATAAAGGTCCTCTCTGAGCTAGATGCCCACCAAAATCTGTCTTTGAACACTGGTCCAGGGAAGGCATTGATCTCCAAAAGCATGGGGTGGGTTGAGAAAGCCAAACCAGAACTGGGCAAGAGCAGCTGAGTGCAATGACTGTGGAGCCTGACCTGCCACCAGGTTGCCTGAGGGGCAGGTATGAGATTTTTTTCAAGCTGGAAAGCACTCACCACACCCATACCTAAGAGATTCATGTTTGTGCTGGAGGCAACCTTCGAAACTGGCTCTTTCCCCCCCTCCACCGTGTGTGTGTGTGTGTGTGTGTGTGTGTGTGTGTGTGTGTGTGTGTGTGTGTGTGTGTGTGTGTGTGTGTGTGTGTGTAAGCGGTGGTTGAATGTAAGTTCTGAATATGCTTGCATGTGCATACCTTAAATGTTCCCTGAGACAATAATAGACACTCTAAAGTTTCCTCTTCACTTTTTTCTCCGTTAGCCGCAGCCGTTAATTTATGCCTTTGGCCAGTTTCCTTGGGCAGCACACTAGTGGTTGCCATTTAGTGGTCGTTGGCCCGTAGGATAAGAGAAGAAACTTATTCTGAGGCTGGGTGGGGGCTGTTCCTAGCTTCCCCTCCCAATACCACACCCTCACATACTCTAAGTGCTTTGGTGGCCGTGTGTAAAGCGGGTCATTTTAATTCTGAGCCATTTTGTTCCCTGTTTCCATTCTCTTCACCCGTCTTTTATAACCTCATATTATTCCGATGAATATTCAGTGTTGCTCGTTTGAACAAAAGAGGGAGAAAAGGTTTGACTGTTAAGTGCTTCCCTCTTAAGTGGGCTTTGACTCGTTAGTTTCCAATAATAGCGTTGTTCCAGAGAATTCTCCAGTTTCGACAAGTGCTACCTGCCCACTGCTACCCTACTTAGGCCCATTCTGAAAGCCCTTTGTCTGGGGTGAACCATCTTCCATTGTCTTTGTCCCAGGTCTGTGGGCTCCTGGAGCCCCCTCGGAAGTGTAGGGTGCACTTAAGGCTTTTGGAAGACAGTGGGCAGGGGAGATTCTACAGTTACCATGCAAGCTTCAGCCCTGGGTTGTTCTCTGTTGAGTGGTGGCTGGAGTCAATTTAAACATCTAGGGAGGGGTCGTTCCCTTAACAAGGGAAATGAGACACAGATCAGGGCTGCTCACAAGGGCTCCCTCACAGGGCCCTGAGAGAGTGCAGGTTCTTGTGGACTTGGTCAGTCGGAAGCCATGCCCTGGTAGAGACTCAGAAACCCACTTTTCTCCTTTGAGAGAGAAACAAGAGGCCCTCAGGGGTTGGGGCAGAGACGGCCAGAGTTCGTTTGACCATTTTTATTGTTACTGCTGCTGTTGTCTTATTATTAGTGTGTAGCATGGGGAGAGGTCAGAGGCTGACATTTTATTCTTCTTTCCACCTTATCTAGGCAGGCAAGCAGGTAGACAGACAGACAAACAGACAGACAGATGGACGGACGTACATAGGAAGGCTCTTGGTGACCGACTGGCCACAGTGACTGCCTGGCAAGCCCCCAGGAATCCACCTGTCTCTGTCCTCTTCCTTAGCACACAGGTAGATGCAGCCTGCCAAAGCTCAGGTTTTATATGAGTGCTGGAGATCCAACCTCACTTTACACCCTGAGCAACCCCCCAGCCTTTTGGCCTTTGCTTTTAAAAAAGGACAATACGTTTCTCTTATCCATCCGCATGCCTCAGTTTGATAGGTCTTCATGGACAAGTGCTATGTGACTGTGCTTATGAAGATACCGAGGATGTATCGTTGCATGCTTCTCAACCTGGAGGTCACTGCCCCTCTAAGGTCACATGGCTGATATTTACACGGTGGTTCACCACAGTAGTACAATTACAGTTAGGAAGTAGCAACAAGATAATTATGGTTGAAGGTCACCACCACAGAGGAACTTTATTAAAGGGTCGCATAAGAAGGTTGAGAACCACTGGCATAGACAGAAAGAAGTGGAAGTTTCCAGGGCTGGAAAGGGCTGCCGCTTAGTAGGTATCAACTTAGGTTTGCCATGGTGAACAGGTTCCAGAGTGGGTGGTGTGGCAGTGGCTTCACAGCTGTGCCACTGTCCTTCATGCCACTGGGCTATGCATGTCAAAACATGGTTAAGATGAGAAGTTTTGTGTTGTCTATATTGTGTGTGTGTGTGTGTGCATGTGTGTATGTATAAAACATATTACCTCGGTAGAAAGCTGTAATGCCCGAAGCGAGTTTCCCCACTCCCTGCCCATCCCTCTCAAATTCAGAATCCCATGATCTCTGCCTTTCACCCATGGGCTTAATCTACTTGGGGAAGAGGACGCCGCTCACCGGTGGGTTACTGATTCATTGGAAATGATAATGCACCTGTGAGATAAAAATGATTATATGTTGAGAAATAACACTTATTGATAATTAAGTGTTTCGTCGCCTCTTTGCTTCCCCAGATGGAATAAATAAATATTTTAGACATAATCAAGTTTGTTTTCTCGGTTCGGGCCAAACAGACAGGGATGTTGAAGAGATATGGATGCTTAAAAGACTGCAAACGAGTCTTGAGACCACCGAATCGTGACACATCCAGGCTGTAGAGGCTTCGAACCCAGGCTGTCTCCCTTAAGTCAGGAAAACCTTTATTTTCTTCATAAGGACTTTATTTTCTTTCATGTGTTTTGAATGCTTTGCCACTTGTATGCAGAGCCCACAGAGTACAGGAAAGAGTATCTGATCCCCTAGAATTGGAGTTACAAATGGTAGCGAGCCATCATGTGGGTGCTGGGAATTGAACCCATGCCCTCTGGGAGAGCAGCAATACTCTTAGCCACTGGGCCAATCTCTTCAGTCCCAGGGAAATATTTTTTGTGATATACACATTTCAAGTCCTGTGGGGTTAGGAAAGAGGAACCCTGAAGGGAAGTTCAGAGTCAGAATCCAAAATTAGGCCAAGAGCCCTCTGACCCCTTTACGGCTCTCTGCATTTCAATCTCCACTTAGCTGACCACCTCCATCCTGTCTCTGCCTGGTGGCCCAGCATAGGTCTCGGTAATATCTACCTGGAGTTGACTCCCATGGTGGACCAGGACTTCAGCGGCTACAGATGCAGTTTCAGTGGCACAGCTCCACCCTTGCCTCTGTCTCTTGTCAAGCTGACTAAGCTGAACCACTAAGGGCCTCCACACCTTTGGCTGTCCTCCGCCTCCTGGAATGTCGCGTGCTTTACCTTCTTTCCTGAGAGCTTGCCTGGGTTTCGCTCACTCATCCACACTTAAGCCTTCTGCCTATAGCACTGCAGTTGGCGAGTCAGCAACCTGGCTGGGGGCGGGGGGTATGGTCCCATTCTGCAGAGACAGCAGAAACCTGGCCCTCCACTGTATGGCTGTCCTGTGACTGTCATGACAAAATATCACACACTCGGGGGCTGAAAACTGCAGCAGTCCGTTTCCTCCTGTGCTGGAGGTGGTGGCTGCACTCCCCCCACAGCTGAAGGTGGTCGTTTGTTGGCCTGCGATGGTTGGTTGTGGCTGTATCACTTGTGCCATGCCTGCCTCTGCCCTCCCTTGGCCTTTTCTCTGTCTCTCTCCATGATGAGGACACGAGCTGCTCGACTAGGAATGCTCTCACATCACGTTTGCAGAAACACTTTCTCCAGGGCTTCCGGTCTAGGTCACTCTTCAACCTACACAGTCACTCTAATTAGCAATGAGGTAAAACAGAACAGCAGCAGGAAACCCTGGCTCATTCGGGCTTGTTTTGCTTGCAAGGTGCATAGGTGGGTCCAGACCAGAGGGGTGGCCTTCACAGGCAAATGTGTGCCAGAGGCTGGAAGCAAGGGGCAAGATAGAGGCAGGAGGCTGTCTCTGAAAGATTCTTCAATGCTAGAAAGATAATTTTTTAAAAGTCTGGTTCAAACACCTGAGAGGCCAAAGAGAAATGATTGGGTCTCTGCCACTGGGTGTGGCTGTCCTCAGCTTTGCAGGTGAGGAATGGCCAAGGGCCAAGGACAAGGGGACCCAGAGAGGAGTCAGAAAGCTCCGTGGGTCCTCTCCGGGGACACGGCTTGGGAAGTGTGAGCCGGGTGAGGGGGGCTGGGCCGAGCATCAGTTTCACTCACGTGTGGCATCTGCTTTAGGCCTCAGCGTACTGAGGACCCAACTTTTACTGAGAGATGCTGTGAAACTTACCAGTTGGAGCCCCCGTGCAGACAGTTCCTTCCTCTTAGAGCATGCCAGACGCCTGCCTGATATGTCTGTGACGCTCTAGGCTCTGTGTACCAGGGAGCTCAGAATTCGGGACATGGTAACAAATGACGACACGGACTGGAGATCACGGTTGCGTTGGTGTGAAGACCTGGTCCTCTGTTTTACTCTAGGTTGTTGGAGAGCAGGGGGCAACCTCCATTTCCCCAAAGAGTCTTCTAGAGCCTGCTGTGGAAACTGTGGTGTGAAAGCTCTGTGTGTCAGTGCCGTTTACCTGCTAGCCCTTGGAAAGTGAACTAGAAGAGACCTGAGAGATTCTCTTTTTACCTTGGTTGGCTGAGACCCAAAACAGATGCAGAAACTGAAAAAGGCTACATCTGTCTCTTGTCTGTTTGATTGGAAGCACTGATAATCATATTGCAAACACCAGCCAGTCGGATTTTATCTTACTATGCTTAGCATTGGCCCGTTCAAGTCTCTGTAAAAAAGAGTGTCCTATTTGGGGCTGCTGTCAGAAAATGCCATAGCTTGTAAACAAGTCTCTTACAGTTTTGGAAGCAAGATGTCAGAGTCAGGGTGCCAGCATTGTTGGTCCTGGGCAGGGCCCCTTTAAAGGCTTGTAGAAAGACACCGTATTGTAGCCTGACTGAGCAGGAAAGGGGAGCAAAGCAAGGGTTTCATTCTCACCTCCCAAACTTCATCTCCCAAAGCAACATGCAACACACACACACACACACACACACACACACACACACACACCCCAGTCCATAGCAGCATAACAGAGCCCTAGGAGTCTTGGTCTGGGGGACCTGGCATCTGCTTATCCTACCCTCATTTCCAAGTACAAAGCGTGAGGTCCAGAGAACAGAAGGAGGTCCCCAGGTTATGCCCAGGCAAGACTGTATCTAGGCCCCTGCGTCATCAACGTATTCTCCATCTCTGCCCAGGTCCCCTTGCACATTGTTGCCAACATGACAGCCATGCTCAATGCAAGGTGGTAGAGCCTCCATGTGTGGGCCCACGTGGTACCCTGGTGCTTACTGAGTAGCTTCGCAGATGGGGACACATGCTGGAAACGCTGTTGGGGGTGGAAAGAGAAGAAAGGAAGGGGCAGGAGGGTGGAGAGAGGCATGCAGGATGCTGATCGGCAGTCGCCTGCCAAAATTCTTTAGTGCAGCTTGTCTAGTAAAGCCAGTCTCCAGCCGAGTAAATACAGTGGATAGCTGACGGGCTGACAGCAGGCATCAGACAGTCTTAAACTGCCCCAAATCCACAGCATGTTTGAAGCGGCAGCAGCAAAGGGATGCCCGCACAGAACAGAGGCCTGCAACTTTTAATAGTTCCTTCCAGGCCTCAGGATGTCCTGATGAGGTATTAGAGGAAGTCATTCAGGAAGAAAAGGACCAATAAGCGCCTCCACATGGATGCCGACCCGAGGGCTAGCCATCCAAGCTCACAGAAAGGGCCAGTGCGGCCCCGCGGTGATCGGAGAGGCTCTCTGCAGCCCACAAGCCTGCCTCCACACAGAGCCAGCAGGCTCTGACCCTCGTAAATAACAGACAAGTAAATCTCTTGTTTGCTTCTAGGCAAATGTGAGCCACAGGGGGCCTGCTGCGTGTGGGTGGACTCCTGACTGTTGCCTGCTGTTGGAAGGGTGTAGAGTACAAACTGGAATCACCTTCTAGACCACAACACACACACACACACACACACACACACACACACACACACACCTGTTTGGAATTTGTCCTGACTGCAGGCCACCGTGTCTACTCTGCAGGAACCAAACTCATTCCTTCCCTTTGTTTCTCCTTCCTTTAGGGTTTGGCTTTGTCACTTTTGAGAATGAAGACGTTGTGGAGAAAGTCTGTGAGATTCATTTCCATGAAATCAATAATAAAATGGTAAGTCTGGAGGGATTGTGCAGTGGGGGACAGTGGAGGGATTGAGTCGCTACGGCATCCACTCACGCATGCAGTGGATAAAGAGAGGTATGAGGACTAGACTCTCAAAGTTCAGCCCTGTCAATGGGAACAGTTTTGAGAAACAATAGCCAGTGAACTCTTTTAATGAAGGTCCTGTTGGGAGTAATGGTGTTTATCTGAAATACCAGCACTTGTGTTCAGAAGGCTGAGGCAGGAGGATTACCACAAGTGCAAAGCCAGCCTGGTCTACAGTGAATTCTAGGCCAGGCAGGAATAGTGAAACCCTACCTCAACAAGCTGGAAAATAGGCCAGGCATGATGGTGCACCTTTAATCCCAGCACTTGGGAGACAGAGGCAGGTGGATCTCTGTGAGTTGGAGGCCAGACAGCCAAGGCTGGGTAGAGAGATCCTATCTCAAGAAACCAACCAACCAGACAAAGACAGAAATAGACTAGGGAGATAGCTCACACTGAAGTGCTTGCTTGCAAGCCTGAGAATGTTTGATTTTTCAGAAGCTCTTTAAAAAACATGGAGTGTGGTAGTATGCTCTTATAATCCCAGCACTGAAGGGATGGATGGGCATAGGCCAGTATCTGGGACCGACTGGCCAGCTAGCCTACCCTAGTTACTGAGTTCCAGGTCAGTGAAACTCTGGGATCGAGGGGGACAGGTGGTACATCTGAGGAAGAATACCAGAGGTAGCCTTATGGCTTGCACACATGTGCACCCTCCACACACAGGCTTACACATCACCATCCGTACATACATACACAAAGCTAAAATTAATTAGTAAAAATTAAAAGGCTAAATACAAAGTATTCAGGCTGCTCTACACAGTTGAGACCCTGTCTCAAAAGTTAAAAAAAAAACAAAAAACAAAATGACCATCGTTTGAAGCTATTCATGTGGGCATTACAACCACTCTGTGCTATAGGGTGAACATGTTTGTAGCCTGCACATATGTGAATTTCATATAAGTAGCCCATGGTCCCCTCTCCTTTCTTCCAACACAGAATCCGACTTGCAGGGCAAGCACTCTATATTTTGCTGCACACCTAGCTCTCTTATATTTCAACATTTAATAATGTAGAAAAGCATTTTCAAATCTTGGACCTTACAAAATAAATAGGTAAAAGGCTGGCATGCTGGTCCTCAGGTTGGATTTGACAGCTTCCTGATTTCAGCCTGCTTCATTCCTTCCTTCTTTTCTTTTCCCTCTTTTTGAGATAGGGTCTCCCTGTGTAGTGAAGTTGGGGTTGACTTCTAACTCACAGAGATACTCCTCTGCCTCTGTCTCTGCCAGGATTAAAGGTGTGTGCCACCACACACATCCTCCAGCCCTGCTTTTGATGGAAGGCTCTCGAGGAGCAGATCTTAGATAGGAGATTTGACAAACTGCTTTTCTTTTGGCCCTCATAATCTGCTGCCTCCTTCCCTTTGGCAGCTGCTCTTCCTGGTGGAGTAAGCCTCAGGAGGAGGGGAGGCTCCACTCCTGAAGTTCTGTAGAGCCAGGGAGCTGGCCCACAGAAGTGACCACCAGAGGGTGCCCTGCTCTGTGTGGTGTCTGCCTGCTCTTTCTCCCGTTCCACCATCCTCTCAAGTTAGTAGGGGGTGACAAACCCTTTCTTTGTTGGAGAGAGAGATCAGCAAGTGTTTCTAGATCCTCTGTAGGTCCCCTAGAGCACAAACATTTTGGTTGGCCACCAAATTCTCCAGCCCAGAGAAAAGAGGTTGGGAGGGCAAATTTGGGCTTCGATCGCAGCTGTGACTTTGATATTTTCTCCCTTTTGTCAAAACATTCCTTGCTTCGGTAACATGCATTCAGATATGCATTGTATATTGGTCTGATATGTGTTCACCAACTTTAGATTCAATAATAGAGCTTTTAGTGTGGATAAGATCAAAGCAATCTGCTTAGCATGTGGTGCTGCAGGCTTGATTCAATATTTGACTTGCTAATTTTTTCCCAGGGCACTAAAATAATATTGTTCATATTGTTCCTAGCCATCATATGCATCTGAAATGAAAATAGTCTTTCTTTGCATAGTGTATGTTGGCGGCATCTGCATAGGCATTAAAGTGGTTTGAGGGAGATAGATGAAGATCAGCACAGGTTCCTTTGTGGACTTTGTCCTCCAAATACACCTTCCCGTGGGCACCGCCTTTCCCACCTTAGGTCGCTGTTCGTTATTTTCTAAACTGAAGAGGTGGAGAACCTACACCCGTGTTCCGATGCCTCGTTTAGCCTCTGCAGATCTTGCTGCTGTTGACAGGCTCTGAGAGGAAAGGTTGTTGGGCCTCAGGGAATGGGCGAGGCAGCAAGGACGCAGGCGGGTACCATTCCTCCTTCCTTCAGTTCATCAGGAAGGGCACAGGGCAGACAAGAGATGAGTCCTGCTGTGGTGACGGACAGTCTTTGAATAAGCCTATGATACAGGATGGGAAGGCTCTAGCAGCATCTGTTTCAGTAGGGAACAAGGTCCTGGGATTGGCCCCAGGGCTACCCAATGTGAAGGAGCGTAGGTTTTGAGCTTCCTGGCTGCTCAGTGAGTCGTTTCAGCCCTTGTCTGTATAAGAGCCAGAGATGCTGCCGGCCATCCCCTAGTCTTCTCCCGCGTCTCAACAACTCTCTTTATGCAGACAGTGCTGACCCAATGGCTTTGCCATGTCTCTGGTCTGAAATTCCTGTTTTCCTGTTGTCTGGGACTGGCAAAATTGAAATTGGACAAAGATGGGGAAAGCTTAAGGACAGAGGAGTTCAGGTCATAGGCTTTGGGGTGTCCGTGGAAGTTCTTAGCCTACACCTACCCAGAGGAGAAATCAGAGGTTCTGGGGTGCAGGGGCAGGGGTAGGTAACTGAACCCCAGCAAACAGAGCTAAGACTGCCACTTCCCTGGGTTGTTGAAGGCTAGGTATGCTGGCTTGAGCAAAGGGGGTCACAGCGTGTTTGCCTCAAGGCAGAGGCATCATGATCTTGAAAGCCCTCCCTTCAGCCTGCTCTGAAGAAAGATAGAATTTAAAGGGGGTGGGAGGTAGCGGGGAGGCTGTAACCTGAGTTGCTTTTGGATTCACCAAGACAGGAAATGCATTTAAACTGTGCTGTGGACAGAATTTGAATGAGACACCAGAAAGAGAAAACCTGAAGGTCTTTAAGCCCAGGCAGATGCTAAAAGGAACCCAGGAGGATTTTTCTCTTCTGTGCTATGAAACGGGGGAGGACAACCCTCCAGCCCTCATCATGGGCCCTTAGTGGACCTGTGCGTCCACTTTCACACATTTGAAGATCTGATGGGTCTCAGCCTTGAATTACAGAGGCAGGATTTGAATCCAGGACCTCCGGCTCAATGACATGCACCTAGCATTCATCAGATTTAATTAATAATTATGGAGTGATTAAAGGAGTCGGTAAGGAACCAACCTCCCGACTCAAAGGCATACATAGTTCCCAAAGCTGTTTCTTCTCTAATTTGGTTAGTGAATCTCAGGGGTTTTGTTTTTTTTTTTTTTAAAGTTCTTCAGTGCCTGATGATGGTAGTGGTAGCACACGCCTTTATTCCCAGCTCTCAGGAGGCAGAGGCAGATGGATCTCTGAGTTAGAGACCAGTCTAGAGATCAACCTAGACTACAGAATGAGTCCCAGGACATCAAGGGCTACACAGAGAAATCCTATCTTGAAAAAAATGTGCATGTGCGCGTGCATGTGCGCGTGCGTGCGCGCGCGCACACACACGCACACGCACGCACGCATAATACATGAATAAATAGCTCTTCAGCACCTTGTAGCTAGGACAGGCCGAAAAGCCCAAGAGAGACCATCATGCAATAGCTTCCTGTGTATCCGTTCCTTCAAAATTTGAAGAAATGGCCTCTAGGGTGAGGTGGGGTAGAAGTCGTGGGAGAAGGTCTCTGTGTGGTGCTTTCTGATACAGGTTGCAGCAGCTAACATTTTAGAATGCAGACATTTTAGTTGCTAGACACTTGCTTGGTACATCTGGCCCAGTTTGATTGTCACACACCTTCTAGTATTAGACAGCAAACCATTTTCCCCATCCAAGCGACAGGCAAGGCAGAGATGAAGCAACTTGCTCAAGTCCCCAGAGTCAGCAAGTGGCAGTCCCAGAATTCAGGACTAGAAAGCTGTACTCCCGAGCTCATGGTGAACCCATGAAGCTGGCCTTCCTCTATAGAGCAAAATGAACTGTGATGATGGTCTTGCTGGCGTATACAGCTACCCATGGCCACCCAGGATCCTTTCCTCATCAGCCCATGTAATTTCTTGATCCTCCTAATTGAGGGCCAGATTCCCAGCTAGGGAAGAAGACTGACTATACACTTAGGGATCCTGGTTAGCATCAGTCCAGGCCTCTCTCCTCTTGATCCTTGCGGTACTCAAGCTAGAGTTCCAAGCCACAAGATCTGAGACTCGGGCCAACCAGAACAAATGCAGATGTGCCTGTCAGTAAACATACAAATGCAGGCACGGAGCAGCCTCGTGATCCTCCTCTCTGGCCACTCTGTAAACTCCAGCGCTGGTGCAGCTAATAACGCCTCCCATGGCGGCTTGCCCCTGATTGAAGCAGCCCCATAGCAGCAGGGACACTTGCTTGATTAGTCAGTCACCAGAGCCCAGCCTGCAAGCAGCCTCCTGATGTGCCAAGCAGCCACAGGGAAGGAGATGAGAATTGACACATAGCCAGCTTCTGGGTTCATCAGAGGCCTGGCACAGCCCTCATCTCAAAATTATGCTGGGAGATGTTGGTAGCTCGACTGGGTAAGCACGGAAGGGTAGTGTGGAAGGTACCAGGGTAGCCTTCTCCTACACCTTATTCACAGGGAATTGGTGTCTCCAGGTATCATGCTGGTACTGTATAGGCACAGACACACTGCTGCTCACCCGCCTTTTGTGCAGCCTGCTGGCTAAGCACTGCCAGTCCTCCAAGGGGACCACCAGAGCTCAGTGGGAAGGAAGGGCTTATATGATGGACAGTCACAAGTGCTAGCGTTGAAATATGTTTTCTGCTTTTTTAAACCGTTTCGGGTTTTGAAAAAAAATGTATCTAGTTGGGTGTTTGTAGATATGAGGGCGCCATGCTGCATGTGTGGAAGTCAAAGGACAACTTGAAGGAGTCCGTTCCTGCCTTCAAGTGGGCTCCAGGGATCGAACTTAGATGTTAGGTTTGCTGGCAGGCAGTTTTACCCACTGCACTAGCACGGCGATTAAGGAAGGAAGAGGGGGTTAGGAAAGACAAACAGGCCTAAGTCTCTGTCTAGTGGTTAGAGTTTAGAGTCCTTTCTTCTTGTTCCTTTAAGACATTTACACCTACAGAAATGTACTAAGCATAGCACAGGACTTACAGAAGCCTACTAAGACATAGGTAGAGCCCCGGCCTTTGAGTGAGTGGAATCCTAGGAGAACACCTCGAGCTATGGTCAGCGGTGCTCCCAGAGTGGTCAGCCTGTGGGAGGAAATGATGAATGTGGGGTCTCTGGCCCTCCTAGCCTCGCACTCAAGAACCAGGGAGTGGTTTGTTTGCACACTGAAGACCTGAGGGAGGCACCAGTGGAGGATGCCCACTGATGCTGTGGTACCCACCCCCCTTGACAGAGAAGAGACACTGGCTAGGCTTGGTACTCACCCCGCCCAGCCAGACTCTTTCTCATCAGAAAAAGATCAGTTAGCCCTGGAAACTCCCAGAAACCCGGCGTCCTCTCCGCAGAAGCCTGCCTTTCTGCCCTGATCTTACTATGAGGCATACCTTTTAGAGGAAAAGGTTAGTGCCTTCTGTCACCACGTGAGGACCTGCTGGATCATTTAGAGGCACCATGAGCTCGGGAGTACAGCTTTCTAGTCCTGAATTCTGGGACTGCCACTTGCTGACTCTGCAGACTTGAGCAAGTTGCTTCATCTGTGACTTGCCCGTCTCTAAAATGGGGAAAATGGTTTGCTATCTGAGACAGAAGTCCAGACTCACTACTGGGTATTGTGTGGTCCTCCACCATCTACCTGTACCTGCTTCGTCCTCTGCAGCTCAGATGAATCCCTGGTTCTGCTCCTGGTCCCAGAGGCATTGCCTACTCTGTGGTCATATTTATATTCTGAGAGGCTGGCAGGAATCCAGCTCTCCTGAAAACACTCTTAGTGACAGCAGGTGACAGCGAGTGACCTCTGTTTGGCCTAAGCCAGAGGCCAAGCTTTCTATAAAGGGCTAGATAGTAAATATTGAGGCTTGAAGGACCATATGGTCTCTGTCACAGCTATTCAACTCCGCCATTGTGGCCAAACACGGACCCCAGACAGTATGTAAATGAGCGGGTGTGGCTGTGCTCAAATAAAACCTAATTTACAAAAACAGGATGCAGCCAGCTGGATTTGGCCTGCAACTGACCATCATCTGCAACTAAGGCCTAAACTAGCTCTGAGCAAGTCCAGCTCTGGGTGATGCTTGCCTCCAGGGCCCTAAGAAAAGAGGTTTAACTGCATGACCAAGCTAGGCTTACCATAGAATAGTGCTTTGTGAAGCAGAAAAAGCGAGGATGCCACCAACAGTGGGGCTTGAAGAAGTGGTCTGTTGGCGTGCCTTCATACATAGGAGAGCACCCAACCATGACAAGGTATAGAGAGGAGCCAAGGTCAGAGGGCAGTTCTGTCCACCCGTGTGCCTCCCTGTCACATGCACCACAAACACTCCCTGCTGAGCACCTCACAGTCCAGTGCACTGACACACACTCGCTTCATCAAGTTAGCTTCTGTGCTTGTCCCCCTTCTTAAGAGTGGGACCTCAGGTAACTACTGCCGAGAGGAAGAATTCTGTAAGGTTTGGAGCAGAGCCACGCCATGCCTTGCTCCAGCAGTGTTCGATCTTTTTAATATCAGCATCGGCATCGTTCTCAGAGTCATTTGGGTTGAGCAAATAAGAGATCTGTAGGGAAGAAGGCTGCAGGACCAGGCAGGACTGGCTCCCAAGTCCCCATGGGAGGTCGGTACTTCCGGTGCCTAACTGCAGGTGGTCCCCCCCAGAGATGAGAGGATGCAGCCTCTGGAACAAGCAGCAGAGTGCTGAGATGGGATTCTTTTTTTAAAATTATATTTTGTTTTCTGTGCACCTATATGCACAATTGCCTGTAGAAGCCAGTAGAGGGCGTTGGGTTCCCAGAAGCTGGAGTTACAGACCATTGTGAGCCTTCTGACGTGGGTGCTGGGAACGAAACTCAGATCCTCTGACGAGGGCCTCTTAAGCATTAAAGTATCTCTCTAACCCCACAACATGGGGCTCTTTAGGTCCCAGAAAAGCTGAATCAGACCCTTTGACTGACTCGTTCTTTGAATAGGTTCCAGAGCGCTCACTTTCAGGAGCAAAAGCTGTGATCCTACCCTCTTCGCCTCAGAGCACTCTTGGAGGACCAAACCTTACAGCATAACACTAAGGAGCAAGGCACAGCAGGCACACGAGAGAGCTGAGTTAGCCCCTCCAAATCAGGACTACAGTGCTGGGCCAAGCTGGCCCTTGGAACCGCCCCGAGGCTAGGGTCAGCATCTGTGCCGTGCTTCTGGCAGAATGCCTGGTGACAGTCCCTTCACCCTCTCCTTCAGTCCTCATCGCCAAAGCCTGAAAGCTCAGTCAGGAACCAGCCCCAAACTGTGGGGGTGGGTGGGTGGAATTGACTGGGCTTCTGTGCTCACGATGCTATTTGCGGCGTCGCCCTCACCCGTGAGCTAATTTTAGCTATCCATTCTGCTTCTGTTGCCATTTATAAAATGAGAATGTCAAATGCAATATTAAACAAGCAGGATGAAGGCAAAAAAGGAAATGGCAGAGAGGCATTTAATAAACGAATCCCGTGTTTACGTGGGAGAGGGAGAGATCCCGAGCCCTACACATCACACACGCATGTGTGCACACGCTCGTTTGTGTACAGGCTCAGCTAATGAGAGCCAAACAGTATGTGTGCCGGGGGAAGCCTGGGAGAAGTGGAGGGGGAAGTGGGGGCGGTCTGTGGGAAACGTGTGCTGCTCTTTAGGCAGAAGTAATTCAGCCTGCCGGGAGGTGGCCTCCCAGTCAGTCTCTTCCCATTTGCCCTTGGTTGGTCCTCTAGTCAGGCCAGTGGGTGGAGAGGAAATGGGGGCAGGACACCGAAGCTCTGGGGTCTCCACACCTGCTCAGCTGGCGTGGCCCCCATCAACTCTTGCAAGGGGAGCACACAGAAGCCCCGGAAGAAGCCCTCCTGTGCCTTCTCTAGGCTTTTTGTCTTGAGGTCCTTTCTTTGACCTCTTCTGAAGCTGCTCCACCCCATATCCACCGAGCTCCAGGCTGCTGCTAAAAGGGCACCTTCCCTTGTTGTCTCTACAGGGGGACTGTTGCCTGGTTAAGAGAAGCTGGCTCTGGGCTGGGGTAGACACCCACTCTGCCTTACACCCAGCTTTGGACACCTACCGGGGCCAAGCTTCCTTTTCACTTTGAAATGCCCTTGCAGGTGCCCGCAAAAAAGAGAACAGCTGGTGCTACTGCCGTCAGCTATTTCCTCAAATAGTACAGCCTGCCAGCTCCCCTGGCACACCTTGCTGATGAATGCAGGGAGCTGGGATTACCTGGTTGGGGGATGGGGGTTAGGGGCGGAACCGTCCATTAGGAATAGGGCGGGGCCTGCAGGTGGGAGGGGCAGCCTCTTTCCGTCTTGAACTTTAGAAACAAAATGAGCACAGGTATAAACTGGCTTTACCTTCCTTCTTCAGAGGTTTTCCTGTACACTCTGCACATAGCAGGATGCTTCCGTCTTCTCTAGGGCAAGGGCTTTGTGTAGGTTTTGCTCCAGTGGAAGAGGTGCTATTGACAGACTCTACCTTGCAGATGAGGGTTCTGAGTGCTGAGAAGCTAGCTGTGCTCAACCCCAGAGCCCAAAGGTAGAGCTGAACCAGAGCAGGGAGCTGTACTTTACTCTGACACACGAGGCTCAGCCTGCCCTGGGACTAGGGTGTCGTCGTTAGAGCGCTTGTCTCAAGAAGCATTGGCGACTGGAGACTCTGCCTCTTCTCCGCTCATCGCCCAGACCCTGAGCACTTCTGAGAGAAGAGACGCCTGCCCTCGTACTACTCTCTGTGTCCACACGCTACCCCGCCTTGCTCGGTGCTCAATATTAGTGGTTTATGACCTACTTCACTTTGCCATCGCTGGTTTCAATAAAAACCCTAAGCAGAGGAAACAGTGGATGAAATTAATTCTGTAAGTGGTGAGGAAATTAATTCTGGAAGCTGGAGTTGGGAATGATTTTGTGGAAGAAATAGCATCAGATTAGGCCCTAGAGGGCTGAGGAGGGGCAGAGAGGGCAGGACCTAGCAAAGGGAGCTGGGGTTTAACGTTAGGAGCCCCATGACTGGATACTGGCTGTCCCCAGAAATGATGGTTTGTTTGTTTGTTTGTTTTTTCCTTGAGGCCTCAGTTTCTTTATCAGGGAGGAAGCCGTTCCCCCAAATAAATGAAGCCCATGTTCAGTGAAGTGACTGAGATTTGGGGGCATTGATTGGGGCTTCTGTGTGTCACACGCTCTGTTGAATAGCTATTTTATATGTTTATTGTACAATCCATGGAAATATCTTACACACACACACACACACACACACACACACACACACACACACACACACACACGAATGGTGTGAGTGCCTAGCAGGCATCAGGTGGTGACACGTGAACTCCATTGTTCTCTTCTTCCCTGGAGTAGGTTCCTGAGCATACTCTGCAAATGGAACTGGATTCTGATGCCTCCTACCTATGGCTCCAGGTCATTTATGTCCAGCATGTGTCTGGAGGCAGATGGCACAACTGGTTGCCATCATCTCTTCTGTTGGCATGCTGTCCATTGCTGCCTTTACTGTAAGCATCCCCCTTCGTGTCATCACGAGGGTCCCATGTCCTCGAGAACCTCTTTGTAGTCAAAGCTGACTCGATGCCATGCACAGCTGGCTGCTCTGGTGCTTGGCCACCAGATGATCGCTGGGTTTTGAGTATGCACTTACAAGATCCCAGCCAAGGATCTTGCTTTCCCTGGGGTCCTCAGAAAGGCCTCTGATGGGTAGAGAGGGCCAATGGGCAGTCAGTGGCTCGGAGGAGTGAAGGTCTTTGCATTGAATGGCAGTGACGAGTGTGGAAGAGAACAGGCTCTCTGGAGGTGGGCCCATCTGCCCCGCCCTGTGGAGACATCTGTGTGGCTATCAGATTCTGGGAAAAGCCTGGACATATACAATGCTCTCTCCTCTCTCCTTTCTGGATACAAGCAAAGCTGTTGCTTTGGAGTATCAGAGAAGCAGAGTTCACCTGGAATCCTCTAGAACCAACTCGGGGAGCTGCCAGTTGATTAAGGAGGAGGCCAAACTGACCCTGGGCCAAGGCCCAGCCAGGCCTCTCGGGTCTGTCAGGAATCTTTATACAAAGGCAGGCACCAGCATAAAAGCTACAGGGACAGCCTCCTGAGTTCTTTGTTCCCCTCCCCTTCCTACCAGCCAGACAGTCAAGGTCAGTGTCTGCACACTGGGGAATTTTATCCTTTGAAACCCGGCCTTTGGCTTCCTTGAGAAGTGAACGGTTTCTAACATGTTCAGTTTGTACACACTGGCCTCTTCGGGCCAGATAGAGCTCCACTTTGTTCAGGGTAGTAGTACACCAGGCCACAGGTACAGCTCTTGTCTTTTCGTCAGGCCCTGGAACTGCATGCTGACTGGACCATTGGTAAGGAAGCAGGGAAAACAAGTCTTTATTCGTTAGAGATCGGCTTCCTTCTCAGACACCTGGCTCACTTCAAGTTGGTTTATACAGGAGCAGCCATGGGGAACCCCCCTCTCCATAGAAGTTTTGGTGACTTTCCCAAAACAGTACTCTACAACATGCTTATTCTAAAGCATAGCACATTCAGGAGACAGTGCACTGCACGTGCTTATTGTCTTGGCTTTTCAGGAGGCTAAAACAAGAATATCGTGCATTCAGGGATAACATGGCTACATAGACAGCAAAGTAGAACCCTTTTTCATTGCCATAAAGGGGCATCATTGAGTCCGTTGACAAACGGATTGTAAACACTAGATTAAAGTACTGTGTCCCTTTTGAAACTGGTAAGTGATCTGGTTATGTAAAAAAAGTATCCCCCTGTTTAGAGCTTGCAAACCACAAAGTTTGCAACTTAGCTTCATAGAGGAAGCTCTTTAGAATTTTCTTTTCTTGGAATGCTGGGAATCTCCAAAGCCGTGTACGTGAGTACCCAAGACCCTGAGTCCAGCCCTTTGTATGCAGCATGCTCTTGAACTCGAGTCATAAGCCCACCGCTACCCCTCCATACAGACAAGGAGTGTGTGCAAATGCTGAGGGTGTGTGTGTGTGTGTGTGTGTGTGTGTGTGTGTGTGTGTGTGTGTGTGTGTGACAGAATGCTAACGGGGAGCAGTGTTGGCAAAACCAGCTGTTCTTTGAGCTGTCTTTAAGTCTGAAGTTCTCTGTCTGAATAACAAGTTACAGATAGTAGGGCTGGGTTATAGCTCAGTGGAAGAGCATCTGCCTGGCATGCAAAAGGCCCTGGGTTTGATACCCAGCACCACCACTACTGGCAATGGGGGGAATGGGGCGGAGGAAATGAGTTCGATGACAGTGAGAAGCTTCACAGACATGCAGTAACCCTATAGGCGTTTGACATGTCCCCCCCAGGAGCACGCTGCAGCTCCATTGTCCCAGGGGTAAAGAATCTTCTGTTAGGGCCTCATTTTGAAGCCACGATCCTGAGGGATACAAGAAAGACTTGCCTGTCCTCCAAGGCCCATTTGTCGAGTTGAGCAGCATATTTAAAGAATGAAATTTCAAAGCACATTTTTCAGCCCCGACTGCAAGTTGTTCGTAGCTTTGCTGTCTCTGGGGTTTGGAAGTAGAGGTCCACTCCTGGAATGAGTTGTCAGTCACAAATGGGCCTCTGAGGCCTCTGTCAAGTACAGAGCCACACAGACTAGCTGATTTCCTTCCACATGCTCTGAGTGTCACTGCTCTTAAACCAGTGACAGTAGCCAAGAGTTGATGGGAAAAGCTCAGGACTGAACTGGGAGATGCTTCTCCAGATCTGTGTGCTACCCCACTCCCCCAAACCCGGCTGTAGTGGGAATGGAACTTGTACTGCCTACTGCTCCATGATGGCAGTAGACCTCAATGCCCACTACCCTGAGAACCCAGCGGGCAGACAGCTAGATGGTAGCATGCCTCCTTCCTGTCTGATCCCCACACATGACAGTGACCTCTTGCAGCGCCTAACTCCAAAGATGGCCCTGAGGTCTTCGGGTTCTAGCTGCTTACACTTTGCATGCTGTCCTCCCACACTGGTTCTAAGCTGGCATAGGGCACCCAGTAGAAGGTAGTGGAAGTTACGTGGTGTGAATCCCAATGGCGTGCGCCCTATACCTCTGCAGAGTCTCTGAGAGTGTTCATGTGGTGACAAAGCCAGGTGCCTTGGAGAAGTTATATGTGGCACTCCATCATTCTTCTTGAACCCTCAGTTTAGTCGAGGCTTTCTCTGGCTCCAGTCCTAGCCACCATCTGACCACAGCTCCGTAGGAGATGAAGCCCAGCCAAACCGCATCAAGGAAGACAATCGGTGGCTGTGCAAGGCCACTATTTTGGGTTTTTTTATGCATGGTTGTTGATGTCTGGAGCATGGCTCATGTCCAGATGACCTGAGTTGAAGACCAGAACCAAGGAGATAGATTGGGTTTTCCTGTTTGGTTCTGATTTCCTGTCTAGGTCTTGGGTCAAGCTCTCTGGCTTGCCACCGATACAGTAGAAGATACAGTGTGTAGGCTCTAGAGATGGAGAAGCAACAAGCCTAAAAATGACTCCAGGTGGTGGCACATGCCTTTAATCTCAGCACAGGGGAGGCAGAAGCAGGTGAGTGTGAGGCCAGCCTGGTCTACAAAGAGAGTTCCAGTATAGCCAGGGCTACCCAGAGAAATCCTGCCTTGGGAAAGGAAAAAAAAAGTTCGATGCTCAGAGAGCACTTGTCTATAATCTTGATGAACAAGGAACTGGGGGTGTCTCTGTCTTAACAGAATGGAAACTCTCAGAGCAGGAACTCATTGTTCATCAGTGGATCCCCCACACCTTGGCTCTGAGCTCTTCCACATCCGAGAATTAAATAAGTCAGAATCTCCAGGGGCAGGGAGTGGGGACAGACTGTGCAAGCAGCCCTCTGGTTCTGAGAAGTCTTTCCAGAATCTCTTCACTGCTGGCCAGACCCTGATCCCTGCTGTGTCCAATGCCTCTCCTGTCACTCAAATGCCCAGGACAAGCTGAGCCTCTAGAGGGTTCACATGCCATGGCCTCTGGCCTTGGAGTGCACTCACTGTGACCAGGCGGGTGGTTGACAGAGCTCCTGTGGTGGGTGCTGCCAAAATGCCACCAGCAAAGACGACAGAATTCAGCCGAGCTGCCAGCCCTGCTCGGTGCTAGGAAGAGTTAGTAGGTGGGTTTGTTTAAAATACTTCTATTACCGTTAGTTAACCTTTCTGTTCCCTAAATGAAAATTGTATAAACCTGAAATTTCCGTTGATCGGGTTGCCTAGGAACAGGCAGCAGGTTTTCCTAAGACAAAGCAATAGATTGCTACTGATAGGCCTGTTAGGAAGTGAGCTGGTTACCGGCATTATTCCCATCCAAGTGTCAGCCACAGGTAATTATCTGCCTGCCTGCTCAGGGCACGCCCATCTTCCTGTGCCTGCCGGGGCAGCTTCCTGCAAAGGAGACTTCTCAGCCTCCATTCTCAGGATGGGGGCTCAAAGGCAGGGACTAGGGCTAATCACCATGCCAGAGCGATGAGGAGAAATCTAAAAGACCTGATGTGGTGTTTATTTCTTCTTAATCAAATTTCTCCACCTAGGAGCAAGAGGACCCCCCCCCCCATAACCCTATTGATGACAGGCTATTACATTGTTTTATGAAAACATGCAGCATGAAGCCAGTAGGTAGCACGAGACTTAAAATACACAGTACTTTTTAAAGTTACTCCTGACAGCTTTGGTAGATCTTTTTAATATCTTTAATACAATGCATATACTTGGTTTTTTCTCTCTACAAGATCACTACCATTTATGTTTGTCTTCCTCCAGTTAAAGTAAGGAGTGTCCTGGTTTGCCTGGGACCTAGGAGATCCCCAGTGCTGGGCCATACCCAGCTGCTTCAGTCCCCAGTTAGTTTTGGTGGTTTGCTTGTACTTCTAAAGATTTATTTTATTTTATGTATATGAATGATTTTTGCCTGCATGTATGTCTGTATAGCACATGCACGTCCAGTACTTATGTAGGTCAGAATACGGTGTTGAATCCCTTGGAACTGGAGTTATTATTGATGGGTGTGAGTCACCATGGGGGTACTGGGAATTGAATCTAAGTCCTCTGAAAGAACAAATGCTCCTCACTGCTGAGCCATCTACCCAGTCCCCACCCTCTTATGTGTTTTTTGTTGTTGTTGTTGTCGTTATTGTTATTACTACTACTACTATTACTACTACTACTACTACTACTACTACTACAGTGGGGGATGCTGGGGATGTCTTAGAGGACATCTTGCAGCATTTCTCTTCTACCATTTGGGTCCCAAGGACAGCACTCAGGTGGGCAAGCTTGGTGGCAAGAAGAGCCTTTGCCCACTGAGCCAACATCTCAACAGCCACAATCCCTGCTGTTGGGTGGTTGTCATTGTCGTTGTTGTTGTTGTTGTTGTTGTCGTGGTTGTTGTTGTGGTGGTGGTCGTTGTTGTTGTTACAGCTGACAAGTAGCCTCGTACATAAGCTCTCAACAGTACAGATTCCAACATGCAGGACTATTGAATCAAAAGATGGATGAGCTCATAGTAGGTGTTCACATGTTACCAGTCGCCCTTCAGGAAAATCAAAGTGCTGATTCCCACTGCCGTGGATGAACGTGAAATGAGCCCTACAGTTCATATAGTTAAACACTTGGTCCCCAGCTGGTGGGGCTGGTGGGGACCCTGTAGGGGAGTGAGCCCTGGAGGGAGTTGGTCACTGCAGGCAAGCCTTGAATTGTTCTCCCTGTGTTACTATTTTACAATTTAGTTTTTAACTCCTGTGTGTGTGTGTGTGTGTGTGTGTGTGTGTGTGTGTGTGTGTGTGTGTGTGTCTGTGTCTGTCTGTCTGTCTGCCTGGGGTGGGGTGTGTAAGGTATGTTTGCACGCACGCACGCACACACAGACACACACACACACACACACACACACACACACACACACACACACAGGCTCCGGCCAAGGGCAGAGGTCCCAGATACCCTAGAGCTGAAGTTACAGGAAGTTACGAGCTGCCTGGACGCGAAATTCAGTCCTCTGGAAAGGCAATACACTTCCTTCCTTCCTTCCTTCCTTCCTTCCTTCCTTCCTTCCTTCCTTCCTTCCTCCCTCCCCTCTCTCTCTCTCTCTCTCTCTCTCTCTCTCTCTCTCTCTTTCTTCCTTTCTTTCTGAGACAGAATTTCACTACATTGCTCTGCCTGTCCTGGCATTCACTGTGTAGACCAGACTGGCCTAAAACTCACATCGACCTGCCTATTTCTCTGAAGCGCTACAATTAAAGTCAGGCACCACCTCGCCCAGTTTCCAATAAGCACTCAACCCCTGAGCCATCTCCCCAGCCCCCAGGCCTCAGTGTTTCTATAGCCCAGTCCCTTTTTGGCTTGTTCTTTGCCGCCTGACTGCAGAAGCAATATTGGCCAGCCACCTCACAACTACAGCCATGTCTTCTCCCACCAAACTCTGAGTCAAAGCGCAACCCCGTTCGCGTCCATTGCTTCTCCCCATTGGTCACAGCAATGGGAAAAGTACCATTCCTTCCTCTCCACATGCTCAGGACCCTTGCTTCAAACTCTCTGTCCTCCATAGCCATCTAATAGATGAAACAATGTCCTGTGTCTGTGCGCCACATGTGTGATGATCAGAGCACGGCCGTGGCTGTCAGTCCTTGTCCCCTCACCTTGTTTGAGACACAGAATCTCATCTCCCCCTGCTTACGCCAGTTTTGCTGGCCCACAAGCTTCCAGGGGTTCCCCCCCCCCCTGTGGGGCTGCTGGGATTACGGGTGTTCCGGCTACATGTCCAGCTCTTACATGAACTCGACATTTGAATGGAGGTCCACGTGTCTTTACCTACTGAGCCATCATCCCTCCGGCTCCCCAAAATACCTTATTTTGAAGCTACGTGCTCCTTGTGAGTCGCGTTCCAGCCTCTTACCTATTTCTCTTTTGCCATGCTCATTTCTTTTACAAAAAAAAAAAAAAAAAAAACCTCAAGAATAAGCATATCCGCCATGCACTTGAGTGGTTTTTGTCTGTTTTTAAAGACATTTGTCGTTACCATTGTTTGAAGAGCAAGATAATACCTGTTAGATGCTTTTCAGAGTTACTCTTTTAGGTCAGGTTTTCTGCTTAATCACTGAGGGGATTTCTCGTTCTGTTTTGTTCTGGTCTGGTCTGGTCTATTCTATCTGTTCTGTTCTGTTCTGTTCTGTTCTGTTCTGTTCTGTTCTGTTCTGTTCTGTTCTGTTCTGTCTTTTCTTTGTTGAGATAAGACCTTGCTACATAATCCAGGCTTTCCTCAAACGTGTGATCCTCCTGCTTCAGCATCCCAAGTGCTTAGATTACAGGCATATAGCACCACTCCTGGCTTTATAATTACTAGTGTGTGTGTGTGTGTGTGTGTGTGTGTGTGTGTTTGGGATTTTTGTTGTTTGGTTTGGTTTTGGTTTTCAAGAAAAGGCTTCTCTGTGTAGCCTTGGCTATCCTGTAACTCTGTACACCAGGCTGACCTGGAACTTAAAGAGATCTGCCTGCCTCTGCCTCCCAGGAGCCCGGATTAAAGGCCCCGCTGTTACTACAGTATTTTTAATTGGATATCTAGGATGAGTGTATCTCCAAAGGGATCCTCGGTGTAGGTCCCCCTTTCAGTGTACACTGCACACAGTCTGGCTCACTCCGGCTGCCTCAGACACGCCAGTCAGCCAGTCTCCCATGATACAACTCCCTCCGCAGCTGCTGAGCCAAGCGGAGCTTTTGCTCCTATACCATATGTCCCCAGACTGCTCTTAAATAAGATACCCAGTTCTTCTTCCTCTGTCACCGTCAGCCTCCTGTGCTACTTCTGTTGGCTGCTCTAAGGGCCCTTCTTTTGCCCTGCCCAGCGCATCTCTATTAGCAACGGGCTTGATTCCCAGCCAATGACGCTTGGTAAATTCACCTGTAAACTAGGAGCAAATGATGCCGAGCCAGCTCAGGCACTCCTGTCAAACCTACAGGAGCTTCTGCAGGCCGCAGAACCATTTCCTAGACTTTCAGGTGTCTATTGCTTGTCTTTATTCATGTTGGAATGCGCCACATGCGTGGAGGTCAGAGGACAACTCTGAAGGGTCACCTGTCCTGCCACCATGTGAGTCCTGGAGAAGACACTCAGGGGATCAGTGTTGATAGAAAGTGACCTTACCCACTGAGCCATCTCCCTGGCCCTAAGGTTTCTATTTTGTATAGGTAAGAGTGCTCAGTAAGTGGCCTCTGTGTGCATGAGAGGGACGGGATTGGGAGATTTTGGAGGCAGAAGATAAATGGAAAGATTATCAACCACTAAAAGATGTTAGTACTCCATGCAAAACCAGCAATCCGTAGGAACAGAGTCTATGTTAAATCTCAGCATTCCCTTGGGAAGCATGAGGGAATGACGGCATTGCTACCTTGGTAACCTGTGGCTACTAGGCCTTTGCCTGACAGGGGTGGACTGCCCTATGTTACTTCTGAGCCTCTGATGTTCATTGTTCGTCTGGGAGACAGAGCCAGGACTAAGTACCCTCCCTGTGTCATAAGAGAGGGTCTCTAATGGCCTGGTCTGAGGAGTCCCGGCATGCAGGACCATCAAGGAGTCTGTCGAAAAGGCCAAACAGCCATGAATGATGATTATAATTGCTGCTACTGTCACCGCCCCTTCAGCCACTCAGCCATCATGCCTTCTGCACCGGTGCAGCCCCATGTGTGTATCTTCCGCCCGAGTCCTCACTGCCCTTCCAGAACCTAATTTCATCCTTGTAGGTTTTTCCAAAGCAGGATTTGCACAAGTGCTGTGATTTCTTAAATATTTATTTTGCAGGCCATTTACTCAGCGCAGCTATTTTTACAGTGAGTAAGGAGCAAGGCTAAAAATAACAGCCCGTAACCCGATGGGTTCTGCATCTGACATTTACGTGGAATCCATTTGCATCTCATTTGTTCTCCCTGTCTGTTTAACAGGTAGAATGTAAGAAAGCTCAGCCGAAAGAAGTCATGTTCCCACCTGGGACAAGAGGCCGGGCCCGGGGGCTGCCATACACCATGGATGCGTTCATGCTTGGCATGGGGATGTTGGGTGAGTCTGCATGGGTGTGGGGTTGGGAGGAGCACAGTGGGCTGGGGGTAAGGGCTGTGGCAGCCTGTACCTGTGACCCACCCGAGTCACCTAGCAGTTTGAGAATCTGTCCAAGCTTCAGTTTACCTGTCTGAGCTGCCGTCCCCTCATCTTCTAGGTGGCTGGGCTCACCTTTGAGGAGCTCTTGGCAATCTGTTGAGCATATAGCATCATCTCACCTCGAGCCTAGCTCACGCTGTGATTGAAACTCTCTGTCCATCCTCTTCCTCAAACCCGACACAGGACCGCACACCAGTCTCGCCTCAGCCTTCTTGGCCCAGTGAGAGTTCCTGTGACCTAAGGGCTCCTTGCTGCCTTAACGTGTGCGGACTCAGACTACTTTTTTCTAAAACTTAGGAGGGGAACTGAAGGGTGGCAAGGCTGGGCACTAATCCTGTCTATTTAAATGATTAACATTTTTCTCTTGGGATATCAAAATTTGCATTTAAATGGATGTTTTAAATAGCCTGTTTTACTCTTTATTTGCGGGGGAAAAAATGATGAAAGACAAAGTATGTTTGTTCTGACTAAAAATGATCTCTCCTGGCTTTTAGAGAAATTGAGTTGCATATTATGCCCCTTTCCTTAAAGGTATCTCTGTCCGCCCTGCGTAGATAATTGAAAATCTCACCGCTTAAATGGCATGAAGGATGGAGAAAGCGGGGAGATCCGTAATGGTGTGGGTCGCAACAATAATTAGAAATTTCAAGGCGAGAGAACGGTATTTTAGTGCAAGTTATTGTGTGTCGGGAAAATACTAATTAAATGGGATAAATGGTCGTTAATGGTAAAATTCCATTCAGGCACATGAGCTGTCTAGTTTTAATGGGTTTTCATTTGGCTTGGCTAAGGGTCCCTCTTCTATATTGTTTGATAAGCTCTTTATGTGTTTTCAGATTTGCTGCTGTTTAAATCATTCCTGGCTTAGTTTTAAATGTATTAAACTTTTCGTGCTCTCACAAAGAATTGTATCTACTTGTCTGAGAAAATAACTCAGGCGGGTGGAGCTGTATTGAAGAACTTAAAAGACAGAGCACGGTGCCATTGAGAATGTTTTTTTTAAATGGCCAATCTATTAATTCTCCTCAGATTAATTTTTTAGGCTTAACAGAGTTTACGAGAAAAATCCTATTATTGTTCCTTAGAAACTGCCTGTATGACTCTAAAACCTACCTTAGAAATAGAAACAGGAGAGAAAATAATCTTCTTTTAAAGAGAAATAAGGAAACAGTACTTGGACTATATCCCAAAGCACTGCATAAAGCTATGGTAATTAAAACAATATGGTAGGGCTGAGTGTAGCTTAGTGGATAGAGTGCTTGCTTAGCATGCACGAAGCCCTGGGTTCAAATCCCCAGTACTGCATAAAACTGGTCCTGTGGAGCACATAAGTGAACTCAGCACTTAAGACTCAGGAGGTGGAAGCAGGGGGATCAAAAGTTGGCTACATTCTGAGCTCAGAGACTGTGTTATGGTAGACAAGATTGTCCCCAGCTTACACTGGCTTGACCTCACTAATTTTCTACTTAACAGCAGTGAGACGGCCGTGTGTATTCAGTAGTCACTGCTTTGACTATTGAGTTTGGATCTTTTCCCAGGCTGGCAGTTTACTCCCTGGAGTAGCTGGGCAGGGGCAGCTCCTGAGCGGTAGCTTGTTAGAGAACAGCCGTGTTCTGTCAGGAAGGGACTCAGGCAAGTCTTACATGCAGCATGCTGACACTAAGCTGTACAAGTCCCAAGATTGGGTGAGGTAATGACAATGGGTGCACTGGTGTCAACCTGTGGTAAGTTTATCAGAGTGTAACTCCAGCATCAACTGTGAGGATGCACACTTGATAGAGAAAATTCAGAGTCTCAATACATCTGTGTACATGTAAGAGGATATGTGTGCGTACATGTGTGCATGCATGTGTGCACTACATGCATGGGGAAGCACAGGTTTCTCACTGGTCCTGAAGCTCATTAATTCAGCTAAACTGGCTAGCCTGTATCCCCAAGGAACCTCCTCTCTCCTCTGAGCTGGGCTTAATACCTTAGGTCACCACCTCCATTTTTATGTGGCTCTTAAGGAGTTGAACTCGGGTCCTCGTGCCGCAAGCTCTCTCCCCAACTCCATAATTATTACTTCTGAATGGCTGTGAAAACCACAGGACGCTGGTATGTGGCAGAGTGCTTAGCTCTTGATCTATAGGCGTTCTTGATTGCCTTCCTGTTACCAATGGTGGCATTGTGGTCCTCAGGCCTCTAGCTCTTCGGGGGGTGGGGGGGCAGAAGGAAGACTTTATCCTCCCTCACTGCTTCTTTGCTTGGGTGTCTTTCCTCTAATGTGGTAGTGTGGCCTTGGGTAATCTACTCTTTGGGTAGGGTCACCATCTCTACAGCTCATTGTTTGCATATCAGTCCTGGGACCCATGCTGTCCCTGCCCCTGACAATTTGGCTGATGAACTTTTCTTCTCCTACAGGAGAAAAAAAAATTTTAATTCACTGAAAAGCCAAGCATAGTGGCACATACTTGTTATTTTGTCTTTTTTTTTTTCAGAGCTGAGGACCGAACCCAGGGCCTTGCGCTTGCTAGGCAAGCGCTCTACCACTGAGCTAAATCCCCAACCCCATGGCACATACTTGTAATCCTAACACATAGGCGGTAGAGGCAAGAAATGACTAGTTCAAGGTCATCCTTGGTTACAGGGCAAGTGTGAGGCACTCTGAACTATGTAACCACCTATCTGATTAAGAAATAAACTAAAGGGCTGGAGAGATGGCTCAGTGGTTAAGAGCACCAACTGCTCTTCCAAAGGTCCTGAGTTCAAATCCCAGCAACCACATGGTGGCTAACAACCATCTGTAATGAGATCCGATGCCCTCTTCTGGTGTGTCTGAAGACAGCTACAGTGTACTCATATATAATAAACGAATAAATAAAATATTTTTTAAAAAAAGAAATAAACTAAAAAGGTCACTGACACTAGCCAGATACAGTGGCTCACAGCTGTATTCCTTGCAGTGAGGAAGCTGCGGCAAGGCCACAGACCGTGATCAGTCTAAGCTACATCACAAGACCCAAATGAAACAAATTAATGGGATCCTGTTGAATATTCATTAATGGAGTTTCTAAAAAGAGTATTAAAAGCAAAATGCATGAGCCATTGAAATGTTACAATTCACTCATCCAGCGTATGCTTACCGGGTGCCCACTCTGTGACGTAAATGTTCTAGACATTTAGGGAGCAGCGGAGAACCTTGCCTCCAGTCCCAGGGAGCCAGTGTTCTGATCAGGAGCTGAGGCAGCAGCCACCGTGCTCATGACTTGGGGCACCATGGAACGAGTATTTTAAATATCCTTCAGGATGTTCTCCATCCGTTGGGAGGGCTCGTGAAAGGGAGGCTGACAAGTGTATAGGAGGACAGCATTCTTTCTTGATCTCACTTGATATGGCTGCCAGCATCCTTGGGGAAAATGCAGTGTGTTTTGATTTTAGCTTTCACAGCCTTTTACGGGACAGAACAGAAGGTGGTAGGAATTCCTTTAAAGGGTGGAGAGGGATGAAGGGGAGAAGGAGAATTACTCCAAGACCCCCTCCTCTTGCTTTTGAGCCAGAGAGAACCAGAAACAACTCTGCCAACAGGTGTTTTGCAAGCCCTTGGGTCCTGTCCCACGGTCCACACCTACGGGAATGCCCATAGTCACCCAGTTCTGCGGAATCGCCCTCGTTTTCCTTAATGAAAGTGGACTTAGTGAAAGCAAACACATGGCCATTGAAGTGTTTGATTCCTCTTGGCCTTTTCTGCCTTGCAGCCTCATAATCCCACCGCCTTTAATGCTCTTGGCCTGGTTGGGCACATGCTATTTATTAAACACGTGGTAGAGAGAGTGTGTGTAGTGTTGAGGCCTTGCAGAAAGACGTCCCTTGACAGTCTGGGGAGAAGAGAGAAGCCGCTAGCCCAGCTAGCCATTAGCCAAAACTTTCTTATCTTCCCTTGTTGCAAGAGATTTTTACAAATCCTTGATCCTGTGCTCCCCAACATTAATGCCTTCTAGATTGAAGGCAATCAATCAATCAATCAATTAATTAATTATTGTCGAAAAGGCCCAGGGAGCCATGATCTGCTGACATTCACTCCAGATCAGGAGATGGCTAGAACCCACAGCTTAGCTCCTGAGAGTTATCCATAGTCTCTACTGGAATTTATCTTTCCTCCAAAAATAACAGTTTGAGTCCATTGTAAGGAAGACTACCATTTGTGCCCCTGTCTCTTGGTAGCCATAAGCAGCTCAGAGCCCAGCCGTTTCTTGCCCCTCTGGAGCCATGGATCTATAGAGTCTTCTGAGAGGGTGAGACTCATTGGTCTGCTGGCCAGTGTCATGCCTGCCAGCTTCATGTGCACACCAGCCATTGAGCATTTGTGATGTGACTCTTGCCCGCTACGGGATTGAAGTTTTCTGTTCAGATAGTTTTTCTTAAGGTTAAATTTGCATGGGTATGGAGGAGCCCTTAACAGAAATTAGGAGAATTCTTGGGCTGTGTGTCTTTGTAGACTGGCTTTCACAGCCTTGCCCATGAGGGGATCTTGGCACTTTGCTTGACCTCATGGAACTGTCATGGTGTCATACCCAAACCCTAACCCTATCATGGTACTACACATGTAGTAGACAGTGGTCGCTGGACAACTGGCCCTTCTCTCTTGTTCCATTAAAGTCAAGGGTCTGGGAAGAGCTTTTTTCAGGAAACTGGGTGGTTGAGTAAGAGCCCAGAGGAGCCATGACCCATGTAGGATGCAAACTTCTCTCTGTTAGGAACAAAGATCTAAAGCTATAGTTCTGAGAGGCCTGTGAGCATCCCCAGGAGAGGGAGACAGAAAGAACTTGACAGCACACCCAAGTTCTATTGTCCCTTTCTGACTTGGGCAGTCACAATGGAAAGGCTATGTGCGAGGAAGGTGCTCAGCCAGGCAGAAGGCTTGATTTTTTTTTTTCCCTTTAGTGACAAGAGATAATTACTGTGGGATTGATCAGGCATCCAGAGTACTGGAGCAAATAAATTGTTCAGTGGCCAGTGTGGGAGGGGCCCAGCTGCTAATGGAAGTGGTGGCTGGGTCATCCTGCTGTAATGTGGCTTGATGGAGCGTTCGCATGGGTCTACTGTAATGTGTTATTGATATGCAGCCAGCCAGTTTCCCCCGTGCGGCCTGGGCCCTGAGCCACTGGAGCAGAGCTGGGCTGCACAGTCGCAAATGAAGAGGAAAATTGAAGTAATGTTGTATTATAAATTTATAATTTCATCTTCCTGGCTGAGAGACTGTTCAGCATTGGGGGTATGGAGATGGGATCCCCCAGCGCGGCAGGTGTGGAATTCTCATCTTCATTCCGTGGGCGATGATGAGATTGGCCTACAATAGCAGGGTGAGGCCCAAAGTTGGTGTGCACTTGACTGTCTGTTTCTCCTTTCGTGTTGAAGGTTTTAAGAGCTGGGTGGGGGAGAATGCATGCAATCGGGTCATACAGATGGCTTGAGTACAGGGAGGGACTGGCCATTTCGCTGTCCCTCACCTACGTCTAGGGACAGTGATGCATGGACTCTGACTCTTGCTGTCAAATTAACACTTCAAATTTAGGACCCTGCTCTGAAGTTAGAGGCAAAGGAGTCATTTTTCATCACGAAAACACCTAGGCAGTAGTGATTTGACCGTTTACCTATAATCCATTTATCAATATTGTTGAAACAGCGCTATAAGAAATCTAGCTCTGAAAGATCTGGTTTGATAGGGGATGATTAATTTAGAGGAAAAACTGGGCTGCCCTGCCAGGAAATAAATTCCAGAAAACACCCCCTCCTGCATGTATTCAATGCAGGGCTCTGAGGTCTAACCACTATTCTACTCTCCCTCTCCCTTTCCCCCATTAGGAAGTCATTAAGAGTTCAGTGGCCTCCTACACTCCTTCCTGGGACCAGTGGGTAGAAAACTGCTAAGTCACTCTGTCTTGCCCGTAGCCTCTGCCAGTGAGGCATCAGGAGGAGGATCTATTTCATCAGGGCAGAGCCGGTAGCAGGCCTAGACGAAGTAGAGATAGCACTGTTAGCCAGTGAATTCAGTGGGACTGCACTTGCGGGAAGACTCCAGCTATGGCAAGAGCCAACCATTTAGGTACATCGGTGCCCCACCACCACCCCAGTAAGACCATCTACTTGTGATAAGACTCAGCCTCTAAGAGAAAGAGGAACCCTCTGTCTCAGGTCAGAGTTGTATGACAGAATCCCTGAGCTTGCTCAGCTTTTGAATCAACATCACTTTCTCAGTCATGAATGCTAGGGAATCCAAAATGAAGGCACTGGTAGGATGATCGATTGTAAATGGTGACTCCTATAATCAATGTCACGACAGTACTCTGTCCTGACATAGTGGGATAATAGTGGTCTCTCTTGAACCTTCCTTCAAAGAACATGGTTTTAGTTCGGGGTTTATTGCTCTAAAGAGACACCTTGACCATGGCAGCTCTTATCAAGTAAAACATTTAACTGGGGCTTGCTTACAGTTCAGGGTCTAGTCCATTATCAGCAGGGCAGGAAGCATGGCTGTGTGCAGGCAGAGATGGTGCTGAAGAAGTAGCTTCAAGTTTTACATGTAGATACTCAGGCCGCAAGAAGAGAGAGTGACACTGGACCTGGCTTGAACTTCTGGAATCACAAAGCCCACCCACAGTGACACATTTCCTCCAACCTCACCACACCAACTCCAACAAGGCCCCACCTCCCTATAGCGCCATTCCCTGAGTCCATGGGGGCCATTTTCATTCAAACCACCATGAGCATTAATCCCATTTATGAGAGCTGTACTCTTGTGAGCTAATCACCTCAGGAAAGCCCCACCTCTAATACAGTACATCTGGTTGGTGGTTAGGATTTGGAGGAGACTCAAGCATCCAGGTCATAGTCATCCCCAAGGCCAGGACTAGAGTCCAGGTCTCCTGATTTCCGGAGACCATGAGTGAACTGGCTCCAGTGGTGACCCACAGTTCTCAGTCAGAAGCCATCCATGCAACACCTATCTTTGGGCCTCTGAGGTACAAACACTGACTGGCTGGCAATGGAAAGAGTTAAATGCCTCCATCCCCAGCCCTGGCTTGCAGGGTCAGAATGCGTGTGGTATGACTTGTGAGAACCTATGGGGTTCAGTAATCAATCCCCAGAGCTTGTGCTCGTAATGTGTCAGGAGAGCAGAAGCGTGTGAAGAGAGGCCACTGCTCCCTCTTCTCTGGAAAGCCTAGAGCCTGTCCTGAGTCCACCGCTCAAGTGGCTTTCCACCTGCTGTTTGGTGGAAACAGAAGAAATTCCTCTGGCTTCTGGAGTGGCAAAGGTTATTGTCAGGAGCAATGGTGCCCAGAGTTAACAAGAAGGCTGAGGGATGGAACCTGGAAAGCAGACAGGAGCTTAGGGAGCTGAGCCATCAGAGCCCCAGCTCCCAGCCAAGGGGACAGCCCAGGAATGGCCTGGTCAGAGGGCCACTTGGCACCTCTGGCTGCTGGATTGTCCTGCTAATGCCAGAGTAAATGCTGAGCCACCTGCCCATCCTCTGCCCATTGGCTCTAGATGCAGGTCACTGTGAAAGTTTGCATTGGCCTGCCTCCCAGGCAGGGACAGAGTTCATTCAAATGCTAGCTGGCCTGACACCCAGCAGACAGCCACCTCAGAGGCCAACGCAGAGGGCTACCCAGTATGCTGGTAGGAGATTGTGGTGACATCTGTGGAGTAGAATGGTACTGAGCTAGCTCACACTGGTGGACGGGGGCAGAGCAAGTCTCTGGAGACAGGGACTGGTGACATGTGTGGGTTATGACTGTACTGAGCTAACCCACCCTGAGTAGAAGGAGGCAAAGTGGGTCTCTCTGGGGACAGGGACAGGAGGTAGCTGAGGAGCTGATGTCACCAAGGACGTTCAAATACAAGAAGGTTACACTCACCTTCACTGTAGTCAGAATCAAGACAGGGGCATGAAGACTGAGGGGGACAGTATTGAGGTGACCTCTTAAATGGGAAATTGCTTCATAGATTGGAGCAGGCCTGTGCCCTCCAGGACTCAACAGAGAGCTCTCAGCACCCCTCAGTTTAGAGTCACCCTAGGTCACCACTCATCATAAATTCTCCACGAAAATTCTATACCTGGGCTTCAGAGTTCAGCTGAGGCTTCATGGTACCTGGTTTCACACAGTCCCTCCGGGTCTTTTAAAGACACACTTCTATACAGTGTCTGTGCTGAGACGACCCCTGCCTCCCCCAGCTGTGGCTTGCTTAGCCAACAGGCAGCCCTCTGTGTAGCTCCTAAACAGCCAATCCCAGAGTAGCTCTGCCCTATATGGTGTTCTCTGGCTCCTGCCCACTGCCTTGGAGGAAGGCAGTACAAGGACTTTAATCTCCTACTGTCAACATCTTTAAGGTAAAGTACATTCAGGGTAAGCTCTCCAAATGTCAGAACCAGATGCAGGCACTGTGATCCATCTTCCATGTGGCATTTACTCTACAGGTTCTTGGGCTTTGGTACCTGGGCTTTGGGCGGTCTGGCTGCCCAAATAGGGGTTAATTATAAACATACTAATGGTCACATCCCTAGCCAGGCACGAGGGGTGATCCAGGGCCTGGATAGAGACCCTCCCCAGAGACACTCTTCTGTGAGACTAACCACAGCTGATGGTCATTGCTAGCTTCCCTGGAATATCACCCCAGATCTAAGGCCACTGACAGCTTTTTCTTTCTCTCTGTGTTCAAGGCTACCCCAACTTTGTGGCAACCTATGGCAGAGGCTATCCCGGATTTGCTCCTAGCTATGGCTACCAGTTCCCAGGTAAGTGGCTTAGACCCTGGAGTTTTGGAAATTTGGGAGGCAGACTGTATCTGAGAAGGGGAGAGGAGCAGACAGATGCTCCAAAAGAGAACATAATTTGCATACCTGTGTGTGCTACGTTCCCTCTGGTCCAGTGTAAGGGTATAGTTGGGGATATCCAGTGGACTAGACTGTTTCTTTGATGCTGGTGGCAAAAAGGGAGGAGAGAAGGGATGGAAAGACCCCTCTGTTCGCCTCCTCTCCCCCAAGACTATTCTCGGTCTTCTCCTAAGGGACTAAACTCTTGGCCCAGGGCTTGTCACACCACCATCCCTGCTGCCTGCTGCTGTCCACATCTACCTATCTAATGCCTCCCAGCCTGTCTTCCCTTCTTCCTCTCTCTAACCTGGCCTGAATGCCCTGACATCAGGCTTTCCTGCCGTATGTTTATGAGGTGCTGCAGGAGTCAGACTTGTGCTTTACACCCTGAATGAGATGTGCAGATTCTCACTGTACTCCACACAGACAGCAGAGCATGGCATTGCCCACACATGCCCTGGTGCTTCAGCTGAGGGAGCAGGTGGGCGTGGTCTGGGGAAACTGGGAAGGATGCTGCAGGAAGGGATGCTTTAGGGGTGTTGTGAGGTAAGGCAGTACAAATGAAAATATATTAGGCTGCCTACTGCCTCACAGTCAGAGGCCAGGTGTAAGGAAGTTTGTGCTCCATGGTTCTCTGTAGGAGGTGAGGGAGTAGGGACCACGCTGGGTAACTGGACTTGGGGTTACTCCTGGCAGTTTTCGCATCTTTACTTGGAGGCCCAAGAGACGTGATGAGCAGAAAGCACAGAAAGCTGGCCTGAGGGAGGCTTTCTAAGCCTGAGGTGCAGGAGGTTGGAGGAAAAGTCTAACTGGCCTCAGTTCAGATTTTGAGATGGGAACAGAAGATATGTAAGGCTATATATCCTCTGATTCTGGCCATCACTGGAAACTTAGGCACTCATCCTATCTCTGGTACCAGTTGGACAAGTGGCTGTGGCGAGTCACCTGCTTCTGGGCCTCACTTCTCTTATTTGTGATTGGATGTTGGGTAGGACCTTTGAAAGAGGGTGAGTACCTCTCTCTGACTATGGGGTCAGAGGCAGAAGGGAGTTAGAGCTTCAGAAGTTCAAGGTAGAAGGGTGTGTGCAGGGGACCAGAGTTCAGGCTAGAACTGTTCCTGGGTTATCCCTATTACAGACAGGTACAGATCAGAAGGCACAGAGAAGAAAAAAGAGTCCAAGCAGTCTTGAGTCCCAGCTTCTAATACCTCGCCATTAGTCAGTGTCTACCTGTCAACTGGGTAACATTGGTCACTAAAACTTAGATCTGTAGTAATTAAAATTTCGGAGAAAGGGAAAAAAACCGAGTTCTACATTCACACTGGCCACATTCCAGTGGCTCAGCACCCACATGAGGGTGATGGCTGGTCTCAGAGTAGAATGTAGGGTTTTCTATCCCACTAAGGGTTCTGTTGCTCAGTCCTGTTCAAGAGATTTAAAGAAGGCATGTGGTACTGCAGAGGTGTGTGCATGCAGAATTGGAGAAGTAGTTTAGAGATAATGAGGTACATCCCCTGCTAAGGCCCCTGTCTCATCTGAGCCAACCCAGGGAGCACCTGGGAGTGTTCTGATTCCATGGCTCACCTCCTTGGATCTACCCAAGGCAGACAGGCATGCCAGTGTGACCAAGCTGAGGCTGGGCAAGCTGAGGTGGTGTTCCCAGGTGCCTGGTTCCGCCTGGGAAGTCAGAGCTTCAATAGGGAGTAGGTACAGTATCTATGCCTAGAGATGCTGTTCCTCTTCATCATGACCAACTCAACTGTGGCCAATCACTAGGGTTAAACGAGGCAAAATCAGCCTTGAAGACAGACAGACCCACAGGGTGAGCAGTCCATTCTCAGCCACCAATGTCTGTTTCCCATCCATTGTTGTCACACTTTGAAACCTCTTGGGTTCTTTTACCTCATGGTCAGATAGACACAACCAGAATGAGGTGCCTGCCTGCGGGTTAAGAAGGCCTGAGCCACTCAGCCTTCATCCCCGTATGTCAGGAGTCAGGTTGAGGTCACAGTTCACCCCACTCCTGACCGTGCCCCCCCGGGAGTTGCCCTTCATCTGCTTGTCTCAACACCCTACCAAGCCACTGCTGCTTCTAGACACAAAGCCTAAGTTGACTCCTGTGTCCCTTTAGTCATGAGTTGAGGGCATGCTCAGTCTCTTTAGAATCAAACATGACATCATCAAAGACTTAAGACTTGGTGGACTTCTAGGGCAGGAAGCTTTAGAATATTCTGACATTAGTCTCTTGTCTCCTGCTGTAAGGGATGTTGGAGGTGGGTGTGGCTAAGGAGGCAGTAGGGCTGCATGGTGATCCTCTGAGATCAGGGCAGCCCAGTCCACTGCCTTCTCCTCACCTCCTGGGTGGTTCAGTGAACAAGCTCCCATGCCCTGGGGCTGGATCCTGGAACCTTCTGACATTTCACAGCTCTCATCACTACCAAGTTGTCCTGATGCTTTCTCTTTGTGGTCTCAATGGCCTTATGCCTGCTTCCCATTTCTAACTCCTCTGAGGTTATGTGTGGGGCCCACGCCCCTCCTAGTCCTTCTGAGTCCATCACAGAGGCATGCAGGGCCCATCTAGGTCCTCAAACCACCCAGACCCTTCACTCACTAGCAGGATAGAACCTGGGTCCTTCTCAGCACAAAGAAACCTGATGCCTTCCAAAGTGTTCTTTGCACCTGTCTTGACCTTTGCATCCATCCCAGCTGTGTAGGGTTCAGGTCTCACCCCACCCATGTGGTAAGTAGTCCCAGTAGATCTCCCTGGACAACACAGCTGTGTTAAACAGGTTTAACCCTGAAGCCACCTGCAGGATTCTTTGAGAACAAATAAGGTGTGGTAAGAAAGAAGCTGGATGCCTTTTGTCAGTATTGGGATCGGGGCTCTTTTCTAGGAAGGCTGGGGTGTGACCACTTTGCACATGGCTCCTGCCTCTCATGGTCAAGGGTCTTCCCTGGCCTTGTGTTCTTATCAGTGTTGAGTCTGGAATGGCGGTCATATCATCCCTCTGCCCACTTCTTTGCCCAAGAGCCTTCTGGGCTCCTTCCTTCTGTTTACTCTGTCAACAGTTTCTAGTCTTATTTCACTTTTCAGTTATTTGCTGATTTTGATGTTGGGGGATGCAATTGTTATCAGCAAGCTCCTAAGAGAGGCATCCCAAGTGGGGGTTGCCGTCATTTCTAGAGAGTACGTACTCCTGCCAGAGCCACCCGATTGCTGGCAGGGCCCACAGAAATCTGTCCTATCTGGCTGATGGAATGAATGAAAATGATTTTTCCTGTTTCAAATTCTGGAAGAGACCTTGTTGTTTTGCTTTGTTTTGCTTCGGAAAATGTTCATGCTCCCATCCCCTCCCACTTTGCTTCCCGAAGGCGCTGTGACCATTTCCACCCCATGCCACCCACCAGCTCCCCAGAATGTAAGGAAATGCTCACAAACTTCATAGGGACTCCTCAGAGGAATCCAGGAAGATGCTGCTTCTTTAGAATAATGATCAAGTCAGGCTTGCAGGGTGAGCTTTTAAGTGCTGGTGGCCCAGAGGGGTTACAGCTATCTGATCTAGAGGGAGCGCCTGTGTCCCATGATGCATAGCGGCAATGTGAATACTCACATCCCTCTACAAAACGGTGTAGAAAATGGAATCTGAAGGGGCAGCAGTGTAAACACTGTCTGGTTGCCATTGTCCTTTGGGGCTGGTCTCCTGGTGGCTATTGTCACAGAGAAGGAATAGCCGAGTCACCCTGACTCTGCCGTGTGCTTCACCGATGGACACTGATCCCCACTGGACTCTCCTCCAGTTTCACATCCCTGCCTTGTGTGCCTACCCTACCCCCTGGCACTGGCAGGGTGGGAAGGGGCAGGACACCTGGGCCCATCCAAATCAAGGCTACATTTCAGGGCCAGCTCCCTGAGAGCCACCCCTCCCCAGAAGGATCGTGTCATGAAGACCCTGTCCGATTCCCTCTCTGAAATGTCCCTGCTCTCTCGAGTTGGTAACAGTAGTTCAGTTGCATCCACAAAAGCTAGAGTTTTCAGACAGTGAGTGACCCATGCTCTCCTTGACTCGCCCGGTGTGAGCGGATCTGTATGTCTGAATATCAGCATCCTTCGTATCCACTGAGTGGCCAGTGCGGCAGGAGGTCTGCAGTTTGGCTCCTCTGGTTAAAGATAACTGATGTAACCGGTTCCTTTTATTTTATTTTTTTTCCTACGAGCTTCCTCATGAGTGGTGCTGTAAATAGTTCATCTACACTGCTCCCTAATGGCATTTTATGTTTCCCCCTGCAAGCAACTGAGGTAGAAAAATAAATTGTTTACCACAGCCATGCTGTGTGCTGCTGTCTCTTAACCTGAGAGTGTCCTGTTCTCGCTCCAGGGGAGGTGAATGCACCAGATAGCCAGCACCCGGGACAGCCAAGTGCATTTCGTAGAAGCATGCCAACTTCCCCCTGGCTGCTGCCTGGCCCCAGCTCTCTCAGCACTCTGGCAGAGTGCCCTGTGCTTTCGCTGGATGTGATCTGTCCTTGAGCAGAGACAGAACATCTGCATACAGCATCTGTGGGAAAGCACCCTGCCCCTCCCTCTGCCGCCACTCCCTCCTACAGGAAATCAGAACCCTGAACATTTCACATCTGCCTAAGGTGCGGGTCTGCACAGTTGTGCACGTGCTCGTTCATCCATTTGATTTCCAAACCCCCAGAAGCAGTGCAGGTCAAAGGGCAGGAAATGTGATGGGAATCTGAAGGGTCTCTCGTTCTAGGGCCACTTCTGAGCCAGGTGACCTTGGACTCTGAAAAATGAAGGCGACTTTTTGATTGAGTTAGAATGGAGGAATGGTGTGTGTGCCCACACACGCATGCATGCCTATGTGTCTGTGACTATTCTGTGCAAGTCTGTAAATGCTATAGAAGGAACTCGTGAGCATCAAAGTGGCCAATGAAGCAAGTTTTCTAGAGTGGTCTTCCCATCTTCGGGTCTCAGGATGGTGCTTCCTGGATCTGCTGATCAGTGATCAGGACGGCATCGCATTCCCCGGGGGAAGCAGGAAGTCCCCAGGGCAGGCCTCAGGGCTTTGCGTGAGGAGCTGGCAGAGGTGAATTGGAGCAGGTGGGACGTGTGTGAATCAGGTTTCAGAATGAGTCTGGGCCCCAAAGCAGAGCAGAGTTGGAGGCAGGTTTACAGGGGAGGATGGTAGAGGCGGCCTTCCATGGAATTAGGATGGGCAGAGCTGAAGGGTAGTACAGAAACATCTAGAGTGAGCGCAGAAGGACGTCCCCTGCTGTCTGCACCCCAGCCTCTCAATTTTACCTCCTCAGCTACATTCCTCTTCCTTTGGCTCTTTGGGATCTTCCAACACTACTAAGGACAATAAGGTTAATATGGCACCAACTGCTAAGAGTCCCATTGACTACCTTATTGGCAGAGTGTTCTAGGCAGCCAGGAGAGCCAGGCCAGCGTCTTGTAACCCAGCCTCTATGCCTCCCTCCTGAGCTATTCTGTGTATGAAGGAAGGTAGGTCCCAGGCTGGGGAGACCCTTCTCCAGCAGCTGAGGCTAGAAGTTGCCCATTTGTTCTCTGTCTCTTTAGCAATGGAGGTCAGATCCGTGATGCCACTGTGACAAATGGAGAGTGGCTTTCTAGGGTGCCAGTCTTGGAACACCCGAAGCTTAGGTATCCGTTGGGACTCACAGCACTAAACCACTCCCTAGCAGTTCTTTGTTCCTGGTTACTGTCTATGACAGTCTCTGGTGATGGCTGAACAGTGCTCATTAGGAGGTGGTCTGAGGTGAGGCACGCTAGCTCAGAGAGGCCCTGTTCATCTGGAGAGGACCTCAAACAACCTTTGGTCAGCAGAGCTGCTGCTAGGTAACCTTGGTTCAAGATATCGAGTCTTTGAACAAAGACAGTTTGGTGGCCGGCCACACTCTAGAGAGGCAGAACACACAGCTCGAGTATCCAGGAAATAGTATTTCTCAAGTGGACAGGCTTGGGGAAGAGCCCTGGCTATGGGCACAGGGCTGTGACTTATGCCAACTGCCAGTTCTGCCCAGAGAATAGTACTTTTGCAAAGTTTCCAGAAAAGCAGATAATATACTCTCCAAACACCTGTTCTATCTAGAGTGGAACTGGACTGCTGTGAGGGCTAGCCTGGGGACCTTTCTGTCTCCTCCTTTCTCAGGCCCACCAGAGTGACAGAGACTCTCAAGGATGTCCCTGTTCAGGAAAAGAAACCTAGGGCATGCACTCAGGACTGAGCCCTACACTGGATTCAGGAGTGTGTTCCCTACTCTCTGAACAAGTCCTCAGAGCCTTGGGCCAAGAGAGGCCATTCCAGGGCTGTCCTGTTGGAATCTCAGAACCCAGAAATCAGACAGCTCTGCCCTTCAGTATCAACCTAATCTCCTGTCACCTTTGTCCTGCTTCTGTCTGTAAGAGTTCTTTTCCTCACCCTCACCTTATCCCATCCCAGAAATAACCACACTGGGGACCTTTGTGGTACCTGTGTGATGATCTCTCTGGCTCTACCTGGCTCCTTGCTCAGTGAGTAGAGGCAGGCCTCTGACTGAAATGTCTGGGTGAGAGGTTAGCCTCTCAGGTTGATTGATGGAGCTGAGGATTCATGCACCTGGGTGAGGCCAAGGCTATAAGCAGGGTGTGGCCTAGGAAGAGCCTTGTGCACCTGTCCCATCTCAACCCTGGAATCTCTGCCCTCCCCCTCCCCAACTCTTCTCTAGAGATTAGCTCTTTGCAGAGGAGCTTTTAAATTACAAGCCAGCTCCCAGAGGCCAGCCTGCCGGCCACCTGGCCCTGTGTGTACTTGGGATTTATCCTCTCATTTGAATATTAAAGGCAGGCTTAGTCAGGAAGCAGATCTGTCGCTTTGAAAGTCAGCAACACACCCCAAATCCAGCCAGCACTGGAGGGAGGTTTGTGGGGACTTGTGGGTGTGCAGTATCACCGAGCGAGCGATCCTCGCTGGCATGGAAAATCAAGAGTTGACTCTATTCCCAGATGAAAGCAGAGCACACTGCCTAATAGGCACTTAATAAACATTTGCAGAAATGAATTGGAGCAATCTGAATTGACAGGAATTGCGGGTTTCACTTGCGATCAGCTTTCTGTGCCTCTTGAAGCTGCTCTGCATAAATGAGAGGATACAACTAAGTGAACGCTCAGCTCCCCATGGTCGCACCAAACACACACATAACACACGCATGTGCATAGTCACACACGCGTGCACACACACACACACACACACACACCCAGGCACACACCCCATACCACACACTGGCTTTGAAGAAAGCTGGGAGATGGAGTTCTTGTGAAGTAGCTTGCCTAGACACTAGGCCTCAGTATCCATACCTATCAAGTACCTCCTGAATAGAAACAGTGGTCTCCTTGCCTCACGGGTTGCTGAGGGGTCTGTGAGGACAGGCAGGGCATTAGTGAAGGAGGCTGCAAGTGTGTGCCTGCTGCCCTGTGAGCTGAGAACTGCTACCCACGGCCTCCATCTCTAACCCCCGGCTGCCCACAGCTCTCCCACACCCTCTTAGATACCTGCACCACCAGCCTTAAAGTCCCCTTGGAGTCTCACCAGGGGGAACCTTGTCACCTTTCCTCGGCCTTCAGTTTTTATTTTTATCAGTAAAATCAAGAGAAAGTCTGTAGTGTAGAAAACAAAATTACAACAATAAGAATTATTCAGAGTGTGAAACTCGGGGTAGACTGTCACCCGGGGCCTGATGATCCAGTATTTCATGCCTTCCGGATTGGCCAAGGACATGTGGGAGACCAAGACTTACCCCACTACTCCCTCCATCCAAGCCACAAAGAACCTTTTTTCACTGGGTCTGGCTTAGTCTGGATCCACTGCTGAGAGAGCTCCTTGACACACACACACACACACACACACACACACACACACACACACACTCTCTCTCTCTCTCTCTCTCTCTCTCTCTCTCTCTCTCTCTCTCTTTCTCTTTCTCTCTCTCTCGTTGCTGGAAAAAGGCATGGTATAACCATTGGCACCTGCCCCAGAGAGTCTCGGAACACAGAGACACTGGGCAGTGAGCGCAGAGCCTACAGAAGCATCCTGTATGTGACCAGCGAGGGTATTCCAAGTATAAGCCATGAGGCTATAGTGACATACACAGGAGCAGTGAGGAGCCATTGGTTCTGGGGAGCTGTTGTGAAGGGCAGGCTTGGTCTGTTCCTGTTACAGTAACAAAACCATAGCCTGGAGCTAACCAGAAGCAGAAATGTATTTCCTACAGAGTAGATGCTGGGAAGTCTGAGGCCAAGGCACCTGTAGATTCACTGTGGCAGCGAGGACTACTTCCTGGTCCCCAGATACCTGTTTTCTTGTATCTTCCCTTTGTGTGGGTGGGGCATGGGACTATCAAACTCTTTGGACTCTCTTTTTATTTTAAGATGATATGTTTATTTAGTATGTATGTACATGTCTGTACATGATGACATATACATGTCATGATGTGGGTGGAGCATGCCTGCCACAGAGTGTGTAGAGGTCAGAGGACAACTTTATGTTGTAGGTGCTCTCCTCCCACTTTATATGAGTACCAGGCTTTGAGGTAGGGGACTGGAGACAGAGCTCAGGAGTTAACACTTGCTGCTCTTGCAAAGGACCTGAGTTCTGTTCCCAGCACCCACGTGGTGGCTCACAGCTGCCTGTAACCCCAGCACCATGACATCTGATGCCTTCTTGTGGCCTCCATGGATACCTGGCACATATGTGTCATGTACACACACACACATAAATAACATGTAAAAGAAGATAAGTTTCCCCAGTTGATAATGAAAAGGTATTTAAGTTTTAGGGTCCAGGGATGCAGAGTCAAAAAAGCACAGGACTCTGCTCCTTCCTTCCCATTCCTGCCTCCACTGGTTTCTGTGGTCCCCATCTGAGTAGATGCTAGGAAAGAAAACACCCTCTGCCAGTCTGATGTCAGTGCAGATACTTTGGGATACAAGGATGCTGGTCCCGTTTTGCCATAGGAGAACATCTGAGGCCTCCTCCATGCACATTCAGTTCCTAAGGCAGAGGCAGCCCGCCTATCACTTTATTTCTTTGTGATAGCTGCTCAGGGTTCTCCACTCTTCCCCATCCTGCCCTCTACCCCCACAGTCCCATCTTTGAACGTTCTTGTTTTCAGGCAAAGGTAGAAGCCGGAAAAAGCATCAACCCCTCCCCTTACCCTATCCATGCCTCACCCACCCGTTATTTTGCAGTCTGCACAGAGTTAAAGACAGTTATCCTGTCAACCTTCACTGAGCTCAGTGCAGGGGACACAGTGACAAATGAGGAGCAAGTCCCCCTGGCCGGATACAGAGGGACAAACAAGATTCCACTTGATAGGAGGAGTCAGAAAGGATCCTGGGCCCTACCAAGCTATACGTCTCCCACCCTACCCTACCCTGCCAAGAACCTGGAAATTGTTGGCAAGAAATATCGGTAGGGTGGCGTCTCAGGGCAGAGGATGATGGGAAAAGGTTGAGTTGATCCTGGTGATTCCATTCAGGTCTAAGCCTCCGCGACCCATGTTTACACCTCTGATGGAGCCACCCTGGCCAGGCCCTCCCCGAGCCTTTCTCTTTTTGTCTTGCTGTCACATGGCCCTACTTCAGTTCAAACTTACACTTGAGAGAAAACAGCTCTTTGCTCACCAGTAAATTATGCATGTTACCCATGAAAGCCCTTTGAATGCCAAATCACGTAAATTAATGGGATTTTAGAATAGGAAGCACCAAAGGGATTTCGCAGCTCTGTTACCATTACCTTGGGCAATAATAATAAAAAATAGGAATAGAAGTTTGTAGTCCACTTGTGGAAAGCACTTCACACCGCCGTCTCCCTGACTCTTCCCGGCAGCTCCACAGAATAGGCACTAGTAGAGGAAGTAGAGAGGGGCATTAAGTGAGAACATGAGGGGTGTACGTTCGTGCGTGCGTGCGTGCGTGTGTGTGTATTGTGTTTACTGTGGGTAGCATTCCAGGAGCACTGTCCACCTGGTTTATTGAAACAGGGTCTCTCATTTTCCTGGAGCTTGCCAAATAAGCTAGGCTAGCTGTCCACACAAACCCCACGATCCTCCTGTCTCCACCTTCCCAGTTCTGGGATCACAAAGAGGCATCATCATGGCTGCCTGGTCCTTTTCTTTGTTTAATGTCGGTCTTTGTACTGGCAATGCAAGAATTTACCAACTGAGCTGTCTCCCTCCTTTAACTAGCCTTGTGCCTGTTTGCTTTCCCTCTCTCAGCTTCAGCACCTTCATCTGTTAAAGAAACAGACATAGCTTTCTTGTCCGGTGGGAGAAAGATACAAGGAAATTCTTTGACCTAGAGAAAGTAGACACCACTACTGTCATTAACATGGCTTGTTGCCAAGGCCGGGGCTTTCATAGCTAAGGAATAGGAAGGCAGAGAGAAAGCTCTTCTTCCTTCTAGCCTGTGAACTGAGGTGCCCCTCTGCTAGCTGTTGGGATTTTTAAATATTGTGTTTATGTGCTAGTTGGTAAGTTGCTACCTTGGACCCTTGATGAGAGTCCCACGACCTCTGGACTCTCCTCTGAGCAGAGCTGGGCATCCTGTCTAGAGACTCCAGGATGGACAGCCTTCCTGCTGTAGGGGATGGGACTGGAGCTCCAGATATCCATTTACGGAACTGGTGAGGGGACCAAGGTCAGAGCCGGAGCTCCCAGAGATCAGGAAGTTCTGGGTGTCCATCACTTGCTATCCTGGTCTGCAGAGGTGGCTGCTGTAGGGCTAGTGTCAATGGGAACCCTGCTGAGGAGGGTCTGTTTAACCCTATAGGAGGAAGCTGGGACCAAGCATATCAAATACAAATGGTTCAGGTTGGGAGAAAACATGATTTCGGCTTTCTTGTCCATTCTGGGTTTGAAAAATCTGGGAGACAGGAAGTAAAAACTCAGAAGTTTGTTCAGCTCAGCTAGGTGGAAGAGGAGAGATGTTTGGGCCTAGGTCAAGGGTCACTGCCATGGGAATTCACTTGTTCCCTTCCCTCCTGCTGCTCTGTCGTCTGAGAGGAGGATAAGATGGACCAGCCACACGCTCTACGTCTGTCCCTGAGACTGAGCCATCTCCCTCCATCTCCAAGCAGCTCTCTCCCTGAGCTCAGTGGTGCAGTCGGAAGGTTCAGGGGTACAAGGGACCCCCCAGTGTCCTGAGGCTTAGCTTACCATTTGCCATTTGTTTTTGTCCTAGGGAATCTGTTTGTTTGTAGTCTAGTTGTGTGACCCCATCCCGGAAATAGAACCCTATTTTTCCATCAGAAACTACAGTCATAGGGCAGGGTCAGTGAGCGTTAGTCTCTGCTGTGGCTGCCAGTGTGGTGTCTTGGTGTCCTGATGGCACAGCTCTATAATCCCAGCTACTTGAGAGGCATAAGAAAGAATCACAAGTTCAAGACTAACCTGAGCAACTTATTGAGACCCTACCTCAAAATAAGGGCTAGAGGTGTGCCTAAGTAGTAGAGGGTTTGCCTAGCTAGTACTAGCTGTACTAGCTGTAAAGGAAGGAAAGTATTACTCAAACCTCCTGATACTTCACAGATACATCATGATGCCTTTATTCCCACCCAGACATCTAAAGAGTTAACATATTAAATCAGCAATTACGTTAGCACTTAGCCAAGGTGGGACAGAAGCATGTTCTGTGTCCGCCTTCCATATTTAGGTGCTAACACCCTGAAGAGAGCAAGCCCAAACTGTCCACCCCTTACTGTTGCCTACAGACAGCCTCAGTTTCCCAGTTTGGCCTCTCTGCTTCTTGCCCATGGACAGCTATCGGGTTCTAAATTATGAATTTTCTTTGGCGTAGCCAAGACCCAGCAGTGAGGCATTCCTAGCCCATGTTCTCTTCAGCATCCCTCTGCCGTAAGCAGCAGCAGCTCCTGGCCCCCTCACCTGTCTAGGACATCTGCACAGCTGTCGGTGCTCCCGGAAAGGCTCATCTCACTTCTTAAACAGTGTCTTAAGTCAGGTTCCTGTTTTGAATGCCAGGAGCTCAGGGCTTATTCTGTTCCTTTTGAAATGAACGCGCATCAGCTTCCGTCAAAGCAGACCACTTCTGTTTGATCCTGGAAATGTGCCCCTTTGGTGATTAGTTTCGCCTTCTCTTTGGAGCCTCTGTTCTGAGGTGAACCCCTGGTTCCTCTAGCTACAATTATGTGCCGCCCAGCTTTTTCCAGCCTCACCCAGAAAAAGTCAGAGCTATGAATTTTTCTGTAAAAATGCTGAGCCCGCCACCCCAGGCAGGCCTGGGCCAGCCAGAGTGGCAGATGGCAGTGTTTCCAAACTCATGTTGGACATGTTTCCTACATTCTGGGTAACAGTTTCTTCTTTTGGTGGCTTATTTTCCAGTGTTTGGATTCAGAGAGGCAACATTAGATTAGCCAAGACAGTTTGAACCAGCCATAGAAACTGCTTACAGGGAAAGAGCGGCTGTGTAGAGCAGGAGAGCACTTGATCAGGCAGACTTAGCAGAAACTGTGTGGGACTCGAAGAAAGATTCCCCCAAATCATCCTGGAACTAGAAAAGGCCTCAAAATTCTCTTTCTTTTCTGGGGGATCCATAACGCATCCCAGGTCACAGAAATAAATATGAACCCAACTGGAACTCCAACAGTGCATGTGCTGGAAGTGGGAGAGGTGTGCACACACATGCACCCGTGCACATACACGCTGCCCTCGAGCCAACATCTCTTCCAAACGAATATAGGGAAAGGAGCCAGAAAAGACCTTTGACCTCCCAATCAGACAGGAAGCAGCATCCTTTTCAGTGTTTACCAAAAGCAAAGACCCCCACACACACACATAGCTTCTTCTAGCTCATGGCTTGTCTGTCTGCATTGTGTGTTAGAAACCACCAGAAGGTTTGATTCTGTTGATGAAGGTGTGGCCGGGGCAACCTGTGATTGCAAAGCTCCCCGGGGCAAGATCAGAACCCACTGTTGTGAATGGGATCGATCACAAGATTTGATTCCCTACCGTAGTCTCAGGAGGCTCCTTGCTCCTGTGAGGTAGAAGGGGCGACTGAGTAGAAGGTGACTTGACATTTTTTTAAAGTATGTTGTTGGCTTGTTATTTGAACATGTATGCACACACAGGCAGTCAGTAGACCACTTTCAGGGGTCAGTTCTTTGCTTTTCACTGTGTTGAGGGAAGAGCTCATTCTGGCCTCCTGCAGACTAGCTGGCCAATCTTACGGAGCATTGGAGGCACAAACTGAAGTTAGTCAAGCTTGCTCAGCAATGCTTGTTCTATGGAGCCATTTTGCCAACCAGCGACTGACCCTTTTATCACCAAAGGTCCTCAACTTTGCCATTACCCCGAGAAGCTTTCCAAGGCCCCAGTGCTTGGCTGTACTGAAGACTGAGCCCGTCATGACCCCCAGGGACGTCAGCGTGTGTAAATACTATAAACCAGGTGATGCCGTCTGGTTCTCAACCCAGGGTTGAAAATCAACATGTATTGCAAAGCTAGGCAGTCCTGAGTATCATAGACTGCACCTTCCACTGTGCTTACCTTGCTCTTGGGAGCACCTGAGTTTCTGCCCTGGGGCTGTGGAGGATCAGGGGAGTCAGGCTATTAGCCTCCCAGACAGTGCTGTCCTTAGCTACACTTGACCCAGACGAGCAGCTCCCAGCCCCTCTCACTCACACGGTAGCCTCCCATCCTGGCCATCCGCAGCTAGAGTTTGGGAAGTCTCTGAGCCGGAGGCTAAGTGGGCCATGTAACTGTCCTAGAAGAGAGTGTCACCCAGCAAGAAAAATAAGATATGCATATTTAAAAATGGCTGTAGTTAGGTAATACGGAAACTAGTAAGTGCTGCAGAAGCAGGAAAAAATAGATGCAGTGTCATAATTACAAAAAAGCAAAAAGCATGAGTGGTTGTGCACACCTTTAATTCCAGCATTCGGGAGGCAGAGGAAGGCAGATCTCTTGAGTTCAAGGCCAGCATGGTCTACAGAACACGTTCTAGTACAACCAAGGCTACACAGAGAAAAGTTGTCTCAAAAACCAAAACAAAACAAAACAAAAATTAAAACACTGTTGACTTATAACTTGCAGTGAGGGGTCATGACTCCACAAGTCTATCAAAGTGCGTCCGTCGCTGTCAGTCCTGTAGTGATGTTTTTTCCCTTAGACATATCATTAACCCCAAAGTTTTGTTGACATCAACCCCAGGGGACTTGGGATTGTCATCCTCATGGATAGACAGACTCATGCGGGGCCTGCAGCTAAGGGACTGTAAAGGTCATCTTGTCAGCCAGCCTGTCTTGCAACTGAGAAGGATAATATACCCTGCCCAAGCCTCACAGAAAGCAAGACAGGGGTCAGCCAGGGCTGGAGGCCAAATGAGCTGAAGAATGACTCTGGCTCTGATCCCATCCACCAAGAACAACGCTACACGATAGAGCCTTTTCTCACCCAGAGCCCCTCCATTAGCCTGCTTCTAATGTCTGCAGGCATCTTCTCTGTGACTGGAAAGTTCCCAGGCAGGAGGGATGTGGTATTTTTCCTGTTCACAGATTGCCAACCTGTGGCTCCTAGCCCCCCTGGGATTTGATCAGCAAAACATCTCTCCCCTTTGTTCTGGATCCATTGCTAACAGACCATATCCGCTTGGGCAGTTACCATTATTAGAGATAAACAGAGTGCGTGCTGTTACTTTGAGCGGTGGAAATTTAGCTTTAAAACGGCAACAAGAAAGAAAAGACATAGTGAAGGGTTACAGATCACTGCTACCTGTAAGGAACTCAGGTATGTCCCGATGTCCTTGTGGCCATGGCACCGTGACCTCTATTGAGGAAGCGGAACAGGCCCTGTCTAGAAAGAGCTCTGCCTTGCACACCACCAAGCTGATAGCTGGAAAAAGATCTGCCAGTCCTCCCATTACACTGGCTCACTCTCAGACACTAAGCACTTTGTTTTTGTGGACCCTGTACCAGAATAGCTAGCCCTTGTGCACAGAGGGTTAAGCAGCTAGCCTACTGTCACAGTGGGTGAATGGCTGGGCCACTCAGACACCTATGGCAGTGTGCCTCAATCACTGTAGCCAATATGACAGTCCTTTGGTTTCTAGAACTCTCAACACCCCAACGCATACCTACCTCTACCGTACATAATCTCCCCCAAGACATACTCCGCCATGCAAACATGTATAGCCACCGCAAACACAACACTTACCCCCATTAAGTATAAGCTGGTCACGAACCAGCACATTCTTTCTACTGGGTGGCATGCCTCACAGGTCCATCCAGCAGGTCCTGTCAGGGAGCTGTTGGAGCGAAGGGTGACCTCTGAAGATGGACAGCCTGCCAGAGCAGGAGGGGGCTGGTATAGAGCAACAGGGATGAGTTTGGTTCAGGCCTCGGGTGGGTAGTGGAAGTGTGTCTCGGACTGGTGCCTCAGAAGGAAGAACTGACAGCTTCCCTCTGTAGCCACCTCTGAGAACCCCTGCCTCTTAGTTCACCTCAGTGCCTGAGGAAATTTCTCTCCTGGAAGAATATTCCATCTCCAGCAGGAGTCTTTATCTGAGGTACAGAATAATGGATTTATTTTTTTGGACATTTTTTTTATTCTCCTCTTTCTCTCAGACTTCTTGTCCATACTGCTTAACTCTAGAAAATAGACCTTTAAAAAAAATCTTACCGACTATATCCCCTTCCTCCAACCAGCATCTTCTTATGCTCCCAAGGAAACTCCTATGTTATGTCTGGGAAAAGAAAGCACAAAAGAATAACCTTCCTCTCCCCTGCTGCTTCTTCATGGCGAGCATCCCTTAAGCCCCGCTCTGGGCCTGCAGCAGGAGGCTGGGTGGACAGAGGTTGGGACAAAGAGAAATAACCTGACTTCTTCCTTATTTTCCTTCAGCACTTTCCACCAACACCATCTTCAGAAATCTAGAGCCTGCATGGAAGAGCTGGGGAGAGGACTAGGTGGGGTCCCATCCCGGGCTCCCTCTGGGAAGGGAGCAGCGAGGTCTTCATGGGCACTGGGAGACTCATTCCCAGCCTGGGAGAACCGTGTACAATTATTTCACCTGGATCTTTCTTTTTCCCCTTCAACAGCCCTATTACCATATTTAAATGCAAGTATGTCTCTTTTGTTGGCATTTTCAGTAGCTTAGCTTGACCTTTTTAGAGTAGCTCTTTGCCTTTGAACGTCTTGCCCTCCGTAGAACCACGTAGCTCGGACCATAGTCTTAGAGTTTAGTGGGCTTCTAGTTCGCTCTGTGTGGAGGATGCTCCTCCTTTCTTGGCTCCTCTGCTCCCTGCTCTTCCGGTGCATGTCTTGATCCCCTGTCCTGTAGACGTGCCTTGCCAGACAGGCTCTGTGGCTGAAGTCAAGCAGCTCTTTTGAGGGCTGTTTGTCAGGTTTGCAGGGGCTTCTGGTGAATCATCTTAAAAAACAAAGTAGCTCCCGGAAGTGGGTCTTGGGGTCAGGCTGCAAATGTCCCCCTGGTGGCAGGAGATATTTGTCTTCGTGTATTTGGAAGTATGTCTGTATATTGTCCAGTGTGTGGCTTTGTGTGTCAAGCTAGTGGTCAGAGAAGCCACTAGCAGAGAGGAAAGACTCAGCCTACCTTTTCTTTCGTATGCAGCTCTCTGCTCTGCCTCAGCTTTATTCTTGCCCGGCCTATCTTTGCTAGACAGCACTCACCCTCACCGGGGAGCCCTCCAAGCTGGCTTCCTCTGACTGTGGCCTCATGCACTGGAGTCTCATCAAAGTTCCCTGTCATTGCCATAGGATAGGCTGGGATAGTCCGTGGTCGCATCCTGGTACTACCCAGTACCTAGGTACCTGACACATCACAGCCCTGGGTTCCATCCTAGCACCACAGAGTAATATCATTATAACTCTGGGTAGACTGAAACACAGAATGGGATCACACAGAAGCACAGGGCTCACCCCAGGTAGAGCCCCTCAGCCCTCTGATGTCTGGCATCCTGTGTATACTCTCCTGGAAACACCCACATGCTTCGCCCTCAGGTCACAGGCCATGGCACTGCTGACAGGAAGTTTTGACCAATCTAGAGTTCAGATGACCAGATCTTGGAGAATTTCATCTCTAGACCATGATATCTCTTCTATGAAGAAGCCAGCCCTAAGTGCTTCCTATCTTGGAGCTCCTGCTGACCCCATCACAGGGTCCCTGTACAGAGTAGAAGGTCAGGCCTGGGCATCGTCAAGTGTCAGTGCAGGGTCAACAGAGTCCTCAACTCAAGTCTCCAAAGACAGAGGTCGTCCTCATAGTTGAGTTTTTGTGATGTGCTTCCTAGAATGTACTTCTGGGGAGAAGTCAGACGTCTAAAGATCCTGTGCCTTCCAGAAGCCTGAGAGCCACTGATCTGTAGCCCCCAAAGCTGTCTGTGAAGCACCCCCGCCCCAGCTGTCTGTTGTGTGAGCTGGGATCCTCAGTGGCTCCTCTGATTCCACCCCTCTCTTTCTCCAGGCTTCCCAGCAGCGGCTTATGGACCAGTGGCGGCGGCAGCTGTGGCAGCGGCTCGAGGATCAGGTAGGAAGGTGTGCGGGGCAGGCGGCTCCCGGGCATGCCTCATATGCAGGGGACGGTAAAAGCCCTGCCAGTCTGTGTGGCTGCGTCTGTCCAGCACTCCTCTCCCCACGGCCCAGGGGAGGGGGCGGGGACAGGGAGACACCACCAAGGCCCAACCACCCAGGGAAGTTCCTGCAGGACTCTGTCACAGTTTGGGGACTGCAAACCCAAGGCAGAATTGTGCTCCTATGATCAAAGAAACCCTACCTTTCTCTTTGGCTTTGGACCATCCTATTTCTAAGCCCAGCTTCTAGAAATTCTGGTCACTGATGTCCAATGGCTCTGGCAGGTTTAGAAGGTTCCCTTTTTTGGATCTCTGACCAGGCCAAAGAGGTAAAAGTAGGCTCCCTCTCCTGCCCAGCCTGGCAGGTGGGTCTTTTACTCTGACTCAACTTGAGGACAGAGATGAACCAATCCTTGAGGGAAGCAAAGGAATGAGCCATGCTGTGGTCTAAATCCCTGTAACCCCAGACTCTCTTTTGAGTCAGGTAGCCCACCAAAGAGATTAGAACTTCCTTTCCCATGACTTTTGGCCTTTTAAAAGATCTGGAGCCCTCCAGTGGCCAGGGACCACTTTCCCAGCAATATTATAAGGTCCAGCCAGAACCGGGGTATGTCACAAGTGCCAAGGGCTCCCTGCCATGCACTGGGCACCCCTGCCGACAGCGGCTCTCTCCACCTTGCCCCTCCCTCCACTGAGCAGCTTGGTACCAGGTTGGCACCCTTGCCCGAACACTCTGCCCCCTCAGGCAGGGCTCTGGAGCACTAATTTAACAGAACTAGGCTCTGCAGAAAGTGGGGCGGGGTGGGGTGCTGGGGAAGATTCCAGAAAATGGATCGTTAAAGGCCCAGAGGGCAAATGCCAAAAACCCAAACTGGTATAGTGAGACTCATTAGAAAATGTCAGAGAAAATCCGTTCCATGCAAACTGGCACTGGCCTCCAAGCTACAAAGGATCCCCTCCCCCAAGATATCCACTGGAGTTTTGGGGGTGGTTCAGGGAGAGAATTAATTGAGGTGGGGGCTACTGAGGGGCAGTTTGCCAGAGAACTTGTGATTGCCAGGCAGGCTGGGAAGCCCAGAGAGCTGGGCTCTCTCAACTTCTACCCACTCTAGTCTGTAAAGGTCCCACCTTGCCCTCTGGCCAGTGTCCCTTGGTGTTCCCCACTCCCAGGCCCTAGGACAGGTGCACAGTTGCATCATGTCTTCATGTTTCTGGTTTTGGGGGTTATTATGAATGCTTTGGGGGAATGAAAAAAAAAAAAAAAGCAAAACAAAAAACCAAAAAGCTTCATTCCTACCTGTGCCTGGGAGGGGAGAAAGATCAAAAGAACAGTCTTGAAATTTGTGAGTGTTGTTTGTTTTCTCCGATCAGTTTCTTTCTTTTGATAACTTGGATTATGAAACTAAACTTTAACCCGAAATTAACCCTGCCTCTCTCCCCACCCCACCCCGATCCCCTTGACTCCATGGCAAGTTTAAAGGGCAGCATGGGATTCTTTGCGAGTCTGAGAGCCGTCTCCCCGGGCTGTGCCCCCTTCTGCCACTCTGCCCATGCACAGGTCCCTCCTCCCTCCCCAGCCAGGCAGGAACCCCACTCACCCATCCCTCTAACTCCTAACCCTCAAGGTCATCTCCAACCACACATTTTGTTTCCCGGATCAGTGGTGTTTTATTTGTAGCCATTTCCATCGGGAGCCAAATCTCCCACAGGCCATCAAGGTCAGCCATGCTCATCGCTGCACTGTTAGTGAATCGTATTCAGGAGGACGCTCCCCAAACCCCTGCCCACCCCAGCCTGGGTTAGTACAAGGAGTAAATCCTCAGCTTGAGGTACCCACCCAAGGGGAACCCCCCCAGCTCTGCCAAGTAGGCTTGGGCTGTGCCCACTATAGAGAGAACATGGCCCGATCTGTTTATGGAGACCAGGAAGCCCAGCCCAGCGCCCCATCTTTGGACTTGGACCAAAGCTGTCAGGTTGGGGAAGGGAACTCTGCCTTTTTCTTTTAACATATTTTGGCCAGTAGGGGGACTGTCACTTTCTTTCTAGAAGATGACAAACTCTGAGCCTGGAAGAGGTTGGCCAGTTAATATACCTTTGATTGGCCCTTCATTGACAAATACTCTGTCGTGAATTGAGGAAAGCCATACATCAGTGTATGTGTTACACCAGGTCCCAGAGGGTTCCCAGGCACTGGATGATCCAGATTTCCCTGTACCAGCTCCTCAAACCTTGCCTCACCTTACTCCCAGGTCATCCCCCAAAGCTAAGACTGCCCCTGCCCCAGCCTCCCGAGCAAGCATTCTGTATCAGGAATCCTTATAATCTCCTTAGAATCCATCGATCACCTTCCCGGAGCCTGGCACCATGCCGTATCTGACAATGACTACAGACTCTAGGAAATGTGTCTCTGCTTCCTGGACTTGGGTTAGGGATTAGACGTCTTACTGAGAGCAACTTCTTTTTTTTTTTTTTTTTTTTGGTCACTTTTATTTAGCCCCACCGGTTTAATTCCCCCGCTCCCCCCACCCCTTTGTTTTGACCTCCCTCCTCCTCATGTTAGGAAGCACCTACTAAGGGCCATGGGGGTGGGAGGCAGCTTGGATCTTTCTCGGGGTGGCAACTTGTATCCGTCAGGGCTGTGGTATTGAGGCAGTCAAGCGGGAGGCCTTGAGTTGCTGCCTGTTCCTCTGGGCTGGCCTGCCTACCTTTCCTTACTTCCCCCAGAACCTGAGGTGAGCAGGGCACAGGCCCAGCAGGGGACCTCCCTGCCGACTCCTAGATAACTTCACTATCAGTGGTCACTTTCCTTTCACGTTCACCTGGTAGTCTGAAACATCATCTTTTCTCGTGCTCAGTCGAGAGTTTGTTTATTTTGATTGTGCTCATCCAGTTCCAGCGGCACCACCCCCATCACGTCCCATCCAAACATAAATCTGGTTGGACACTTGACACCTCCTCCCCCCGCCCCCAACCTGAGGAAAAAAAATGGTACCAATTTTCAGGGTACTTTTATTCTGGGATGACCTCATTGGTGGGTCCGTGTATGGCTCTTAGAGCTTGCCGAGCAGCCCTCCCCTGGTATCACCCACCCTCCGGCCCCAGCCAGGACCCCTTACTGTACTTTATACTTGCCAGCTTTATTCCAGTCTAGTGACGTAAGTTCCTGACGGTGGTGGTGAGTGTGAGCGGTCACGTCTCTGTTGTCTTTTCTCTTGCTTGGTTGGGGCTGCGGTGAGAGAGTGTCTGAGGCATACTTTCCCGCCTCTCTTACACTAGGACCTGCACACGTCCTCTCAGACACTCTTCTGAGCACGCTCAGCAGGAAGGTTTGTCCACACCTGTTAACCCTCTCTCAGTGTCCAGCTTCCTGTTAGTACCAGCTGGTTTGCATGTTTTGCTTGTTCAGATGAAACAGTTCAAGAAACAAACTCATACCCAACTCTCAAGAAATGTCTCTCTCTTTTTTTTTTTTGTACACTTTACGTTTTTCTATTTTTTTTTATCAGTTACAACTCCAAAACACCTGTTGTCTAGTAAAACATTTCACACCTCCCTTGCCTGTTCTTAGATTGTATGTATCTGTGGGACTGAACTAAATGCATGCACTGTAGTAGATGTCCTGATAGCTGTAGCCGTAGTTGTAGAACATGCATTGTTGAGTTGATATTACAGGGTCTCCGAGGGTGCGACCCAACACTGCTGTCTGAAGGGTAGCATGGGGACCAGGAAGAGAAGGGCTTCCATGTTTTCAATGTCGCCAAGGGCTTGGATCCATGTTCTCGCCATCAGCCACCACCACCTCTCCTCACGCTCTCCACTGGGTCACCCCCTTCAGCTCTAGCCTGCCCAACAAACTCCGTGTTCACCATAGCGAAAGCAAGGGAAGCCAGAGTTGGAAGGAGTCATCATGTTCTTCTGAGTTCTTATCTCTCCCACACCGTTCTCCACCAAAGCAACAGATCTTTTCTTGTTTTTAAGGCCATCAGCCAGCCTCCTCTAAGCCCAGCTTCTCCTTGAGCCCTTCAGGGACACAGGTCCCTATGAAAAGATCAGCCTGTGTCATCCGTTCCTGTGGGTAGAGGGAGGTAAGGTGTGGTAAGGAAGAGACTGAGAGCTTTGGCCCTTGCAGACAGCGGGTACATTTGACTCTGATAGATGCTGACACCGGCTCTTTTGAGTGGTGATGGTGAAAGGAGCCAATGGCATGAGCGATGGTCCAGCATCCCTCCCAGTGGTGACTGACACAGCTTCTCAGGGAAGAGAGAATCATGTAGGCCTGAGACAGCCACAGAAGAGCCACCCGTTCCCCCTAGGACTCCCTAGAAATGTTTTTCTGGAACAACCCTTTGTCCTCCCTTTGGCATGTGTGGGCAAGCATCTTTGGACACTCTGTCTTCTCTGCATGTAACACTCCACAAAGGGAGTACCAGAGACCTTAGAGCTTTTGTCCCTAACTTTCTTAGACCCAGAATCTTCATGTCAAGTCAAGGTGCATAATGGCTCTGACCAAACCCTACCATCAGAAAGGGCCATAGGATACAAGTTATCTATCTTGGGACATGGAATTCAGGAAAAGAGTCACAGAACTCATAACATCTTCAAAAGGCTACATCATGATAGAATGAAAGAGAAGTCTTGTTGGGGGTTGGGGGAAGCTCAGGATGGTCTGGCAGTTAGAACAGGAAAGAACTGAGCATGCGCCGGGCCAGACAGAATGAGGACACAAAGGCTCCATGTGGAAAAACCCAGGAGGAGCCGTCCTTCAGCATGGTCTCCCTGGGGACAGGGGAGGCAGGCAGCAGAAAATGGCTGGGACTAGGCTTCAGTGCTGCTGCAGATGCAAACTGACCTAGCAAGTAAGAGCAGCGAATGGGAACAGAAACCAGAGAGCAGAACCCCGGGCTACTAACTTGCATCCTAGGACAGCTTCGGTGCCTGTAGTCTAGAGCCCTCAGAGTTCCAGCCCAGGAAGCAAGTGGGCAGACTAGCATGCCCACCACAGGACTGTGAGGCCTCTCCTAAACCAGCGGAGGAGGATAGGGCCCAAGAAACTGGCAGGACATCCCAGCCCTTCCGAGATGGTTCTGGGTCTCTGCGGCCACCTTTGTGAAAGTGTCTCAAAGCTCTCCATCCCTCCCCTGTCCCCGCCTTGTCTCCCATCTGGAGGGCATCCCACAGCCTTCACTGAAAGGACACAAGCAGAAATCGTGTGCTGCCTCTGACTCCATTATAAAATGGGAAAATGGGCTTGAGAGATTGTTTGGTAAAGAACTTGCCACACATACATGAGGTTCTGACTTCTGAGCCCTAAAATTCAGAAAAACCAGATATAGCAGACTGTGATGGCACGGACCTGTAACCCCCAGCATTACGTGGGCAGTCAGGCAGATCCTGGAGGCTCATGGGACAGCCGTGCAAGTTAAAACGGCAAGATCTGGTTTCAATGAGAAACCAGTGTCTCAAAAAAAATAAGATAAATACCTGACATCAACCTCTGAACTGCACACACATGCACACGCACAGGTAAATATACCTGCCTACATGCATACATGACAGAGAATGGGTTGGGGGGATCAGTGGGGGGGGGCTTCAGCTCTGGGAATAGCTTTTCTGCACTTCTGTCAGCAAGATCTGATGGGAGATGAGGAGTGGGAGACACAGGACAGCTCTCTGCTTTCCTCTCAACCTGTGTCAGCAAAGATACATCCTTTCGGGGGGGCTGTGGCCTATCTGTGGGCAAAGTCACGGAGAGGGCCTCTCCTTAGGACACAGTCATATCTGTTGCCATAAGTAGAATCAGTATAGTGGTCAGAGGGGAAGAAAGGTATGACCCACTGGGGCAGGACAAGGTGCCATGACTAGCTGGACTTGGCTCACCCACACAGTGTTACTTCAGTATTCCTCTTTCAAGCCCTGGCCTGTGTTCTGGAGAGCACCTATTTTCCCAGGTTGTCATTAAAACTGTCACTTCTAAGGAGTCAGGGCTTTAACCACAAAGACTGGCAGTGAGGTTTAAGTAACTCCACAGAGTCTATAGTAACGTGCGCAGGCTCCTGACGCTGACCTCGGCTTCATTCATTCTCCAAGGGCTTTCGGACCAGCCCCATTGAGGATACAGTACATCAGCTCCAATCAATAATTTTGTAATAGAAATACCATGCACTTGATAAATGAACTCTAGAGCAATTAGCGACTAGCCTTAAAGTCCAGACCGAAGTATAAGTTAATCTGGAAGCAGATGGAGTGGGGAATGTTAATGGTCTCTAAATCAGTGGAACGGTTTTCAGTAGGTGACACGTTCCTGACTGTCCCTTAAGAGGGTGAGCTGTTGCTCGAGTACTGGCTAGAAAGCCCAGGCGCAGCTGTCAAGGAGTCTTCTGCACAGAGAGAACACAATAGGCCTAGGGACCCGCTCCCATTTGTGGACAGACCTGAAAGGTGGTCACGCCCTAGGGTTGATGCAAACCATCAGAGGGACAGAGGCTTGGAGGCGTCCTGGTGCCATATATTTCAAAGAGCTTTGAAAACTAGATTCAGCCACACCTAAGCCACGAGCTAAACAGGAAAGCAGGGTTGGCTTGGTTTACATGTTTTCTCCTGAGAGAGCAGGCCGGCAGAATGTCGATGTGACTTATCCAGAGTCACACTCCTGGTAACCTGGAAACAGGCTCCAGTCAAGCTGACGCGCACTGGACCCGACACAGGTGTTTGGCCTCCTGAAATGAGTCCTGTGGAGAAATGGCCACCATAGACCTGCCACCCAGACACCTCACACAGTCAGCTGTACAGGGAACACCCAGACAGCCCTGAGGTCTAGTTGTGGGTCATTCCACACAGTCCAGCCTTCCAGATGGAGATTGTATAACCAGAGCCAAGGCCATCTGCCAAAGCTGAATTCAGCAGACACTTACCAAGTGTGGGACAGTAGTCGTCACTGGACATGGTAGGTACATCGCTAGGCCTGAGTCACGATGCTTTTAGCTGTTTGTGTTTCATAGAGGATTTATGGGCTGAGAGCCTGAAAGCACCACAGAGGGGTAGGCTCCAAGTGTGCGGTTTTCCACTCTTCTGTATAGTTCTATTGACTTTGACTATCCTCTTAACTTTAGTACCTTTAGATAAGCTGCTTTTCCTCTTGATGGCTACAGCTGTGTGGGGTGTCATGCTATCCCACCTAAAAAAGGAGGTGGCTCAGTCAATAGTGTGTTTAACCTAGAATGCATGAAGTCCTGGGTTTGATCACCCTCAGCCTTGGATAAACCCGGCAGACTGGTGCACACCTGAAGACGTAGCAGTCAGAGGGAGGGAAATCCAGAAGTTCAAAGGTCAGCCTTAGCTACACAACAGATACAAAGCCAGCCTGAGCGGTATGAGATCTGCTTCACAAGTGCAGAACAGCACAGTGCAACGCAGCTCAGATGGTGGTCCAGCTTCATGCTGATTGGCCAAGGCCTGTGCTGTCAGAACCAGTCACTGAGCGTTAGATCTGTCTCCTTCTAAACCAAAGGGCTTTTATACAGTGGAGGTGGGGGAAGGACTGCACCCCAAAGGTAAGCTCGGGGGCTGAAAAAGAGAAAGAAAATTACCTTGTAGTAACGACCAGAGGCGCATACCACCCTCTTGGAGGGTTATGGTAGAACACCAGCGCTTTTCGCACCCTTAAGAAGAACCGGCCAGCCTGAAGTGAAGACGGTGGGTGCTTAATGACACTACACCACCAAAAACCCAGTCACAGAAACCTGTTCCATACACAGGAGGATCATGGTGGGGATGTGATTCAACAGAAGAGAGTAAATATGAAACCCTGCAAACAGTTAACTGTGGCTGGAGAATTAAATACAGTAGGGGTGGGGTGAGCATCCGGTGGTGTTGGAGAGCTGGACAGACCAGTGCAGAAGGGCCATGGTACCCAGCTGTGAAGCCTGGATTCACCTGGGCAACAAGTAGGGAAACCCCAAAGCAGGAAGTGAAACCAGAGGTGCGTGATTGACATACTCTGGCAGCATTATTCAGAGTAGCGTGGAGGCATTGGACAAGTCACAAACAATTCCTAGACATTGTAGCCTCTGAATGCACACCAGTAGGTATCTACACAGAAGGTCTCATACTCCCCTCTACTTGATAAGCCCCGTCTCAGCCCTGGTGATGGAGGCTGGGGTAGGGTACAGAAGGGTTCTGTGGTATGGTCCTTGCCTGTGGAGTCTACTGGGAAGGACAGATCACACAGTCAAGTTGAAATCTAGCTGTAGGTCAGGGAGTACTCAGCAGACAGCAAAGCTCAGTACTTGAGAGACCTGGCCCTGGCCTTCAGAGATTGGGAATGGAAGACCAGCTACTGGGTAGTGCAATGTAGACTTAAGGAGACTGGGCTACCTAGAAGCCAGCCAGGGTCACTGTGCCTCGAGGGGCTGGGGATTGGCTCAAATTCTTCATGGCAGTAGGCTGAGAAAAACAAAAACCACCTAAGAAAGATGACCTGGGCAGGGGCCCAGAGCTGACACACATCTCCATTTTACCTTCAGTGACAAGTTGTCACCCACTGCCATCCTCCGGCTGTCAGTTCTCATTCCTTTGCCTGCATGGCAGCCTCTGCCCTTGTTCTTTCTGCTGGTCCGGTCCATCTCTCACTGTCCTTGTCTGGCTGGGATTAACCACACCTGGTGAACCGAACGTCTCAAAATACACATCTGCCGGAAGTTTCCTTAAAGAAGAGTATCCTGTTAACAAGAGGGCATTAGAGACATTCCCCCACTTTATTAATACAATAATAATAACATCAATTCACCAGTAGCTGCTCCATGATGAGTCGAGTGCCGTGAGCACCAAGCCCGCACACCATACCCCCACTTAATTCTGAAGCCATAAATGGGCGCCATCAGTCTCCTTCCCATTTTAGAGATTACAAACTGTGGCTCGGGGAAGAGATAGTAGCTTATCTGAGGTGGCAGTGACAGGATTGGAGCCTGTCCCATCAGCCTGTGTGCTCTCAGCCACTATCAGCACATACGGATGTACCAGTCTAGCAACGGCTGAGCCAGACTGCAACTTTTAAACACTCAACAGAAAGGTGCAGCTGTTCCCACTCAATTCTTCCTATCCTTAGGGGAGGCGATAACCCAAAATCATTTACAAGTGGTCTCGAGAGGCACGCTCTGCATTTTTGCACCTGCTTCTGTTGTTGGGACTCAGCAGCATGGTTCTGCCTGGCTGATCTTTGGCTGACATTTTGATTTGGTCCCTGCATCTATTCGGACCAGTGTCAGACAAAGGAGACCCAGAAGAGGTGTGGTTCAACCAGAGGGAGCCAGGTTGAAGGGAATTTTCTGAAGGGAACCTTTAGGTGAAATACAGCTGAAGGGAGTTAGTCTCTGTCCGAGGTGATGGATAGGGGTGGGAATCTCTGGGTAGGCAGACTTCTCTGCAGGGAGGAGTCAGCATCCCTTTCTTTGCCTTGCACAAACAGCATCTGGAAAGTGGTTGGGAAACACTGCCCAGCCCAAGAGCAAGGAAGCCATTGGCTGCCCAGTTGCTGGGGCTGTGCTTTGGACCAATGGTGGAGAAGGGGGTGTGGCCACAGGCGCAGCCGACTCCTTGCCCAATCTTCTTTCAGGGAGGCTTGGGCACCAGGTACCATAGCAACTGCAAACAGGGGCTCATTTGTTTTGTAGATGAGTAATTACTACACAATTAAAGAAGGCTAAAAATAAATGGGCCCTTTGTTCCTGGCTACTTATTAATATTAATAAAGTGGTCTGTCCAGGTCCATGGCAAATAGTGAATGCCACGCTTGCGCCTGGGTGCCTGTGGTAGAGACTGATGTGTGAGGAAAGCAGGCCAGCCAGTTTCCCAGCCAGCTTCCCTTTCTTTCTGGAAGTTATTTCTGACTATGTCTTGGAGAGGGTAGGCTTCCCAGGCCTTGGAGACTTCAGCCTTACAGGTACACACAGAAAGGTGGGTTCCCTGAAGAGTCACAAAACTAACCCACCCCTCCCCTGCCAGAGAACAGACCAGAAACACAGCAGGAACCGTGTGACATGGAAGAAACTCCTTGTCTCTTTATTCTGTCTTTTTAATGCAGAAAAACACCCTTTAAACCTTCCCCTGAGGTGTAGCCCCTGAGGTTCTAGGGTCTCCCTCTGCCAACCTCGATTTCTGTTTGCCTGTCTTGAAGAGTAAACTCGCCAGGACATGCTAGTAGGGGTCTCACCGAGTTCATGACCTCCATTCCCTAGGTCTTGACCTTCAAGGTTCAAATAGCTAAGAGGAAATTGAAACCACCAAGAGGTGCACCCGCCTCCTGGGGAAGGAGATGCCGATGAGTGAGGAATAGTTCAGACGATAAACCCACAGGAGTCTGGGCGGGGCCCGGTTCCTGGCTCGCATCCACCTCCACTAAATGAGGATTTCAGACTTCCAGTCCCCAATAGTCCCATCAACCCCGCAGCTCTGCATGCTGCTCTGTCCAAAGCTCCTGATCCTTCGTCCTAGGAGACATAAGCAGTGGAAATGACAGTGGCTTAAGGATAGAGTGCAGAGAAAGCCGAGAGCATCCCAGTGACAGGAAATCCCGTGGAGGTGTGGGGTGTGCCCTTGAGAACAGTAGGCCATCCAGTGCAAGTTGCGTGGCGGTGTGGCCGGCCTCTGTTTACAGTTAGAATCGCATTTTCAGTGTGTCAGATTTCTAGTCTTGAGTGTGCTTGGTGGGAACTTGTAGGCTTCTGGGATTCTTCTGTCTTTGTGAACAGTATTCATTAATAGCAGAAGACCTGGGGCTAGGGGAGATGGCCCAGTTGGTAAAGGGTGTCCTGTTGCAAGTGGGTGGACCCGAGTTCTGATCCCCAGTGCTCACATAACAGCGAGGCACAGCTGCATCTCTAATCCCAGCACCCACAAGGTAGAGATAGGTGGATCCCTGGAGCTGATTGGTCAGCCTGCTTCACCAAATTGATGAGCTCCAAGTTCATCGAGAGACTCTGTCTCAACTAAGGTGGGGAACAATAAAGACACTTGACAGTGGCCTCCACATGCACACATACACACACACCACACACGTGCAATAACAGAAGACTTGCTAATCGCTGCGAATGATCGAGCCACCCTAAAGATTTGTTGCAGCTATACTGCATGCTGGGATCATCTGAGCATTTTTCTAACTTCCTCATTGCTAGGCCATATTTCAAATCCATCGAATCAGAGCCTAGGCAAAGTCAATGTGTAACCATAGCCTCAGGTCCTGGTTAGTTTTACAACTTTATACCATCCCTGACCATGACAGGCACCTAGCATCCTTCAAACAGAAGCAGGGGAAAGTCACCAGCCTAGGTTTAGGGTCCCTGTGGGCTCAGGGCTCTTCTGCCTACCAGGGCCAACAAGACCACCTTCAAGGATGGCCTTAGGGGTCCTTGTCTCCTGAGGTGAGATTCTCCCCTTGAGGCCAGGCTGAGATTAGGAGCAAAAAGTTTAGAACAACGGTAAACAGGGAAGCAGCCATACTCCTAGACTCGCTGACAAATGGGAGCCTCTTGCTAAGGTCGGAGTTTGTTTGTTATTAAAGACCTAATTAGGAACATGAGAGGGAGCCGAATGGCTCTGCGCTTGGTTAATTAGTGACATGTATGCGCCCGCTTTGAACTTCAAGGACACAGAGCTATTAGTGCTTACATCAAAAATGGATTAAACTCCTGTGCCTTCACAATCATTAAAGACGGACTACTCGAGTGGAAAGCCTTTTGTACAGGTCCTCGGGGGGCTATGCCCTGAGCACCCTCCTCACCCACCATCCACCACCCACACCCAGATGCCGGATCCCCTGGTGCCAAGACGCCGTTAGGTGTGATTGGGTCGCAAACGCCAACCAGCCCTAAGGTGTCCCAGCTCCCCACAGGACCCAGCAGAGTGGGGTGGACTCTGAGGGCTGAGTTAGTTCTCTGGGGACCCCAGTGTGTCCAGGCTCTTTTGACAGGGATGATGAGCTCAGTGAGGGCTTGGCCAGTGTCCTCTCCCACTTACTGACTGCACCTCTGCTGTTTGCCACAGGGTTCTTTGTTTTAAGACACAGTAGGAGGTGCCCCAGTCATCAGCAGAGATGAAGTCCCCCATGTCTTTGTAGGCACCACCCGACCATCCCTGGCTAGTGCTAGTAAGAGAGGTGTCTACAGCACCAAAATGATTCAGGGACGGGCACCTGACTGAAGTTACATGTACTTTCAAGTTAGAACTGGATTCAGTCCTAAGACCCTGCGTTTGCTCATCTATTACACAGGGTAATCCAGCCCGGTTCTCTCTTATCCCATTAGCTCTCACCTCTCTTGGCCCAGCCATAGTAGTGCACCTCCTGCCCTGGCATTCCTAGCAGGGAGGTGCTGACCACTGATTCTTAGGTAGCCATCATTGCGGGAATCCAAGCTAGACCATCTTCTAAGTCTATAGCCTAAGTCCTAGCCTTGGATCTCATAGCTCTGCAGTATGTTTGTAGCACAGAGAAATACACACTGGTCATGTGAGAAGTAATGTGTAAGACCCAAGGGAGCTATGGCTGGGACAGGGAGGCATGGGACCGTCACAATGAATGTGTAGCAGCACAGTCACAAGTGGGTGTGACTAGAGACACATGGGAAAACCGTACTGGTTGCTTCCCTCATAAGTTAGGTAGACGATGTGCCCCAAGGACAGATGAAAACAGGCTGAGGGTCTTTCTCAACATCAAACTGGAGTTCACCTGCTCTCATCGTTTGGGTTCCCTATTCAATTTTGGTATTTTGGTCCCACACCCTAAAGGGCTGGACAAGGAGACAGAGGCTGCATGTTCAGATAGTGAATGGTTTAATGCAACATCTCCTGGGTACTGTGGCTGTGAGTGGGTTTCCTTCTCTGCTGCTCCCATCAAATTCTACCCAGTTTTAGACAATATAGAAAGATAGAAAGACCTGGACTTCCATTTCTTTTCCTGGACCTACAGTAAGGCTATTGTGAGTTACGTCATTTCTCTACCCCCTGAGATTAATTCCACTCTTGGCCCAGCCCTTCCTGACCACAGGTAAGCAGAGCACATACAGACACACACACACGCACGCACGCACGCACGCACGCACGCACGCACACACACACACACACACACACACACCTCGGTAAGGATCTGCATTCCCAGTGCTGGTTGCTGGTCCAATTTTCATTCCCATCTCTGAGAGGAGATAGGAAGGCTTCATTGGGTCAGCCATCTAGGTGTTTTCTTGCGCATCAGGAAGCTTTTCATTTAATGTAAAATACCTCCAACTCTCATTCCAATACATCCCTCTTGCTTTGCTAGCCTTCTGAGGTATAGCAAGTGTCCCCGCTTTTCATGTCGCACCCCCCACCCCTGAGTCCTTTTTTTCAGGTAGAGGGTGATTAAATGCACCAGATGGATGGATTGAACCCTTTTGTAATCACCTCCAGGTCTGTATGGCAAGTGGATTGCATTTTCCTCTATTGGACTTTGCTAAATGTGCATACAGGACCTGTGTGGGGCTCTGCATATACCTGATAAGTCACAGAGCTTTTTCTCCTTTTCATTCTCACAGCAGTCTAGCAACTCAGATTGAATAAGGGGCACATTACTCATGTGTCACAGATAAGGACACAAGCTAGTGTCAGGGTAGGGCCAGGGTCAAACTCAGGTCTTCTGACTCCAAGTCCAGTGTCCCCTCTCTATCCATTGTACCTGCCTCCCGAGGGCACTGCCTGGACTGGACAAGCCAGAGGATGCTGAAGGTCAGTGAGGTGCAGAAGGAGGGACCACCTTAGACAGCACTCCATGATACTTCCCAATATCACACACACGCAGGCACGCATGCACACACAAACACACATGCACACACACACAGCTAGACTAGCCATACAGTAGTCAAGATGCCCTTCCTCACCCATGAAAAGTGATTCTCTATCCTTTCTTGGAGTTAGGGAACCACACCTGACCCCTCCAAATAAGTTTCGGTGCCCAGGGAAGGGAGCCTTCCATTTCACAGAGAGAACTTTCATGGGAACTTGACCTCTGGCCTGCTTCTTTGCCTCTCACAGCTCACAGGAAGAGACCCTGTTATCAAGTAGCCAGCAAGTACAGTGTGAGATGTGCTGACTTCCAGAAAGAGGGGATTCCTTTGTCCCAGCTACCCGCCTGCTCTCAGCAGGCAGTAACAGCCACCAAACATCTGTCCCTATCCCTTCCTGAACAGGGTCCCTAAATAGGTTGCTTGCCTGGGGACCTTATCACACTATCTGGGCTGTGGTTCTTCTGCCACCAGAGACATGAATGTTGACTATGGAGCTTGAAGGGACATCTTTCCTCTATGGCCAAACCCATATGGGTGTAGGCTCCATGGTCCCTGGAGAAGGACACTAGGCACCTATTGCCTGTGCACTGTACCCTCTGTGAGGACTCAGCAGCCAAGTCCTCCACCCTTCATGGGGGATGCTTGCTGCATAGCCTTGAGCTGGGATGGGCTTTGGCCAAGCAAGTACATACTCCAGTGGAACTGGAGGTGGCGGTAAGCCATGTTTCTAGCACAGTGCCTCTCTTCCGAGAGTGCTGTTGGATGGGATATGACTGAACAGGGAGGGGTGCTGTAGGCCTAAAATGAGCTTCTTATAAAATTCCCTCCAGACTACAAGTGCCAGGCTTCCAGGTGCACATGGAGCAGGAAAGTTGCCAGGAGCAGGGTGAATACCAACAGCCCTGTCTTCTAAGCCTTCCATAGAGGGCTCTCCGGACAGCATTCTTCCGTCGGCCTGCTGCCTCTTGTATTTCTCTAGCTGGATTTGTCTCCAAGGGTGAGGCTCTCCTGTCTTCTCTTCATTGCCTGTCTAGTATCTTCCTAGAAGTGCACCTTATCAGAGGAGAAAGAAGCTGGAAGACAAAAAAACAAACCTCTCTCTCCATCTTCCACTACTACACTTTCCCAACTCCGCCCCATCCTCTTGCCCAGAGTCAAAGCAAGTTCCTTCTTCTGTAGAGGGAGGTTTGGTGCCTGGGTGAACCAAGAGCCCACTGTCGAGCTCTTTGTGTTTCCTGAGCCCAGAAGAAAAAAGTGTGGTCCACCAAGACAATCCCACCCTTTTCGCCTTTCTGAGCAAGAACGGACAACTGTTATCTGCAATTTTATTGTTCTTGATTCAAAAGATCCTGCTGCCAGTGCATTTCCAAATAAGCTATTATTGCTTGGAGCACCTCCCCCTCCTCCCCTAGCCCACTGGCTTGATCATCTTGTTTATTAATTTCTGGCCAGTGCTTCAAAGGGGAGCATCCTGCCCAAGGGCATCCAGGGGAAATAGCTCCTCTTTCCTCTGCTGAGGGAGGCAGGAGCTGGGCCTAGTGTGGTTTGGCCCACTTTGAATCTTGTGTCCCCTTCTCAAGAGAGAATCATTAATCTCTTCTCACTCTCGTGACAAGTGCATGGAAAGAAATAATCCACTTACATGATCTTCAAAGCCACAAGAGAAGTGAGGGCCTCCAGCGACAGGTCCCCAGGCAAGAGGGACTCCACTGTACACTTAAGATGTTCTTCTTGGCAGCTGTTACAACCACAGGAGCCAGGAGGACAAAGTAAGCCTTCTAAGGCTGAAGACAAGCAAATTTCTGTCACTGCGCTTCTTTAAAACATGCTAGCTAAGGTCCGGCAGCTGCTGGAAGTTTCAAAATCAATAAGAGCTTGCTTTTATGATGGAAATTGCTTGGAGTTTTGGGGGGTTTGGGGAGGTGGTCTGTTTTTGTATTTTAATATATTTAATTTTATTGTATATGCTTTGGTGTGAGGGTGTCAGATCCCCTGGAACTGGAGTTGTGAGCTGCCGAATCTGTGCTGGGGATTGAACCCAGGTCCTCTGGAAGATCAACCAGTGCTCCTGACCACTGAGCTGTCTATCACTCCAACCCCTCTGTTTTTGTTTTTTAAGATGGGATTTCAGTGTGTCACTGGCCTGGAACTTGCTACACAGGCCTCTGCCTCCGGAGTGCTGGGATTAAAGGTGTGCATTCCCCATCTAAGGCCTATGATGAATTTTTTAACAGCAAATGAAGTTTAATCTATTAAAAGGGTAGAAAAGCTGAGGCAGAATTCACCTGCTTAGTAGGCAGGGGCCCTCACTAGGAAGGTGTGGTGACTTAGAAACAGGCTAAGCCTAAGGCAGTGTCACCTTTGGCCACCCCGTCCCAGCCACAGTGCAGAGTCTCTGGCTATGAGGATCTGGGTCTCCCTCAGTAGCCAACGTGCAGTCCAAGCTTTCATTGCCTCAGTCTGGAGTTCCTACCTGAGATAAAGTAACCAAGATGCATTGCGGTCAGATAAGCTTTTTCTGTCAGCCTTTTGGGTTAGTGTGGTCTGCATTCATTACTTACCTGTTTTGTTTTGTTTTTCAACCAAAGGGAAAAAAGTTTAAATCCCCCCCCCCTTTCCTTCTCCTGCAGGAGGTGAGTGTGTGGGTATCCTGTAGGACCATTAGCAGCTCCCCAGCCTTAGCCAACCTTCAGGTTACCATTCCCACCCCATCCCCTCCCTCCCTCCATCCCCTGTTCTGCACCCCAAAGAGGACTCTGCCGCCTTCATTACTTAAGATGCCTGAACTTCCATGACATAGCCCATCCTCTGACCACCTCAGTATTGCCAGTTTTCATGCAGGGTATAAAGGGAGGGGTTGGGGAGGGAGTAGCCAGCAGGGATCGGGGGAGAAGGGGAGATACAGAATGGAGATCTTTTTTTTTGTCTTAAAAAAAAAAAACCACACACAAATTTGTCATTTAATGGATCCAAAAACCAAGAGAAATGGAATGAAATACACACACACACACACACACACACACACACACACACACACACACACACAAATGAATTCAAAATCCCTTTCCCAAAGATTTTTTTCAATCACACAAAATTGCTTTTGTTTCCTGTCATGTTTTAATATCAATATTAACACAATGTGTAGTCTAAAACTAGTTCCTTTGTAGTTTGCATGGGATGTGAATGCTGTCTCCACGTGCCCAAACCTAGAAGACTGCATGAGCGTCAATTCAGATGTGAAAAAAAAAATCTTTCTCTCTCTCTCTCCATATATATCTATTTCTATTGTGATAACCTGGTGGGCAGTGAAGCACTTCCGGTTGGTTGCCATACTGTGTTGAATGACCGTTTTTTTTTTTTTTTTTTTTCTTCTATCTATTTCTGGAGCTCCAAGCTTCTTAGTGGTAGCCTGGGCTGAGTATTCTTGAGTCCCTGCTGATGTTTTCGCATGGCCTTGGTTGAGTGTTAGAAGTTGGGCCTCAGCTGTTTTTTCATTTCTCGAGTGTTTGGCTTGTAAGGATCGGTGCATGCCTGGCTTCTGGCCTCATACCCAGCTCTATTCTCTGCACACCAGTCCTGAATAGCTACAGTGCTCAACCGAATTTTGGCGCGCCCGCTTCCCCGGCAGGCTCCAACCCGGCGCGGCCCGGAGGCTTCCCGGGGGCCAACAGCCCAGGACCTGTCGCCGATCTCTACGGCCCTGCCAGCCAGGACTCCGGAGTGGGGAATTACATAAGTGCAGCCAGCCCACAGCCGGGCTCAGGCTTCGGCCACGGCATAGCTGTAAGTACCTGCCTCGCTGCCCTCCTCCTTCCTCACCAACTTCACACAGCCCATGGGGAGGAAAGGCCAGAGTTAAGGGCAGAGGAAGAGACAGGGTGACCCCCATCAGCACCAGGCCAGCTGAAGCGTCCATCTGCTGGCCCAGTCATATAGCGGAAGGTGTACGGACGGCTCTGTTAACCTCACCCATCCATCACATTTGGTCTTTGCAACCTTGAGCCATTCATACAATCGATACAAAGTAAGAATAGGATACCTTAAAAAAAATGTAAAAGCTGGGTGAGAATGAGCCATAGCCTAAGTCATGTTCTGGCATATGGTAAGTCCTCATGCCATATCCCTCATGTCAGCGGGCAGAGTCCCCAGTCCGCTGTCCACTGGTGTCAGTGGCGCCTGGAAGGTGTTAGGGGAAGCTCCTTCCCAGGCCGTTTCCCTTGCTAATGTTTCTTATGGCCTCCAGGTTCCAAGTAAGTTCCTATTTTCATTCTTTAGCTGCAGCTCCCCAAAGGCCAGATGCATTTGATATCCGTGATGCTCTGTGGTTCTATAATCTGACTAATCCAGGCGATGGAAATTTGCTTAAGAGATTTGCATGCTGTTTTCAGATCGTATTGTTCTTTCCCCTCCTGGTGTGTGAGCATGAATGTGCCTGAGCCCACTTGCTGGCGTCCCCTCCATTTTTGGAAAACCCGGGCCAATGTCTGCCCTAGCCTGCCTCATTCTTTTGGAGGCAGTCTGGTTTTGAGTTGAGGTGGGGGTGTCTGCTATCCCAGGTTATATCCTGCATCGGATTCTGTATCTGGGAGAAAGCAGGCAAAATCTGTCTTGGGGACCATGCAGGGGAGACCAAAGCCATTGCAAGGGCCTGGGGAACCAAGACAACTTCATTCGTGCCTCCTGGCACTGGAAACACACACGTACACACGCACGGGTGCACACACACACATGTGCACTTGCACACACCCTATCTAATGCATTCTCACACAGACACATATTTGTGCATGTCAGCCAACCCCGGCCTGTACTTCCTGAGTCCTCTTTCAATTCTGCTCCAAATCCAGTATTACTTGAATCAGTAGTTTGATGAGTCTAATCCCCTCGGATCAACTGTAGTACCAAATCCAGAACATTGTTATTCAGCCCAGAGCTGCATCAATTTGGGGGCCTGTCGATCAGCACTCAGAACACGACTCATTTCCATTTCCAACAGCTAGAAACACACATCGTGTTTGTTCCTGAAAACCTGGGTCTTGGGACCTTCACACTGTAATGTTTTTACTGAAATTATCACAGGTCATCACTGTTGATCACTGACATTTCTTCCCCCAAATTAATCTCTTGAAACTCAGGACGGAGTTCCTTGTATTTGCCCTGTGGGGTTCATGGCCACTGTCTTGGTATTTGTTTGAGGCATGAGCCCCAATTTCCTACCCACTCACCCCTCAGAGTCTGGCTCTTGGTTTCCCCTTGGGAAGCAGACAAGCTTGGGTGGGGGAATCACTGGGCAAGAAGGAGGGAGCTGGGGACAGCGTCACCCTGACTTCCCATGGCACGGTGTCTCAATTACATATTCATGCTGGCAACCACCGACTCTAGTCCTAGAGGTGATCTCCTTTCCCAGGATATGACAATCTGTTCCCATGTATAACGCACTGATGACCTTAACAATTGTGCAATTTTAGGGACCTTTGATTGCAACGGCCTTTACAAATGGATACCACTGAGCAGGTGCTTCCATTACCATCTCACTATGAGGTATTACCGTCTCTGCCGTGCGTCTCCGCCCTGCCCGCGTGTCCGTACACATATGTGCTCTGCTCATACGTGTACACACATGCACATCACATCACATCTCTTCTCTCTCTGGACCCCCTTCCCAAGGAAGTGGGATCAAAAAAAAATTTCCAATATCTTTATTCTCTCATTTCTTCCTCCAGCTTTGAATCATGACCTTCCCCCCTCCCCCACCCCCATTTGCTCATTTTGATTTGGTTCTTTGGCTCTGTTTCTGTATCTTCTCCACCCTTATCTTTTTCTTTCTTGAGTGGGAAACTGGAAGGTGATCTCACTTTGGTTCCATTCCAGGAAGGATGGAGGCAGGTAAATTGGTCCTGTGTCAGTCCTGGGTCAGGGGTTGGGGAGCAGGGCCATTCTCACAGTCCTGTGACTGCCCTGTGGGTTGCCGGGGCTCTCGGCCGATGGGGTTTGTGCAGCCAACCAGCCTGACTCCATTTTTTAGTGAAAGGAAAACATTTTTTTGCCAGTTAACTATGGAGTAATTATCAAGATTACCACACGAAAAGCAAATTAAATTAACAGCATCACCTGCCTAACGTGAATTTGGATCCCTGCCAGTTTCTTAACCTTTTAAACTGAGCTCAAGTTAATTAAACATTTTTAAATCACTTTGATGGGAATCCAGAGGTGGTGGGAGAGACGGGAGGGAGGGTGGGCAGGTAGCAAGCAATCCTCTTACCACATCCTCCAAAAACGAGTGTCATGCTTGGGAAGAGTGCCAGGCAGAGGGCTGTCATCCTCATGGAGGCCCGAGGTCTGTCCTGTGCTAGATGAGACGGCCAGTGATGTGTCTCTTTAAGGGAAGGTGACAGCTGAGGCCTTGAAATAGGTCCTACTTGGGAAATGCCAATACTTTTCACTCTTGAAGCTGGGGGAAGGAAAAGCCAGCTCTGGGTTTGTCCTCTCTCTTGTAGAGAGGAATCTTCTAGCCCTGAAGCAGCCATGACTGTAGACCTGAACCATCTGAGAAACCCAGTGGAGTTGAGCTCCACCGATCTTTTAGATCCCTCCTTTGCTGCTGCTCGACTAACTCTGCTGCCTCTCTTAACCAAGTAAACCCTGTGTATGAGTGTTCCCATCCCTTACCTCCATTGCTCTCCGTCATTGGCCAGTGCCAGAGCCCACTAACAGTCTGAAAAGGAGCTCCTCGCTACTAACAAAGCTGGGTCTTGGGGATCGGGGACACAGGAGGGCTGATAGGGACCAAGAACTCGGGGACTCAGAGACTGCCTAGGCACAGCAGGTCCTCAGGAGTCCAGCCACCGGGTCTGTCAGTATCTACTCCTCACCCACAGCACCCCCTCCCCATGGGGCCACATCTGACCTGACCCCCAGTCCATGTCGCTCATCCAGCCCTAAGACTCGGTTTTTACATAAGGACAAAGTAGCCAGGAGAGCAGTGGTTCAAAACCCGCCCCTTCTGGTTAAGTCACAGGATTGTGTAGCAGCTGTGGAAGTCTAGGCAGACATGTTCCTCTGACATGTAGTTACCACCCACAGAAGACCCCAGGCTCACAGGCCATCCAGGATAACCCAGTTAGCAAGCCTGAGTCCTGGGTCTGTTTTGGTTTTCTTGTACCAGAACTGGTTATTTGGTTTAGGGGTTTTTTTTGTTGTTGTTGTTGTTATTTATGTTTTTGTTTGTTTTTAAAATAGTTATATCCATCCCTCAGTATATAATCTCTTAGTACAGATTCACATCATTAGTTATTAACAGTTAACAATAAGCGCCCCCCCCTTCTTTTTTGGGGTTTTCAAGATAGAGTTTCACTGTGTAGCCCTGGTTGACCTGGAGCTCATTCTGTAAACCAGGTTGGTCTTGAACTCACAGAAATCCGCCTGCCTTTGCCTCCCTAGTGCCTGGATTAAAGGCGTGCACCACCACAACCCAGTTGGCAATATTTGTTGTTTAAACATAGCTTTGAAAACACAAATTTAAGCAGAAGGGGTTTTTTGTTTTGTTTTGTTTTTTGTTTTTATCAATATGTGATTTGACCAATTAGTCAAAATCCATACTGACTCCACCTCCCTCCATGACCTCCAGAACTTTCCAATCCTGTGTCAGATCTATCTGTCAGGCACGGCCTAGATATCTGGTTTACCAAGCTAGGAAATCAGCCGTTAGCCCAGCTATCTTTCACACACAGTCATACAACTTAGTCCTTTGACAACTGTAGTTTTGTAGTGGAGACCTTGGCGTGAACCATATGTGTGCCTGACATTTCTCTTCTCCCTCCCACCCCTGTTCTATGTTCTCTCCGGGACGCACCTGATCTCCCTACACTACAGAGCATACCTGGATGTCCAGGCAAGACTGGGCGAAGTTTCTGAGTGGCCCTTTGTTTAGGTGACGTCCTCAGACCTGGATCCCCCACCAGCCTCACTCCTCATCCCAACCAGAGGTGGCACACTTGGATTAAGGGTTGACACATCTCATCTCACCCATCTACTATCTGCTGTAATATAAGACAACAGCTTTTAAACGTGTATATAACCCATGATTTTGGTTTGGTTCTGTTTGTTTTCCTTGGTGGTCCCCCTCCCCCTCTCCCTTCTCCTTTTAAATCTCCCTCGATCACATTTGGTAGTGATTTTTGACTTAGTCTGGTAGTCACCTAGCTTAATATCTAGTTAAAAGCTAACCATAGTATACTTGTTATATATTAAGGAGTTTTTTCTTTCTTTTTTTTTTCTTTTTTTCCTTTAAGAGAATTTTTGTTTTGTTTTTGATTCTGTTCTCACTTTTAAAGGATGCTGAGATGGTGATGTTACTCTCCATTTTTGGTACCAATTCTGAGACTGTAAGACTTTTCACCCGGGACTTTAGCACTGAATCGAAATTGTGATACGCGGAGCGGGGGGTGGGCATAGACTCTATTTTGTGTTGTAGAAGTGACATACAGTTGGCTGCTTACCAGACTCTCTAGCAGTTCATTTTGTGACGTCTCTTTGTTAACCTAAGTATATCTATTTTCGGCAATAAGGTAAGGACGGCCATGTTTTGAGGGTCCTCCTTTTCTATGAGTGCTTTCTCTTTTTTTCTGTTCAAAGAGGTCATATTATAAGGTTTTTTGAAATTGTGAATTCTAAAAAACAAAAAACAAACAAAAAAAAGTTGTAAATATGATTCCATTAACTACATAGAAACTATTAAGGAAGAGAGAATCAAAAATATTTTTGTGAGGGAGTTGCTCCCAGGCAGTTAGGTACCCTGGAAGGAGGGAGGGAGCCTTGATGAAGCCGGTACCACAACACAAGAGGACCCAGCTGCCAGGGCAGCCCGGAACCCCACTCTCCGCTGTTGGTGTGGTAGACCTAAGAGCTGTGTTAGCACCCCGCCAGCCTACCAGCCTCTCTGTGCCCAGCTTCAAATGGTATGGTCTAGCTAGATTTTTATTTAAAATATGAAAAACTGCTTTTCCCAAGATGTTTTTTAAAAGGAAAACAAAAGCTACAATTTTAATATTTGACATATTTCGAGTTTCAAAGCACACCTGTTTTGGCTTAGGGGAGGGGCAGGGTGGGGACATTCTTTTTCAGTCTTAATTTTTAAATATCTGATCATTTTATATTGTCCGATCATTTCAGCACCTCCAAAGGGTCCTAGGATACCCTGCCTCTCCCTTCACCCTGCTCCCCATCTTCCCCCCAGAGAGGGGGCCTGTGGGCCAGGTGTGGACAAGCCTGCATGAATACACCCTTTCTCCATTCACTTTCTATTTACAAATTAGGAAAGCAACCTTTCAGTTTATATATATATATTTTTTTTTCCTTTTTGATACCTCAGTGCTGCAAGTATCATCAGAGAGGCTATGGAAGAGTTTTGTGTTTTTTTTTAATTTATTGTAGATGTAAACAGAATTTTAAAAAAATAAAATATAAGCATCTCTGCACTGTGACTGGTGGGAAAAACTGACAGCTTCCTGTTTGCACAAGTTTGACATTTGGCTGTTATAATATATGGTCCTCAGTTGGGGAAAGACACTTAGGATGAAGGATGTTTTTTAATTTAACTTTTTTTTTTTAAAGAAAAAATATCGGTAATAGGTCGGCAACAGCAACCGTAGGAAGGTAGCATTAAAGCATACTGTAGTGTGGATATATATTTTTTTCTTTTTTAAAATGTGATATTGACATTTTATTAATATTTTTTAAATTGTTACGTTTATAAATTTGGTACTTAAGGCACAGCCAGTATGAGACACTGAATGCGACATTTATTACAATGAGCTGCTGCACTCCTATTTTTATAAACTTTACTGACAAGTAGACTAATGTAGACATTCACAGACACGATAGCACAGAAGCATCTTCAAACGAAAAGTCTTCGGAAAGCTGATTCAGAAAGGACGGGAAGAAGCCTGCTCCCGTTCTGGTTAAATGCAACTTTATTTCATTTAATTATTTTATTTTTTAAGAAACAAAATCATGTTCTTTTTTTTTTTTTTTCTAAATAAAATTGCTGGGTTGTTTGGTAAGGTTTTGGGTGGTTTTTGAAAATTAAGAAAAATGCTGGATGCTTTTAAAATACAATACTTACTCAAGTCATAAAATAACAACATAGAACTTTTATTTTTAAGAAACAACAACAAAGAGAAAGAGAGACTAGATTCCCAGCAATTCAGTGTCGAACAAGGGGATTAATTAATTACTCTTTTGTCCATGTTGATGATGTCCTGTCCCCAGCCCCCACCCATCTTCCCACACCCCATCACCTCATAGAGCGCTCTTTGTTGACCATTGTCTGTTAATAATGTATAAAATGGCTATCTTGTAAGTGTGCTGTCTTGGTACTAGCGTAGTGACTTTTTTTCTCTTCTTCTAGTACATATTGATAGGTATAACGTAATTAAGGTTTTTAAAAAAAAAATAGACATAGTTATTCAGATTTAGGACCAGTAAGGATAGAACTTTCTCTTATTTATGAAAAGAAAAAAATGCTAATAATTTGGGGGCAGTTTTTTCCTTTATTTTTTTTTCCAAGTTCAAATTTACTTTTATTTTTGCTGATTTGATGTGGTTTCAACTAACCCAAGGTCTCACAATGTTCAAATGCCGGCTGACTCTACGGCATTTTGTAGGTCCCTGCCCCCCGTCCGTGAAGGGGTGTGCCATACTACCTTAAATGCAAACACTAGATATGCAAAACTGGATTTTTTTAATTTATTTTTTAAAAGAGGGAGGCGTGGTATATTAAAATGATTTTACTAAGAGAAAAAATATTTTTTTAAGGATGCTCAGAAGAAATTGATAATCTGTGTGAATATGTTTTAGATGTTTATATACATTTTGAAGAGACCCAGTAGCCCATAGCACAACTTTTGTGAACATCTGATATGTTTTCAAGTGGCTATCTAGGTTAAGGTTCATCATTAGTACCCCCACCCCACCGCCACCTAGAAGTCCATCTTAAACAATTTTTGTAAATTCTTTCAACACTGATGTCCATCTTTGTCTTCGTTTCAGTTAAGCTCAATAGCGAATGTGGGAACCCTCTTCTCACCTTCTCTGGGGGTGAAACCCTCTTGGCTAATGGCTCTTCCCTGGCATTATCAATAACCACCGGGGACTCTCTGGCTTCCAGATCCATCTGCCTGAGACCCCAAGGTCCTCTCCTCCCAAGAGGGGAGATGGAGCAGCAGTTGACTCCTGGTCCCCTTCCTACTGCAGCCTGGATGTGGGGCTGGTGGAGGTGACCGAGCCTGGGTCTCCACCCCAGGAGCCTCTGCATGTGTGGTCCGTGGCCTTCTCACCCACTGGGAAAACCAGACAGCCTCACACTCTGTTCCCCATCGCTCATTGGCTTGACTCAAGTGAAACTCCAACCAGCCTTTGTGGTTTTTTTTTTTTTTTTAATCCTTCATAACCATTCTCTTAATTTGAACTTGTAGCTTGGGCTTTAAGGTAGCATGGCTTGATTGCTGTCGACTTAACGTTCCACTGCACAGCAATCCACGGCCACTGAATGTTACACACATCTTGCTAGACTAGTATAAAATCATTGGGTAATTGTTGGTTTAATGACCTGAAAGGTGTTCAGTTTGGGGTTTTTTTTTTTGGGGAGGAGGGGTTGTTTGTTTTTTTTCTTTTTTTTTTTTTTTTTTTTAATTTGAGAATTTAGGGGATATTTTTGGTTCCAAATTAAAAAAAAAAAGTCAAAAGCTATTTTGATTTTTAGTGCAAACTAGGGCTAGGAACGTAGCCTCCATCACGACAACCACACCGCTTCGCTCTGCCATCCACCCACTGCAGCAGCATCTTCGAGAATAAAGCAATATAGTTTACTACATTTTTTTTTAATTGAAGGTCAGCCATGCTTTTCTGTATTATATTGCATATGAAATTGTTTACAAAAGAAACACTAACTCATACTTCTCTTTATCAGTTGAAAGTGACACACAGGGACAGAGGAAAATTGGAGGGCAGGGGAGGGAGGGGAGACAGGTTTTTTTTTGTTTGTCTTTTTGTTTTTTCTTGAATGTGCTTTACTAATCAGATCCTCCAAGGAAGGCAAAAGACAGACAGACAGACAGAGAGTAGAAAAGCGGGGCAGGCTGCAGGTAAGCACACTGAACAAGAGACACTGGCTGGCTCCCCCACCTCAGCTAGAGCAGAGGACAAACAGCTCAGCCCAGTCCGGGCACAGACACTACGCAAGGCGACGTTGGAATCAAAGCAATACTTTAATCCTTTTTTAAGTTTGCTTCCTTTTTTTTTCCTTTCTTTTTTCTTTCACCAAAAAAAAAAAATATATAGACTAAAATACAAAAACAAACAGAAAACATACAAATAAAACCCACCCCTCTCTGGGAAACAACCATAATTCAAACATGGCTATTTAGTAATCAGAAGGTATTATCTCAGACAGGATTTCATTTCCGGGAGGCAGGGCGTGAGGGGACGAGGGGGGAGGGGAGCGGGACTGAGAGACGGTTCCAGAGCCTCCGTGGAAGGCTTCTACTGCTGTATTCTGTACATACTGTACCACCCTGTGTGGAGTCTGTGCGTGTGCTCTTGAGTAGTGTGGGCTAGCCAACCTGCCATTCACGGTGTTATAAACTCGGAATTCCATATGTAATAGGATGCAAGTCTAAGCGTTTCATGTGGACATAAATGTATCTAAATAAAACTTCCCCTAGCACTGTGGCTGACCTCACCCTTACTTTTATACTTTAGTATGAAACTGATGAGAACTTTGGTAGTGAGTATTTTTTTTATATATATATACATATATATGTATCTATATATATATATATATCTCAAGCATCTTTCAGGTCTTTGTGTGTGGCTTTCTTAAAGCCCTGTTGTAAAAAAAAAAAAAAAATTACTATGTGGATGGCAGTCTCTCACATCACAGATGTGGAAAGTATAATTTTATATTTGTATTTTCAAATAAATAAGTTTGTGAAAGGTTTCCATCCTCTACTGTGGTCCAGAAATCAATGTGTTTGTCTGACAAAAAAAATAATAAAATAAACTGTTTTGAACAGAGTCGTACAGTGTTGTTGCGTTTGCAGAGGCTGGGGAGGGCAACGCTGCTCTTGGGTTTGGTGTGTCACCGTGTCATCCCCTACAGCGTGGACGTTGGTCATGCGGTCCCCCTCAAGGAGCCATTTTTGCAGAGTGACCGGGGAGAGATAAGATGGACACCTGGAATTGGACAATGAACAGCAAAAGATGCACAAGACCGGTGGGCAGGTCCGTGGTCCCTTGTGATCACAGGGCGTAGCGGAGGAAGGAAGGGTGCAGAAGGAGGTAACTTGTCCTTCGTGGTGCAGGTGCTGAAAGGTTGCCTGGGAATGTGGTCTCTGCCCTTTAGGACCTCAGAGTTGTCTTAATAGAAATAATTAGGATCACAGACCAATTGTACACAAAGGTGGATCATGGGTAATACTTGCTGCTCTCTCTCATTATAGAACAGAGGCCCAGGTCCTCGGGGGCAAATCCATGTCTTGATAGTAACGGATAATAGCTCGGGCCTGCCTGAGCCAGTGACATGCCTTGGTTATGGGGCCCTGGAGGTGAACAGCCTGGTAAACACAGGATGAAGCGTGGGCCTGAGAGTTTTGCAGTAGCTGCTTCAAGGGGAAAAAAACCATAGCCCCCACCCGACCCCATGTTTTAGTTTCTATTACTGTGAAGAGACACCTTGACCAAGGCAACTCTTATAAAGGACAGCATTTAAATGTGACTGGCTTACAGGTTCATGGGTTCAGTCCATTATCATCATAGCAGGAAGCATGGCAGCGTGCAGGCTGACATGGTGCCAGAGAAGCTGAGAGTTCTACATCTTAATCCGAAGGCAGCCAACCAGAAGGCCTACCATGAGCATTTAAGACACAGACTTTCTCCACAGTCACAGACTTCTGCCAAGAAGGCCACAGTTCCTGATGGAGCCACTCCCTATGGGCCAAGCACTCAAGCAAGAGTCCGTTCCTATTCAAACCACCACCTCTCCTGGGACATAGTTCTCTCGTGTCACTTTAACCCGAAACCTGGTGGAGCAAGGCCCAGCTCCCGTGTGTCCACAAACAGTGGACCTGTCCACAAACCCTACCACGTTCCAAAACAGTGGGAGATATGAGGAGCTGAGCAATCCCTGAGAGAATGTGTAAAGAGCGAATGTGGCTGAGTGGGTGTGTTGTGTTGTCATGGGCACGGCCATGTGGGGGTGTGTTGTCACGGGCGGTGTCAAGGACCTACAGGAACTGGCGAAGGCTTCATCTCGCCTGAGTGTGAATGTTGGCAGCATGTAAGAGGGTTTATTAATGGGTGATCCGTGCATGCAAAAACTAGCAACTACAGCCTTCTCTTCAATGTTCAAAGCCAGGCTGCTCTTCCACAGACACCTCTACGCGGTTCAGCTAACTCCTCCCGCTGTGCACGTAATAAAAATGCCGAGGTCAGGATCGTTGCTGGAATCAGTGCCCCTCCATCAGTGCACATGACCCACCTGACCCCAGCTTTTCTGTACCCATGTGCCTGTCCCTTTTTTAGTGTCTGTCCTCCCTCTATTCCCTCACGACGCCAACCAGGTTTCCAGGAGTAAGCCTTGCAGCACATAGTAGGGAAAGCATCAGTCCTGGTTTCCCACAGAGGCTGAGGATGAATGAGAACTGATTTCAGAATCCCAGGGGCTCTGAGCAGAGTGAGCCAGACTCCTGAGAAAGTCCATCTGAATATCTTCCTCAAAGGATCCCAGGTCTAACCCAGAAGCCAGCAGGGTTACTATGATGCTCCAGCATCTCCCCTGCTTGTGCTGGAAGGTTCTGGTGCTCAGTGTTAAAGCTGTTCGCCCATGGCCTTAGAACGATGAGTGTCCAAAGGATGTCTCCTATGTGCACAGGACGCACAGAAGGTTAGAAAAGTAGACGATAACAAAGAGGAAATAAGTAAATATAAAATTTAAAGGGGAACAGGAATTCAAATGTTTATGTCAGGCTGGAGAGATGGCTCAGCGGTTAAGAGCACTGACTGCTCATCCAGAGGTCCTGAGTTCAATTCCCAGCAACCACATGGTGACTCACAACCATCTGTAATGGGATCCAATGCCTTCTTCCGGTGTGTCTGAAGACAGCTACAGTGTACTCATATACATAAAAGGGAGGGAGGGATAAATCTTTTTAAAACATGCTTATGTCACACATTAGAGTTCAAAGGTAAAGGTATCCAACAGGGTGTCATGTAATGACAAGACGCAATCTTTTTGTTTGTCTGTGTTTTGTTTTGAGACCGGGTTTCTCTGTGTATCCCTGGCTGTTCTGGAACTAACTCTGTAGACCAAGCAGGCCTCGAACTCACAGAGATCTATCTGCCTCCTGAGTGCTGTATTAAAAGTGTACACCACCTGCCTAGGAAGCGCAAGGCCCTGGGTTCGGTTCCCAGCTGTCCAACTTTTTTTGTTGTGATGGTTTTTTGTTTGTTTGTTTGTTTGTTTTTTGGGTTTGGTTTGGGTTTTTTGTTTGGTTTGGGTTTTTGTTTGTTTTTTGTTTTTAAGACACAATCAGGGTTTTGTTTGTTTTTTGTTTTTAAGGCAATCTTTTAAGGGCACTAGAAGGTGACAAACTCTAGGAACACATTAAAAATATAAAGGCGGGGCTGGGGATTTAGCTCAGTGGTAGAGCGCTTGCCTAGGAAGCGCAAGGCCCTGGGTTCGGTCCCCAGCTCCGAAAAAAAAGAACAATATATATATATATATATATATATATATATATATATATATATATATATATATATATATATATAAAGACATTGTGAAATTTCCTAACATATCCACAAAACCATTAAGAAGTGGAAAACTAGAATGAACCACTGGGTGGCTAAAGATCGAATGCTGGAAAAATTGACTCCAGGTGTGGGATCCGGGTCCCGCTCACTTGCTTGCCTAGCACGCACACGCAAGAAGCCCTGGGTTTGATCCTCAGCACAACATAAGAGAGGCGTGGTGGCTCATGCAGTCTTGGTGGAGGCAGGAGGATTAGAAGTTCAAGGTCATCTGTCACAACATAGCAAGTGAGAAGCCAGCCTGGACTACAGGAGATCCTAACTCGGAGCAGTGGGAGGAAGAAGAAAAGAAGGACAGAACATGTAGAGGAATTACTCCTGCTATCTCTAATGTTTCTAATGAAAGCAAAATGAGTTGAGGCTGAGTAGAGGACTTTGTTTCTATTGCAAGCACAAGGACTTGAGTTTGATCCCAGCACCCACATAAACATCAGGTTTGGTAGCTTGCACCTAGAATCTAGGGCTTTACTGGCGAGCCAGTCTAGCAGAATCAGCCAGTTCCAGGGAGAGAACCTGTCTCAAAACTAAAGTGGAGAGCAACCGAGGAAAATCACCTAATGCTGACTCCTGGCCTTCACATGCACGCATGTGCATGAACGCAGTGGCAAAATTGCTAACCGGTTAATGTAAAAGTAAGATGACTCAATACAAAATAAATAGACAAACATTAGTAGCCCTTCTCCAGTAAAAAAAAAAAAAATTCTCCAGTGATAGAAATTGGAAAATCATTACAGGTAAGTTTTATAAGAAATATTTATGCTTTGTAATAATGGTTGAACTCCCCAATGCTAGAAAAGTGGTCAAAGAAAATTAGATCCACTCATGTAGAGAAGAAGAATGCCATTTAGCAGTAACTCCAGGGTGGTGGTGGTGCACACCTTTAATCCCCGCACTTGGGAGGAAGAGGCAGACAGATCTCTATAAAGTCGAGTCCAGCTTGGTCTACAGAGTGAGTTTCAGGACAGTCACGACTACACAGGGAAACCTTTTCTTGAAAAACCAAGCCAAACTAGAAGAGGAGGAGACTCCAGCCTCATATCAGATGACGTCACAGAATTTAGGACATAAACTTGAATAAGGCAAAATAGCGATTAAAACATGTGGCCCATGTATAGGTCATGTCATGTCACTTGAGCTTGAAGGGAGGGTAAATTAGGTGGTGATAAATGAACCACCAAGGTGGAAGTAGGGAGAAAAGCTTCAAATATGAAAGTAGGACGGGGCGAAGAGACGCCAAGAAACTGATTAGTGCACTAAAAATCACGTAAATAGGATATTTATTAAATTTAATACATGTGAGCATGCACGTATGCGATTTTAAAATTTAGGAGTAGAAAAATATTCTTACAAAGAGCTATTGCTCTAGCCAGGTGTGGTGGCACGCACCTGCAATCCTAGCACTCAGGAGGCTGAGGCAGGAAGCCAGCCTGGGCTGTTGAGGGAAATCCTTTTGAAAGATGGGAAGGAGGGAATCCTCTCCTTACAGTAATGGTGACTCCATCTTGGTTACTTAAATGGAAAGAATGGGGTAGGTTGCCAAAAAGGATTCTGGCTTCATTTGTTATTTCTAGATCTTCAAAAAGAAACATGGAGCTGGCCAGACGGTACAGCATTAAAGGTACCTGCCTGCTTTCAAGCCGGAACACATATGTTTGGTCCTGGGATTCATGTGGGAAGAAGTGACTCCTACCAGCTGCCCTCTGACCTCCACACGTGTGCCATGGTAACACATTTTGTTTAAGAAATAAAAGCATGGTTCACTACATTCAGAGATAAATTTAATTTTAAGTTAACTATCTTTCGAAAGGAATTTGGGAACAGTACATGGGAGAAGAGGATAGAAAGGAGAAAGGAAAGAGAGAGAGAAAGGAAGGAAGGAAGGAAGGAAAAATGGAAGGAAGGAAAAGAGAAGGAGGAGAAGAAGGAGGAGGAAGAGATTACCAGGGCTAGAAAGATGCTCAGTGGGATAAGAGCAGAGTTGCTTTTCTAGAGGACCAGAGTTCCTACTACCCACATGGCAAGTTACAAACATCTGTGACTCCAATTATAAGGTTTCGGACGACATCTGGCCTCTGGAAACACCAAGCCCACATGGTAACTGGACATAGATGTAGGCAAAACACCCACTTACATACAAGTAAATTAAAAGGAAGAACATTACTAAACTCTAGTTACTGCATCTTCTTAGACTAGTCCAGTCTCTAAACTCAAAAGAGTCAGGAACCCTGTCTCTGTAACATAAGCCAACATAACCCAGTGCCCTAGTTTCCTTCCTGTTGATGCTGCTGCTGCTGTTTTAAACTCGTTCCCGGGTACAGTTCATCATATCTTGGAGAAGCAGGTCATGTAACATATCCATAATTGGTAGCAGAGAGGAGTGAATGCGTGTATGCTTACACTCTGTTACAATTTTCTTCACCCTTTATAGTTCTGGACCGAAGCCTAGGGAATGGTGTTGCCCACAGTGGGCTTGGTCTTCCTGTATCAATTAACATAATCAATGCAATCCATCTAAGACATACTTAAAAGCCAACCTGATCTAGACAATTATTGGATTCCCTAGGTGATTCTAGACTGTGTCCCATTGATAAAACTATCCCTCTTTAAATAGGCAAGACTCTCTTAACTAGATTAAGTTAATCAAACGCCTGAAGAACTGTCCTCCCATTTCATACCAAATGCTAAGAATGCAGACACTCTTAGATCTTGGCACTTTTTTTTTTTTTTTTTTTTTTTTTTTTTTTTTTTTTTTTTTTGGAGCTGGGGACCAAACCCAGGGCCTTGCGCTTGCTAGGCAAGTGCTCGACCGCTGAGCTAAATCCCCAACCCTGATCATGGCACTTTCTTGACTCTCTTCATTGAATATATGGCCTGCTGGGACGCTGTTCTTATAATAAGTCATCTTGTATTAAGTTACTTTACTATTACTATGATAAAACACCAAGACCGAGGAGACTTAAAGAAGGAAGGTTCTATTTGGGCTTATGGTTCCAGAATGATAAGAATCCATCACCACCATGGTAGAGAAACATGGCAGCAAGCAGGCATGGTGGCTGAAGCAGCTAGCTGAAAGCTCACATCTTCAGAAGACAAGGACAGAGCTGAGTGAACTGGAAGTGTTTCAAGTTGTTAGGCTCTCAAAGCATGCATACATGCGTACACACACACACACACACACACACACACACACACACACACACACTGCCCCTCCAACCCAGTACCATGCTTCCTCTCACAAACCACAACCCTGAGACTCCCTAAACAGTACCACGAACTGGGAATCAAGTATTCAAATGACCAAACTATAGAGGTCATCTCATTCAAACTGTCAAACCGTGGCTCCTAACTATAGATACACTTTCATGACTTCTCGGTCAGCAGCCCAACACATAAGCCAGCACCTTTCCCAGGAGACTCCCGGGGCATGTTATAAGGTTGGTGTTAATTTTGGTTCTAGAGGCACAGGGCAAATGTGGAGTTTATTTGTTAACTGCTAATAAATACATATGTTTGCTTAGTTAGGATTTTTGCTTCTTCATCTGATGCCTTTACTTTTCTTAGGCCATCCTGTGGTGTTGACTAGTTCAACTACAGATAGAGTCCAGAGATGTGTTAATGTCAAACACGGAGAAAACAAAACCAGACCCAGAGCATAATGGTTACGACATGTGCTATGGTGATTGGTGATCTGAGTGAGGATAGTGTCTTCCCTCCTCTTGAGAGTTAGTGTTTGTTTTGTGGGAGATAAAAATCTTTCCAAGCTTTGTTTTTATGTCTACAAGAAGTTCTGTTGCGTTTGGGTAAACATCTCTTCTTAATAATAGTAAAAAAAGGGGGGAGAACTAAACTATCATTTTTAAACACAATTTCTATATGAATAGGTGTTTTACCTACGTGTATGTCAGTGCCCCAGATGTGTGCCTGGTGCCCTGCCAGAAAAGGGCCTAAGACTTGGCCTGGAGAGATGACTCAGTGGTTAAGAGCACTGGCTGCTCTTCCAAAGGTCATGAGTTCAATTCCCAGCACCCACATGGCGGCTCACAACCATCTGTAACTCCAGTTCCAGGGGATCCGATACCTTCACACAGACAAACATTCAGGTAAAACACCAGTCTACATAAAAAATTGAAAACGTTAAGAAAAAAAACAACCCTAAGGCTGGAGTTACAGATGGCTGTGAACCATTATATGGGTGCCGAGAGTGGAACCTAGGTCCTCTAGAAGTTGGTGCTTTTAACCTCTGAGCCATCTCTCCAACCCCAAGGTAAAATACCTTTTGGGGGTTAAATGCAAATAAAATTAAAACCATTCGGTGCGTATCCTTGTTGAGACCCTCACAGTCTTAAAACCTGAAGGGGTTTGCAGATCAGGGCAGCTCACCATTCACACCGCTTCCTCATAATCCCAACTTGATTGACGGGTTGGTGCCAGACACACCTGGACCCTTGCCTTGCCCTTGGTCCTTATCAACATGGACGTTGTCTGTTACAGGGAGTCCCGCATCAAAGCTTAGGAGCAACAGATACCTTGTGCACTGAGTTTGTACCAAACCCCCGTGCTAGCACAAGGTCCTGGGTTCGGTCCCCAGCTCCAAAAAAAAAAAAAAAAAAAAAAAAAAAGGGGGGGGGGTTGGGGATTTAGCTCAGTGGTAGAGCACTTGCCTAGCAACCAAACCCCCATGCTATAGCTACGTCAACTGAAGAGCAGAGTAGAGAACATGAAAAATTGGGGGTAGGGTGGGGATGGACCGCATTAGGTTTTAATGAAGAAAAATCCTCAAATCACCACAGCTTATAGCTCAAGGGAACCTCTGAGAATTTTTTCTCCTCCTTCTCTTAATAACTGGGATGGCCAAGGCACAGAGGGAGGAGGCATATAAAAGGACCCAGAGAAAGTCCATAGTGAATGCCCTGTGAACAAAAAGCAGAGTCAGGGAGTCCCCAGGGCAAAGCCAGATATAGCATCGCATGCCTGCATTGCCTCCTTGAGCCTTTGAGGAATCATGAGTTTAAGGCCAACCCACACTACATAGTACCATAGCCAATGTCAATCCTGGCCTACCAGGAAATAAAGGTGGCTTGGATAAGGCTGTTCGCTGTGTGCCTTCTTCATAGGGTACTTTCTCCTGTAGCTCGGGCTAATTCTCAGTCACCCTTGTGACCAAGGGGAGAGATGTGCTTCTTGTCTGCCCCATATTCAGTTTACACCAGTGAATCCTTCTGGCACTGGGACCCTGTTTCCTGGGGAACACCCTGTCTCAGCTGCCTCTCTGGCTTCTCAAATAGAAGGCACAAATTCAGTGCATCAGCACAGTAAGGAATAGCATCGAAGAGATTTATTACTCTGAGACCCTGGGCAGAGAAGGGGTAATGCATCGAGAGGGCTGTGACCTGTCCCTGGACCACCCAAGGCAAGGAGGAGTCAGAGCACAGGAGGCAGTAGTATTACATATGTGGAGTAATGGAGTCAGTGAAGTATGTGGGCAAATGTCGAATGGTCCACGTAAAAGAACACAGAGAGTCACATTGTTTCCGTGGGATCGATGCCTTGAAGGGCTTACATCCGACACCGGTTTTGACCATCTGAGTGTGGTTGTCCATTTCCGATGCTTCAGCAGCCATCCATGCTCTGTGCTCCTGTCCCTGGTGAGGATTGGAGCATCTTTGTGAAGCTTTCCCGCTGACACCTGGGCTTGCCCACTTCCATTTTCCAAAGACGAGACCACCTTGACTGGTAGGTACCATCTCTTCCTGTTTCTCCCATGCTGTCCGGATGAGTCAAGGTGGACTCAGGAAATCAGAAGTAAATTCACAAGAACTGGGATAAATTAACATGAGGAACTGGTCTACCATTTCTGTAAGTTCCTCAAGAGGTCTGGAAACACTCCCTGAGTTAGTCTGTTTAGGCTGTTATAAGAAAGTATCAAGGCCAGCGAGGTGGCTCAGCTGGTAAAAATGCTTGCCCCGGTGAGTTCAATCCCTGGGACCCACCCCACAGAGTGGAAGCAAAGAGCTGACTCCTATGGTGTGGCAATACATTATGATAAAAATATCTCTTACATTCTAAGAGACTGGAACTTTGAATGGGCCTCACAGCCAGAGTTAATAACACACTTGAAATCACTTAACACTTAAGACTGCTATCCTACTGGGTACTCAGCCTGTTTGTTTAACCTGCCTTTAAGTGAACAGTGTAACAGCCAACCTTCACTTGCCTAGGATTTCCCAAGTAATCACTTTTACAACTTAGGGGAAAGCAGAGCTGTAATTTTAAATTATGTATGCGCTCTTTCATCCGACCCAAGTGATGCCTGTGTGTTTGTGTACTTGGGTTACGATAATCATTTTCCAAAAACACCAAATATAGGTTAAAAGGAAACTTACAAATGATTACCCACCATCAATGTTAAAAGCAGCATATACACACTGCTTGATAAACAATGGTGTTTGCAGCACCCGTTGGCCCTCTGAGCCAGTTAAAGTCGGTCACTTAATCCCTTGTAAGCCTGTTAAAGATTTCCATACAGCATTCCTACCCCTCGTTCCTTCCCATGTGATGTTTAACCAAAGAGGGAGAGAAGCCCTCTGTTAAGGACAGACCCAGGGACAGATTCACACGACAGCCTTCAAGCGGGCACACATTCTGACTCACACAGGAGACAGACAGAAGGCAGGCACAGGGAGACTGAAGTCAGAATTTGAAACCTGGGATCCTTCTTGGTTAAACGATCCCCAGGGGAAGTTCTTTGATTCCTTTGCTCAGTTAACGAAAAATCCATTGCACCCTCTTCAGTCTCTCTTGGACCTGGGCCCTTCTTGCCAAGTCTTAAAAAAAATATTCCTCATTCTTTGTCGTTTTTGTTTACTTACTTGAATGGGCGAATGGGTGGATACAGTGATATTTTCCCAAAAGCTTACGAAATACAGAGAGAAAGTGCTGCTTCTCACTTCTCTCTCAGCAACCCTGCTGCCACCTTCAATGGGAATTGCTTTTTCTAGTTTCTCACCTAAGGCTCTAGTACTGTGTGTGTGTGTGTGTGTGTGTGTGTGTGTGTGTGTGTGTGTGTGTGTGTGTGTGTGTGTGTGTGTGTGTGTGTGTGAGAGAGAGAGAGAGAGAGAGAGAGATTTATATAGGTAAACTTGTTAACTTAAAACTATCACCCCGATGGACATTTTCTATCTCTTCTTCATCGGAATCTTTTTGAGATTGTCTAATCAACATCAAAAGTGCATCTAGGGATGGAGAGATGGCTCGGTGGCTAATTGCACTGACTGTTCTTCCAGAGGTCCTGAGTTCAATTCCCAGCACCCACACGGTGGTTCACAGCCATGTATAGTGGAATCTCATCCCCTCATTTTGGAATCATGAAAACAGACCACTCATATACATAAAATTAAATCTCTTTTTTTTTTAAATTCCCTGATCTTTAGCTGGGCAGTGGTAGCACATACCTTTAATCCTAGCATTCAGGAGGCAGAGGCACAGATATCTGTGATTTAATGGTCCACAAAGTGAGTTCCAGGACAACCAGAACTACACAAAGAAACCCTGTCTTGGGGGGAAAAAAGTGCATCTAGAATCTAGAAAGAAGGTTCTGGGATAAGAACATACTCCCAGCTCCCACGAAAGACAGTTCACGGCTGCCTGTAACTCCTGCTTCAGGGGATCCAAGGCTCTCTTTTGGGGCCTCCAAGACCACCTTCACTCACATGCATATACACATATATACACATACCCAAATTAAAAATAAATATTTTTTAAAGATTTTTATTTATTGCATGTATGTGAGTACACTGTTGCTGTCTTCTGCAACACCAGAAGAGGGCATCAGATCCCACTACAGATGGTTTTGAGTCACCATGTGGTTGCTGGGAATTGAACTCAGGACCTCTGGAAAAGCAGTCTTAACTGCTGAGCCATCTCTCTCAGCCCCCAAAAGTAAAATATTTTAAAAAGATGCATATATGTGCGCATACACACACACACACACACACACATTTCTACTCTCTCCCACCTTCTCTTTCTGAGCCTTTGGGTGTGAAGAGACAAGTGTGTATAGTTGTCCGAATGTGTTGCTTCCTTCGGGGCTAAGGGCTACTCTCACATGCTAAGCCTCCACCTCAGCTACCATGAGATACTCTAGTGTAGTCTATGATATTACATCTCTCCCAGTTGACTAGTTAGTTCTGTAATGGACAGAGTGGATTTGAATGGCTGACCCACTTTGTCATTCTCTCTGCCGCTTGGTTGATGAATTGTTGAAAGAGCGAGTGTTTGCAGTCATCGCCTTTTTCAGGGCGTCCCCTAGCTGGCAGACGCCCTTCATCAGCCCTCCAAAAGCTGGTGCGGGGCCAGAGAGACCCCGTGGGAGGCAGAATGAAGCATGTGGCCACACCAACAGCCTGCCTCCCCTCACGCCCTCACCACCCCTCCCACAGGTCTCTGGTTAATTGCCATGACATATCGATGGGCACTCTCCGAGGAAAGAGCAGGCCGGCTGGCCCACAGCATCCCAGCTCAGCAATCATCACTGATTAAAAACTAGTTATGAAGCAATGAAGATGGAGTCCTGCATTAACCAAATGACCCTGAGCATGGCCCAGCCCAGAGAGACGGAAGAAAGCATCAAAGTCTGACTTATGGCATGGGCAGACCTTCAGGGCTGTTTGAATTCTGGGAGATTTATGAGGTAGTGACAGCATTTGGCTGGATTGGATTCCAGCTTTCTGCTTCATTCCCAGATGTGCCTGTGTGCTTATGATTTCCTGCGGACTCACATCCCATTCGGAGTATCCCAGTTTGGCTGGACTCTTACGTGAGTTTAATCCGAGTCTTCTGATTATATAAAGTAGAAATGGATCAGATTGTCAATTTCCAGAGAACCTGAATTAGCTCAGCCGCACTTAATACTGAAACTATCCTGAAGATAATTTAATCTTTCTTTAATGATTCAAAAGGTGCTTTGAAGTCTCACATTAATCAAAGTCGTGGTTATGAATATCAGAAGTTAATACCGACCAAAGGTAAAAGTGTCCATGAAGAATTAGGTAGAGGAGACGACAGGGGCCAGCGCAGGTGGCTGTCTGACAAGGGTGCAGGTGTGACTGCGTGTGTCACTGGGCATGGGGAAGTGTGGGCTGTTACAGTTTTGCCTGGCTAATGCTGTCATTGCCATATGCAAAGAACAGTGCTCAAAAAGTCAACCTCTCCTTGGCGCTCACTTGCTCCCATGATTCCCCGGGAGAATTTAGTCTTTGCCAAGTTGGACCTCATTTGGGCAGATTTAAATGAAAGGAGATGAGGAGAAATATCCACTTCAGGAAAAGCCCAAGAGCCCAAGCAGAGTCCTCTTTTACAATAGAAAAAGAAATGGACAGAAGTTTAAAGGATGTGCTGAGAGGAGGCAAGAGTTAAAGCACGTGTGTGTGTGTGTGTGTGTGTGTGTGCATGTGCGTGTGCATGTGTGCGTGCGTGCGTGTGCATGTGTGCGTGCGTGCGTGCGTGCGTGCACGAGCCTAAAACGAAGGCAACAGCATCTCCTTTATTAGGTTGTGGTGAGCTCTCTGCAGCCCACAGGCTTTGCTATGGACTCAAATTGAGAAATGTTTGCACACTTCACCCTCCCATTTATGTCTAAGTCTACATCCCCAATGTGGTACAATTGGAGGGCAAAGGCTTTGAAGAATGAGTAGTAGGTCATGAGGGTGGAACCCCCCCAGGAATAGGCTTAATGCCCTTATGAGACCCTAGAAAGCTCCCACATTCCTCTCCGGCATGGGAAGACACAGCACAAAAGCACTATTTGTAAACAAGAAGACGGGCTCTCACTAGACACCAGATGGCCGGTTTCTTAACCTTGGACTTCCCAGCCTCCCGAACTGCCTGTCACTAAAGCCACCCAGTCTATGGTGGAGAAACAAACTTGAGCACAACTAAGTAAGGCATTCTCTCTGACGAAAGATATTTGCAAAGGTTTCGAGCCTCTTCACGAAAGATTTAAATTGCCTTCCACTGTATCGCTCTGAGTCACCCGGATGTATACGTGGGGATAAGAAGTCACGAATAAGAAAACAGAGCTGCCAGGGGACTGGCACACTGTAAGTTCTCCAGAGGTGACTCTAGGGATCAGAGCCAGCTGGTGCTGGGCCAGCGCCTCTGCCCTCACTCCCTGAGTCTGAGGGCTCAGCAGCTGTGCTTACCTCCGTGGTGTGCAGCCCCTTCCCTCCTCAGGAGGAAAAGGTTGGCAAGCAAGGCTGCGCCTTCCAGCTGGGGATGGAAGACAGGATTGGGTTGTCAGGCAGCTGATATAGGAACCTAGGGATAGAAGCAAGGACACCATCATCCATTCAGTCGTGTGGCTCTGTGGAATCTCAGACCAAATTTAATTATTTGTTTTCCCCACAGCCCAAATTCTATCCTTTCCTGCCCCCTAGCCCAGCTCATCAACAGCCTGTGTGTCTCTGCCATTGTCTCAGGATCTGCAGCAGGTCGTGGTCTGGCCCTGGTGTTCTCACACAGATGCCTTCTCAGGTGACACAGCGGCTAGCAGTTTTCCTCCCCTCTCCCATCCGTCTTCCACAGCTGTCAGAGTGTGCTTTCTGCCCCATGAGACTAACTGCCCCACTCCTCTGGGCTTTCTGGTGACCCCACCATTTTGGCTGGCTCACCTCCACCAAAACCTTGAAACCAGCCAACCCTGGGCTGAAAAATCCTGAAACCCGGAGCCAAAATAAATCTTGCTGGCTTTCATTTTCCCTGAAATGAAATGTATTTTGTCACCATGACAGAAAAACTAGTACGGGAGGAGGACTCTGCCCAAATACTTACACATCCAAATATAACACACATAACAAAACACACATTATTTTGTTATAATTTCTATTTCTTCTTTATATTATGTGTTTTGCATTAGTATACCTGGATAAAAGATTTTTGAAAATGCATGCCTTATAGTTTGACTGTGAAGTGTCCCCATAGGTTTACATGTTAAGATACTTGGTCCCTGGCTGATGGCACTGCTGGGAGATTGTAGAACCTTTAGGAGGTGGAGCCTCATTGAAGGAAGCAGGCTTTGGGATTTTATAGCCCAGGCTTGCCCTCTGGCCTATCTGTGGTTCCTAGACAACTAAGCCCACCTTCCACCAGCACAACCACATGCCACTCTGACTGCCATGCCTTCTCTGCGACCATGGACTGTACCCTCAATAAGCCCAGGGCCTGGGGGTGTAATTTAATCCGTAGGGACAGGTAGAGCACTTGCCTATCGAGCACTGCAGAAACTGAGTGTGATTGTGAGCTGTGGGTGCAGGAAACCAAACTTGGGTCTTTCGAAAGAACAGTAAGCGCTATTAACCATCCCCTCAGACCCCACAAGATGCGTCTTATCAGGCATTCAGTTACAATGGGGGGAAAAAAGACCAACTAATATAACGTGTCCATCAATTATTTGTGAATTTTCTTTCAGGCTAGTAAAAAGAATGTTAAACGTCTTTGTGTAAAGAGGTGCTACGTCTTGCAGAGTTGAGAAACATGGGCCCTTTCAGCCCCTGTCCGCTGCTCCAGCCTCATTACCTATGCCTCCCACCACCAAGGCTCCTGGACCCCAGCTTCTATAACACAAACCACCATGAAGACAACATGGGTGCCTCCATCCTAGCCACTGACCAACCTCCCTGCCGAAACCTGCATTGCTGCCCCCTCTCATGCTTCCTGAAGCGCAGGACAGATCCTCGGCTTGGAGCCATCTACCTGCCTTTCTGCTCGAGACCAAGTGCTCCTTGTGAGCCATAACTCCATAGGGAGACGTCACAACGGCAGGGCTGCCCCCAGGTGATGTTTAGTGCATATGGGTGTGGCATTTGTGCTCACCTTCCTTACAAGTCATCCCACAGTTAGAGATGCACCAGAGTCCAGGGGCCTCAGGATAGCAATGCCCCTGCCCCACTCAGCTCAGAAGCTCCAGGCTGCCTTTCCCATAGGATTGGCCTGGCAACTCATTTGGCAGCAGGCCAACGTTCCTTATGCTCCATTATCCAAATGTCCGATCTGCCCAGAAGAACACATTCAGTAGGAACTTGCCTTTTATAAAGTTTTCAGCGCTCTGCATCCAGTGAAACCATTGTCGCGGCCTTGGGAGATGTCTGTGGAGCTGCCCAGCTACCTGTGTAGTTTGGCTTTCTCACGACAGATGGAGGTGAGCCAGCAATGCACACCCTGTGCTGAAGAAAGAGCTACGAGCCAACGTGGAGCTTAGCCTAGGGCTCAAAACTAAGGCATGGGATCTGGGTGGGGCCGGGGAGAAAGTGGGACAGAAGATGAGCTAGAGAAGTCTGAAGGTCCCAGAATCCGGTAGTCCTGGCTCCACGAAGCCCTTCCAAGCCATTCTCTCAGGTAAGAGAACAACTTCTGAGTCGGGCAGTAGTGGTGCTTGCTTTTAATCCCAGAATTTGGGAGGTAGAGGTGGATCTCTGTGAGTTCAAGGCCAGTCCGATCTACAGAGCAAGTTCCAAGATAGCCGGGCCTACAGAGAGAAACCCTGACTTGGATAAAAGGAAGCAATTTCTGGGCTAGAGAGGTGGCTCAGTAGTTAAGAGCACTTGTTGCTCTCGCAGAGGACTTGGGTTCAATTCCAAGCACCTACATGGCAACTGCAGTTACAGGGGATCCCATGCCCTTTTCTGACCTCCTCCGGTACTAGGTATGCAAGTACAGACATGCATACTTGCGGGCAAACATTGATACCCATAAAAAAATAAAATGAATAAGGAAGGAAGGAAGGAAAGAAAGAAAGAAAGGAGAGAGAGAGAGAGAGAGAGAGAGAGAGAGAGAGAGAGAGAGAGAGAGAGAGAGAGAGAGAGAGAACTTCTTGGGTGAGCAAGCTAATGAAGCATCTACTTCCAGCTCTGGTATCCCTTCAGCAGTGCAGGCAATGCTTGTGGCAGAAGAGTCTCTAAGCCACATTGTGACAAAATGTCCGATGAAGGAGGAGGTATCTAAGGGGCTGAGGGGCTGAAGAAGAGATCAAGGTAAATCGAATTTCCCTAAAGGGCCTATCTGGAGACAGAACTCAGACCACCACTGAGGCGAAGCATCTTCCAATGTCCTCAGGCCCCATGGTGGTGATCACGATCCCTGTGCCCCTCTCGGCTCCCTAGGTTGGAAGAGATTTCAAGCCAATTCCACCTTGTACCTGAGCTTCAGAACCCTCCTGCTCTTGGGCTGAAAGCCAGGCGCCTTGACTTCCCTATCGCTCTTCTGGGAAATCCTTCATGGAGCTGGGGTGTTGGTCAGTGTTGTGGTTGCCTGACGTGCACCAGGCCCTGGGTCCACAGCACTAGGGAGGCTGAACTGGGGGAGTTCCCAGGCTTCGCTGGGTGGGGGGGAAAGTCCTGCAATCCTCTACTGAGCTGTCCCAAGATACAAACGTGTCTAGCTGTTCTGCCTTCCTCCCCAAGCCCTCTTTCAAAGACTCAAAGGGGTCTTTTGTGTTCCCCATCCACCTCCTCCCTGGAGCCTTCAAGGTGAGCCAGCTTCCAGCTCCAGAGCTGCGTTCTGCTGAGGGAGGAGGCTGGCACGCCATCTGGAGCCGAGGGACTGTAAGCTCCACACACAAGAGCCGTCCCTGGAACCCTGCTCCTCTCTCCTTCCACATGAGCTCTCAAGGGGAATCAAGTGACAGCCACACTCCAGGGAACTGAGCTGGCTGAAACTGAATTCTGTGGAGTGGCCTGTAGTGACAGAGGAGCCTTTAAGCATGGGACACTCAGCAGGGGGCGGGTTTGGGCCATTTAACAGGCATGGGGTAGGCTGTGGCAGGACCACAGCCACCTGCTCTCCTCCAATGAGAGCATTATAGTCAGTTACCTCCCAATTCCTTTCTTCTATTCATATTCCAGAAGCTTCTAATGACCCTCGGTCCTTATTTTAAGGTGAATTCTGCCCACTCAGAACCTCCTTTACTTCAATAGTGTGCACAGGGCACACTTTACAGTGAACTTTGTTCTTTCCTAAACCCCGGTGCAGGGGCTCAGGTTATACTCACTGCCTGCAAGCAGCTTCCTCACACCTCACACTCTTGCCTGTGGTTCAAGTCTAAGCACTACCTCTGGGGAAGCCTTCTAAGCAACCTAGGAAGATTTGAGCACCTCCTGGACTCCACAGGCTGTGTCGCCCTTGCCACAGCGCTGTCCCTGCTGGAAGACAAAGATGTCAGGTGTCTCCATCTCCAGTTTCTAAATCTGACAAGCTTTCTTCACAGAGCCTAGCAGAGGGCAGGCTCTCTGCGAAAACGTATTGAAGGTAACTAACACGGGTTTGCCTCTTCCCAAATAAGTCTCACCAGGTTGGGACTGTACAGAGGTTTAGAGGTGATGAAAGAGTGAGCGATGGTGAACCCTGCCTACCCAGCTTTATCCCTTGGTTAACAACGTGATTGGAATGTAACTCAAAAAACCATATAGTTCACTCACTTTTGTATGAAAAAAAGCACAATCCAGTGTCTTTTAGTATAGTCACAAGGTGGGAAGTCATCGCCACAGTCCATGTAAGATACGTTCATCCATCCCCCCGAAGATACCACCAGAACTCACTCCTGTTCACCCTCCTCCAGCCTTAGTAACTACTGACCTATTTTCTATGTCTGCAAATGCCTCTGTCTGGGGCATTACGAGCCAGTAGAGCCATACAATGTGTGGTCGTTAGCACCCAGCTTCTTTCACTTAGCGTAATCTCTTCTGAATTTATCCATGTTGGGGCATGAGTCAGATTTCACTTTATTGTTAGACATTATTCCATTTCATTGGATATACAATACTTCCTTTCTTTGTTATTTATAGATGAATTTTAAGTTGTTTCCCCCTGTTTTTGCCATGATAAGCAGCTTTTTAAATTTGAAACTATTTTATTAAGAACTTGTTTTTTCAGAGGACCTGGGCTTGATTCTCAGAACCCATAGCTCATGACCATCTGTAACTCCTGTTTCTGGGGATAGGGATCCAACTCCCTCTTCTCACCTCCACAGGCACCAGACGCACAAGTGGTCAAACATACATGCAAGCAAAACGCTCATACACATAAAGATAAGTAAGTCTCTGAAAACATTAAGTAACTTTAGGTGTAAAATCTGATTTTGTAACAACAGTAGCAAAAAATAATTTAAGGGTGAAGACTAGTAAGGTACTAGAGCACTAGCCACACACACTAGTGTGCCCATGCACGTATGCACACATTCACACATACATGTACTGCCTGCACATGCGCGCATGTGTGCACACACACATACACACACACTTAGCATATGCACATACATGCATTCACATACACACAAAACATTTTAGTATGTGTTTGTCATAGTAACATCTTTTTTTTTAAAGATTTGTTTATTTTATTTACATGAGTACACTGTAGCTGTCTTCAGACACACCAGAAGGGGGCATCAGACCTCATTACAGATGGTTGTGAGCCATAATGTGGTTGCTGGGAATTGAACTCAGGACCTCTGGAAGAGCAGTCAGTGCCCTTAACCACTGAGCCATCTCTCCAGCCTGCAACATTCTTCTATATAAGCATGATATAACCATCAAAATTAAGAAATTAATTAACAGCTGGAGCTGGAAAGATGGCTTAGCACTAACAGCCTTTCCAAAGAGTCTGGATTTGGTTCCCAGCACCCACATGGCAGCTCCCAGCTACCTTTAACTCCAATCCCAGGGGATCTAATACCTCTTTTGACCTCTGAGGACCCCAGGCACGCATGTGGCACACAGACATACACACAGGCAAAACACCCATACACATGCAGTGTAAGTAAGCATTTTAAAAGAAGGAGGAGGAGAAGGACAAGGAGGAGAAGGACAAGGAGAAGGACAAGGAGAACAAGAGGGGAATGGGGAGGAAGAGGGGAGAGGAGGAGGAGAAAGGGGAGGAGGAGAAGAAGGAGAAGAAGAAGGTGGAGGAGGAGAGGGAGGAGGAGGGGGAAGAAGAAAAGAAGAAGAAGAAGAAGAAGAAGAAGAAGAAGAAGAAGAAGAAGAAGAAGAAGAAGAAGAAGAAAGAAGGAGAGGAGGAGGAGGAAGAGAAAGAGGAAGAGGAAGAAGAGGAGATGGAAATTAACATCCACATTAATTTGAGTGGATCACACCCTCTTGTGCCATCCATTGTCCAAATAAAGCCACAAGCAAGCATAATACATTACTGCTAACTGCTCTGTCTCATCGGTCACCCTGCAGCAGAGTGCCTCTGCCTCTCCCCGACTTCTGTGGCCCTGACACTCTGTAAGATTGAGGGCCAATTATTTTTCAGAGTCCTTCAGTTTGGGTTTCCTGGTGTTTCCTCCTGGTTTGAGTCAGGTGAGTCCCTTCTGTGGGACTATCACAAGAAGGACACCATGTCCTTCTTGCATCCTACTGGGCAATATACAGTTTTTACTTGCCTCACTGCCAGAGGTATATTTTTTAAATCTTATTTTAGTTATGTAGCCCATGCTGTCTTCATTCTCTTGATCCTCCTGCCTCTACATCCTAAGTGCTGGGATAATTGATGTCCCCATTACACTCAGCTCTCCTTCTAATGATTTCAACTTTGATTTCGAATCTACTCCTTTTTCCCATTGTAACTAGTAGATATATTTTGGGAAGATACTAAGGCATTAGGTATATACCCATACTTCATGTTCTCCTTATGATAATTGGTTGCTTTTTTTTTTTGCTTTTTGAGACCAACTCTTTGTATAGCTCAGGTTGATCTAGGGCTCACCATGTGACCCAGACTGGCCTCAAACTGACAGCTATCCTTTTGGTTTGTTTTTTGTTTTTGTTTTTGTTTTTGTTTTTTTTTTTCCAGATTACAGGCCTTAGTGCTGTCACTAAGCTTTTACCTACTGTGGTGGTTTGAATGAAAACCACCTCCATAGGCTCATAGGGAGTGGCACCATTGGGAGGTGTAGCCTCGTTGGAGTAGGTGTGGCCTTATTGGAGGAAGTATGTCACTGAGGGTGGGCTTTGGGATTTCAGAAGTCCCCGCCACTCTCCTGCTACCTGAAAATCTGGATAACAAACTCTCACCTACCTCTCCAGCCTGCAGGCTGCCATGTTTCCCTCCGTGATAATAATGGACTAGCTCCAATTAAAATGTCTCCTTTATAAGAATTGCCATGGTCATGGGGTCTCTTCACAGCAATCAGACCCTAACTGAAACACCTACTAAGTTTACCATTAACTGGCTTTTCTTGTCTGAATTAATTAGTACTGTGTAAACCAGAAGAGATTCTTTGAAAGGCATCTTGCTTTCACACTTACCCATTGGTATTTTACTGTAAGGAAAATGTATTTCTTTATATCACTAGGGACTCGGGAATTGTTGTTTAAAGTTGGCAGCGTACTTTTTTACCATTCATGAAACCCTGGCTTCAGTCCCCAGTACCACACTGTTGCACATGCTGGCACGATCCTGTTACCTCAACACTGCAGGTGTGGAGGCAGGAGAATTAGCAGCTCGAGGGAGCTCATTGGCCACACTGTGAATTCAAGGCCCGCCTAGGACAAATGGGGTCCTGTCTAAATAAATACATTTGGCTGTCATGAATATTTATTGTTATGTTCATATTGCCCCCAATTGAGCCAGTGTGAACCCTTTTTGGGTTCTTTTGAAAGTTTTCACTGATTCTTGAATGCTTTCTTTTCTTCTACAGGATGCTCTTGCCTCAACTTCTGCTGTGTCTCTCCAGAAGCATCCGTCTCTTCGATGAGTTCTGGCTCCTTTTGAGTGGAAAATTCATCTCAGAAATTAAACCACAGCACGAGTACTAGGATATTGCTTTTCCGAGGGGCTCTCTGCATAGACAGAGCTAAAGAACACACACACACACACACACACACACACACACACACACACTGATATCTATACTTAAATCCTTACACATCTAGATATACATTGAGGAACAGTAGTTCACACTGACCCTTCCATTTTAATTTCAAAGCTGCTGAGCCCATTGTCACCTCCCCTGTTCCGTTGGTGACTAACCCCCTCTCTGGTATCCAAACTCCTTTAACCTTGGCATTTTCTCTCACTGAATGGCCCATGTGTGTAAGTGATCTCTCAGCAAGTTGAGAGCACAAGAGACCTTACTTGTGGTTTTAAATGCCACATAAGGATACACCCTCCACCCTCACCTCATACATCTCACCCCCACCCCCTTTTAGGCTCTCTTTCGTGACTCCCAACAGAGGACTACTTCCGGGTCACGTGTCTTTTCCGTTGTTCGGGCTCCACCACTCCACACTCCTATCTGCTGTTGGCCTCCCCTTACCACATGCATGCCAGTTCCACCTGCTAGGGCTCTACAGTCCACACTCACTAAAGAAGACTTTTCTGCCTTCCTGGGGCCATGGCACACAGATAGCTTCACTCAGCTTGGGCTCTGACACCTCATCCTGGGCTGCTGTCCCCTGCTCTTCAGAGGGACGACGTTCTTACCCACTCGGTGACTGACGTCAGTGGTATCTCCACTCCACCCCTCAGCACCACCCCACCTCATATACAAGGATCTGCCCAGCTCACTAGGAATGACTGCCAGTTCTTAGTTCTGCAGGTTTCATAGCAAGGATTTTGTTAGGTATAGCCTCATTGTGTACACACACACACCACACACACACACGCACGTGTGAGCGCACACACACACATTTCATGAATCATGGGTAGGGCTGTGTTCCTTCATCAGCTAGCATGTGGTAACTGGCTCCCCATAACTTCACCATTAGCTATAGAATATTCTCCTCCTCCTTCTTAGCACACAGCACATAGCCCATCTGGGGTTCATCCTGGGAAGGCACTTCTCCCTCTCCCCTCCCTCTCCATTGGTGGGGGGGGTGTATGTGATGTGTATGTGGTGTGTGGTGTGTGTGTGTGTGGTGTATGTGATGTGTATGTGTTGTGTGGTGTGTGTGTGTGTGTATGTGATGTGTATGTGTTGTGTGGTGTGTGTGTGTGTGGTGTGGTGTGTGTGTGTGTGTGTGGTGTGTGTGTGTGTGTGTATGTATGTGTGTGTTTCTGCTCGTCTTTATGTGCTTTCCATGCATGCCATGTCTGCAAAAGCCAGAAGAGGGCATCATATTCCCCTGGAACCGGAGTCAAAGGCAGTTGAAACCAATCACTGTGGGTGGCAGGAACTGACCCCAGACCCTCTGCAAGAGCAGCAAGTGCTTCACCACTGAGTCATCCCTCCAGCCCCACTTTGTAAGATTTCTTTCTTTACATCTTCCAAGAATGAGCAATTAGTGATTTTTCTTCCTCCTTGTTTAAAAAGGACATTCTGAACCCACGCACAGAAACACAGTTTACATGCTACAGTTATTCATGCTGGTGATCAAATTGTCCCATCGTTGATGTCTTCGGGATGCTACTATGTAGCCTTTGATGGCTTCTCAATAACGAGCTGTTCCAGGCACACTGTACACTTTGTGCCTCATAACCAGAATGTATTAGTTCTCAAGTAACGCCAAAGCCCATTTCAGGGCAATTGGATCTAGAGGCCACAGTCTGGTCTCTAGAAGGGCTCCATTACTGACTGACATCTGCTCTCAGGGCTTGGCAGAACACAAACCTAGATGGTAGAGCCATGTCTCCAGGCTCCACACTGACTTTCCCCACACAGATTCAGGACTCCATGGTGTGGCCCTTGGCTCTCATCATTGGTAGATCCCACTGACAACCCCCCTCCCCCGTTTGCAATGAATACAGCGTAATTACTTCCTTCCCCTGTCTCACCCGGTACATCCAACGGTATCCACTTGACAATGCCAACATTATCATCGCTAATATGCATTTTGATAAGTCATTTAAGAAAACTCTACAGTTACTTTTGTGGGGGAACATCCCGTGTGGGATGCTAATTAAATGAATTTGTCTTGGAATGGCGCAGAACAGTTTCCCTCTGTGTTTACAATGCTGCCACGCTAATCATGCATGGGAGGGCTTGTTTCATTTTTCACAATTTCCAAACTTTGAAAATGTCTTACGGTTTGGTTTTAAACACACACACACACACACACACACACACACACACACACACACACACACACACACACACGCTTGCACAGTTCCAAAGTCACAGCAGCGAAATAAGCTATGTTAAAAAGAAATTCTGGGGGTGTGGCTCTGTCTGGGATGCTTGCCCAGCCTGCATAAACCCCAGGGTTTGACCCTCAGCACCACATAAAACCAGAGGTGCCGGTGCCCACCTGTAACTCGGCACTCGGGAGGTGAGGGCTGAAGGGTCATAAGTTCAAGGTCTTCCTCCTCTATATTGGGAGAGAGAGAGACACCAACCAGGGCAAGAGACTCTGCTTTGAAGAGAGATAGAGGAGCAGGGAGAGGAGGAGAGAGAGAAAAGGGGAGAGGATTCCAGTGTCATTTTCCTGGTGTTTGAGCAGCTTCTAAACATGCTTGGTTGGGGCAGAATCCTAAGGGTCTACGTTGTAGACACTGTGTTCTCAGTTATGTGTATGCCAAGGGGTCCTAACGTTAGAACCCAGACTCCAGACTGTAACGGAGACCCGAGAATAGCGGTAGTATAGATGTCTCTCTGGTTGCGGTAGAAGCTCTCCAGGGCTGGGGTGATGGGTGCATTGCCCTGGGAACACCGTCTCTTTTCACCTTGTTGCTCTGGTACCCTCAACGCATGGCTCCTTCCCGTGATCCAGACAGCTGCCGTCACATCCCAGCACCACCTGGAAAGCAACCAAGGTCAAAGGAGGCTGCTTCTGCGGAAAGGAACTCAGGAACTGCACGCCCAACTTCTAGGAGTAGCCCACTGACCAACTTCTACGAGGAAGAGTGGGAGACAGTCATTTACTCAAAATTAGATGCTCGATTATTGCTGACGCTCTGTCAATAAAGGGCAAGGGGACAAGGCTGGGAGGAGAGGTCAGGGGCAATGTTGAGCAGGCATGGTGGCCTCTCTGAAATCCCAGCGCTCGGGTGGATTAGCCAGGGCACCCTCCCCCCATAGCAAACTGGCTAACTAGACTAACTGGATGGGACAGCTCTGGGTTTAAATGAAAGATCTTACCTTAACAGAAAATGGAGTGAATGATGGGAAACGTCTGACTTCACCCCCTTAGCCTGCACACATTCATACAAGTGCACATGCATCTAGGTCCACATACATGTGAGCACAGACAAGACTTGTACACTTAACACACACAGAAGAAAAAGAGAGGAGGGGGACATGTCGTTCCCATGTCGTCAGGGTAATGAGACATCTGAGGGGACCAAGATGTCTAACAGGAGACTTTTCACTTTGGTGATGCTCTTTAATGCTTGGGGTGAACTCGAGCGTCTAACCAGGACTATCCATAGACAGAATCCAGAGAGAAAGCCTCCGTGAGCTTCTGTGAGAAAACTGAGGTGAACAAAATCGACCTTTGTCCCAACCCTGAGGAAAGCATCTTTCCTTGAGCACTCGGGATGATTTTTCTGCAATTTGTTTCTGTCATGTTTCTTTTTGTACAACTCAGGTTTTGAGTATACAAGATCAGGGAACTACATATAATTTTTCCCCCAAATTGTCAATCAGTAGGGTAGAAATTTTCACACAGGAAGCCATATGACCAGGATCCTTGTCAGCTTCAAACGCTTCTCAGCATTGCTTGAGCACCAGGCTCTGGGTCAGCATGGCAGGACCTGAGGGTTTAGAGACAGGACCCTTGCTTTAAGGGACAACAGAATAAGGAGATGGCCTGTCAGCACATCCGTGCCATCAAGTGTCACCCGAGGACAGTGTGGAGGGAGGAGCCCGCAGGGAAGCTTCCCAAAGGAAGCGGCATTTGAGTCAGGAGAAGCCCAGACTGTTTTCCCAGAACAAGTACAGAAAAGTCATTTTAGGACATGTTGCTTAAACTCTCTGAGCACGGGTTTCTCTACCTAGGAAATGCAGGGGTCGGGCTGAGTGCACTTTACAGGCAGGCTGGGGGTGGGGGGATTCAAAAGTGACTCCTGTGGGAGGGCCTTGTGCTGGGATCAGCATAAGGAAGTGCAATGGTGTATGTGTGGTCCCTAGTCAAGCCCCGTGGGAGGTGGGGCTAAGGTAGAGGTAGTTTTTTGTGTTGTTAGGTCATTGGCTTCCTTCCACAGTTCTGTGAGGTCATTAGGAGAGAATCCAGCCTAGCCCTGTCTGTACACCAGCCTCTGTTTCTTCAGGCAGGTTCTCAAGTATACCTAGCTGGCCTCAAATTCACCATGTAGTCAGAACTAACCTAGAACTCTGATCCTCCTGCCTCTGCCTCCTGAGTTACAGGATTTCAGGCTTCTGTCACAAGGCTCGTTTTTTGCGGTGCTGGGTTTCAAACCCAGGGCTTTGTGCATGCTAAGCAAGCACTCTAATAACTAAGCTATATCATCAGCCCGTTCCCTCGCCTTCTCTCTCTTACTCTCTGTGCCTGTTCAAGCAGTGGGCATTTGCTTCCTCCTGCAGGCCCCTGACATCACTATGTGTCAGGATGTGCAGTAAGGACTCGGGATGTCAAAGGGAAGTAATGCTGGATGGATAGCCCCACCCCACTTCTAGCTGCAAAGACAACTGTTCCTCACCATTCTTTGAACCGGGCAAGTCCAGGCTTGCAAATGGAAATCCCTATGACAGAGCCACAGCAAGACCTCAGTGAAGGCCAAGTGTTCCCAGAAATAGATACGGTCACAGTCATGGTTTCCACCGGAAGCAACCTTAGCCTTTTTACTGTAAATCTGGAAAGTAAAACATTCCAATCCAAAATATAAATGGCCAGATAAGGAGGCTCATTCCCTGTAAGACTTTGAACAAGTCATTTCCCCTCCTTTGAGAACTGATGCTTCTAGCCCTGGGATACCCAGAGCATCCCTGGTGGCCCCAAGCCAGCCCAGGGGTAAAGACAGAGAGCGATACCTGCATCTTTAAGACTGTCACCTCCCTGTAAGGGAGTACTCATGTCATCTGTCCCTGCTGGATCCTGAGGACAGCAGTTACCATGGTGTGTGGATTTGAGGCTTGGCGCAGTGATAAGATGTGTTTATTTGAATACGAAGGTCAAGGAGTTGCGTCGTTGGTATTCTGGTCATACGGAGTCGTTTGCACAGTGTCACTAATAATTAAAGGGGGTTTTGACTAATCTAGTTGCTCTCCCTAAATATACTCTGCTCAAGAAACTCATCAAAGCAGAGAAGTAATCTTTGAGGTTATTAATCTCCTCTGCTTCACAGCTGGGGCAAATTTATTTGCTTGAATTAGCATGTAATAAACTTATAATAAAGCTGCCAGAGCCGGGGCTTGGTAGGGGCAGCTCTGTAGAATGGGTAGTTGCATCTAGAAAATGGGGTACCTGTCCCCACGTCACCAGTGGCAGGAATCCTGAAGAGGACTGCACAGAGAAGAAGCCACCCGGCCTGGGAGACACCCAAGGTGCAACTGAGTAGACCTTAGCTGACTGACCGGCCCACTCTCCCTCTCCCAGAGGCAGAGGTGAGGATGCAGGCTCAGAATGCATAGATTTGTGGGTAGTCATGGAGACAGACACTGGTGTTTCCCAGGTGGGAATGTCAATGCAAGGTGTGGGCCAGCTGTCCAGCCTGTGGCTGCGTTGTCATTGGCTATACTTTCCATGGGGGCTTTACCCAGGAGCTCTCATAGACCTCTGTCGGAATCCTTTACCCAGAGTCCTCTGCTTTCGTTGACCCTCTCCCTGCCTCTTCCTTGACCTCAGCTTCCCTAAGGCTTCTGATCTTCCTCCATCTGCCAAGCAAATGTCACGCCTTTGTACTGTGTGGAGACCTTCTAGACCTTCTAGAGTGTCTTGGTTCTCTCTGCCCACATAGTCTCTCTGGTCGCCAATCTGGGAGCACTCTGAGTGGGCGGGAGCACTCCTGGTGGGAGGGAACACCGAACTTTCTTGAGCTGGAGGGAGAGGGGAAGAGGGTAATGGTCACCTCAGGTGTTGCAGCCACAGACAGCCACCTAGACCTTCCTCCTTCTGCCTTCTGCCAGCCTCTTTCTTTCCCTCTGTCTGTCCACACAAGGGCAGCTCTCTCTGCTCTTTGCTTCTTGATCTAATAGGGGATGCTAGTGAGATGGTTCACCCAGTAAAGGTATGTGGTACACAAGCCTGATTTCTATCCCCATAGCCCATGTAAAGTTGGAAGGAGAAAAGTGACTCCATAGAGTTGTCCTCTAACCACGCATGTGCTGTGGCACTCACTACCCGTACACACCTAATAATAATAAATTAAAGTAAAGATTTTAAAAAAGGTATCCAAGGGGTTCCCAGGCTAGTGGTGTAGGCCTGAAACCTAACTATTTGCCAAGGGCAGGTAGCACAATGCAAAGTTCAAGACCAATCTGAGTTATAGTAGGGCAAGTTCAAGGCCAGCAAGGTCTAAAACTAATATTACTATATACATATATAAACATACACACATACACATGTGCCATACACACACACACACACACACACACACACACACACATTACATATATACTAAAGGGGCGTGGGGGAGCTGGAGCAATGACTTAGCAGTTACGAGTACTGGCTGCTCTTCCAGAGAACTCAGATGGGATCCCAGCACCCACACAGTGATCCACAACTCTCTGTTACTTCAGTCCCAAGGGATCTGGTGCCCTCTTCTGGCCTCTGTGCCCACCTGATCTTTGTGCGGTACACAGATACATAAAAACACTCAGATACATGAAATAAATAAATTTTAAAGGGGGTGAGGCTCTAGGGATGAAGCTCAGTTAGCAGTAGGTTGCTTGCCTAACAATGGCGGGGCTGTAGGTTCTGTCCCTAGTACCATAACCAAGCAAACCCCAAATGAGATATCCTGTGGAAATACCCCTCTGACTTCCCCATCTGGGGTGGTTGTCAAGGTGTTTATGGTCCCTCACTTTTGAGAGTGGTCCACAAGACAGCAACCTTCCGGTACCAGCAGTGACTACCCTGCCTAGCATGGTTTTGATGGGGCTTCCCATAGTAGCCTCCCATGCGGTGAGGGCAGGACAAGAAGCAAGTCCTAACTCCATCTGCAGCCAGAGCCTCCTTGCAGGCTCATCCCTCAGTCAGTACTTTCTCAGAGGGAAGGACAGAGGGGCAAAGGGGAGGGGAATGGAAGAGAAGCCTGGCCTCTCCAGGGGTCCCTTTGTCTGGACACAAGGCTCCAGGGCAGCTCCCACCATCTGGCAGCCTCGTTGAAAGGTTCCAGGTACACCGAGTCACAGACAGCACGCATAGTCTCTCACGGTAGAACAATATACGTTAACTTCCGGTAACAGACTGGCACGTTTGATTACAATTACGGCATGTTTCTCAATGTAAGGACTCTGAGAAGGACCTGTAATGTTTCAGGTGACTGGCTTGAATTCACCAAGCCTGACAGAATTTCCGTGCTAGAAAGGCCACTGGAGGAGGAGGGACCGGGGTGCCTTTGACAAAGGGCTCCTGGGGATTCTAGTAAGACCTTCCTTAAACCCTACAGCCTCAGGAAGGCGTGAGTGCAGCCAGCCTCAGGGCTGGGGTGCTGAGGAGGCAGGGGTGGAGCGCTCCCTCCGGGCTCAGGAGGCCTTTGCAACAACGTTCCCAGGCTCATCCCTTGACCTTGCCCATCTCTCTACTTTTCTCTGCATCTTGGATGAAGCAGAATGAAAGACTGGCTTATCAAATTTGCAGTTGACACAAAGCCAGAGGGATTGTTAATAGAAAGAATGGCAGAATCAAGATTCAAAGGCATCTTGATGGGTCAGAATAATGGGCTGAAGACATATGAAAGAGGTACATGTAAATCCCTGCACGTGTGTGTGTGTGTGTGTGTGTGTGTGTGTGTGTGTGTGTGTAAATGTTTCATAAACATCAGATGTGATAGAGAAAGCTTTAAAAGCAGAAATGACTGCCAGGCAAGATGCCAGTTAGTGTTCAGAGCAAGAAAAGGGGAAATAAAACCTTAAATGCTTGGAAAACTGTATTGAATAATGTAAACAACGTGTGTATGGGGAAGGCACTGCCCCGTTCACCCACTTTACAGATGAGGTAACTGAGGCTCAGCGATGCTAACAGCCTCAGTGATTCGTGTAAAAATTTGGGGATAATGCTGTGTCCCTTTCTGCCCCATCCCCAACCTACCCCAAGTTAATCTCGATTCCCCTAAGCTAATCAAAGCAGGTTTTATTTGATCCTCCGGAGCGATAGTTTGGAAAGTGACAAGCCATTCAAAGGCACATGGGGTAACTAGGGTAGAAGCTTCCTGCAACATTTCCCTCTTTGTTTAAGAGAAGCCCTGGTACCAGGGCCTGGTGGCACAGGCCTGTGTGTTCCCAGCACTGGGGAGGTAGAAGCAGGGGGTCATTGTATGTTGGAGGTCAGCCCGAGTTACAGTGCCTGTCTCAAGAAAAGGAGGTGGCCTGTTTTTTTAAACCCTGTCTCAAAAAAAGGAGGAGGGAGAGGAAAGGAAGAGGAGGAAGAGGAAGAAGAGGAGGAAGAGCAGCAGCAGCAGCAGCAGCCACTGTCCTAGACATAGCTGTCCCTGCTTGACTTTCATCTCTAAGTGTTGTCAGCATGTGGGGTCTGGCAGTGGCTACACTGACTGACTTGGTGCTCGATAACCAAATACAGAGGCGTGGGCTGCAGAGGCGTCCCAAATCCAAGGCTTTCCTGACATCTGGGATTACAACATGGGAAAGTGAGCTTTAATGCTGGAAGGGACCACACGACCAACCACATGGAACAAACCAGAGTGCCAAAGAGAGGAGGGAATAAGGCCTGCTCAAGAGCAGACAGACAGTGGTAGGGAGGAAGCCCCTGGGTTAGGTCCCCAGCTCCCAAAAAAAAAAAAAAAAAAAAAAAAAAAAAAAGAGCAGACAGAGGGAGCCAGCAAAGGTGGACACACCTTTAACCCCAGCACTCAGGAGGCAGAGGCAGGTGATCTCTGAGTTCGAGGCCAGCCTGGTCTTACAGAGTAAGTTCCAGGACAGTCAGGGCTGCACAGAGAAACCCAGTTTCAGGGGCAGGGATGGAGGTAGGAGGAGCAGACAGGGAGAGGTGAGTGAGGGGGTTGGGATGGGGGAGCAGACAGGGAGAGATGGTTTCCAACGTCGCTACTGCATCCCTTCGAGCTGGAGAAAGCCAACCTGTTCCCCAGAGCTGCTTGATAGGTTTCTGCCGTTGGACCTCAGTGTTCAGGGCAGGGCCTTAGCCTTTCCCACTGCCATTGAGCTCCCTGGCTCTGGTAGTGCACTCACCCGATGGCAGAGGAGCCCTCCACTGTTGACCCAATGAGAGTGAAACCCTCTAGAATCTATGTGCAGGGAAGTAGCCATTGTGAGAGACTAGAGGAAGAGTGTCCAGCCTTGCCCTCTGCTTTATCTTACTAAAAAGTCAGTGCTGTCAGACCCAGGTCTGAGAGATGACAACAGATGCAGGGGGACACTGAGCCAAAAGATGGGGAGCATATAAGATGAGTCGTAGACACTGTGTGATCGCTAAACTCATTTCTTTATTCAGTCGACAGCTCTGCAGGGAGCATCTGCCTCGTTCAAGGTGGAGGATGAAAATCGTTAATGCAACAAAAGATTTGTTCCCCCAAGCCATGCAGTGTCTCATGCCGCCCGCCACTGTCCTGGGCCTGCAAGAATAAAAGCAGTCAGACGAAGGTGCAAACAAGTGGGTTTGGCTGAGACCCCTCTGGGTCCCCCCAACACGCTGAGCCGCCTTAGCGCCAGGGCTGCTCATGTAGCGTGGGGCCTTTTTGTTCATGAGCCTTTTGCTTCCATTAAGAACCATAGGCCTCCTTTTAATGGGTGTTTTTCCTGATTTTATTTATATTATTCACTGTGTGTGTCTGTGTGTGTCTGTGTGTGTGTGTGTGTGTGTGTGTGTTAGAGAGAGAGAGAGAGAGAGAGAGAGAGAGAGAGAGAGAGAGAGAGAGATGAATGTGTATGCATGTACCACAGCATCAGTGATTCAGTGTTATGGTCAGAGGACAACTTTCATTCCTCGTGTGTAAGCCGGGAATTGAACTCAAGTTGTTGGACTTGGTGGCAAGCACCTTTACCCACTTAGCCATCTTGCTGGCCCAAGAACCCAAGACCACAGGCTTCTTTTTTTTTTTTTTTCCGGAGCTGGGGACTGAACCCAGGGCCTTGCGCTTCCTAGGCAAGCGCTCTACCACTGAGCTAAATCCCCAACCCCCACAGGCTTCTTGATACACTGCCCAAAGCACTTAGTTATATCAGAGGAGACCAGTGAATGTTGGGTGTGTGTGTGTGTGTGTGTGTGTGTGCGCGCGCGCGCGTGCACGTCTGTCTGTCTGTCTGTCTTTAAATAAAGAGGCCAGTTTCCTAGAATAAAGATTAGAAGGTCCTCAGACCTGAGAGGACCTGAGGCTTTAGGGGTCTAAGTGCTTGGAAGATACAGAGATTGTATTTACAACTTAAAACTCCTGTCCAAAATTCTTTGTTGAGCTTGAACAATACTGTAGTCTCTCCCTCTCTGTAACACGGTGGTGAGGGCTCCTTTGTCTGATTAAGGGCTGTCAGGAGTGATTGATGGGTTCCCTCCGGACAGCCAAACCCGCTCTCCTCCTGACAGCACCAGCGATAGCCAAGCGGAAACTGACCCCAGCTGACACACTCATCTTAAAATATCTCTGTTTCCCTACTGCCGGATAAAATAGCTGTCACACTGAAAGTAAGGGCCTCATTGAGGGTCGGGGGGCTGGCCTCTCCCAGGACTGATGACGAAGGAGTCTGTGATGTCAGGGTTCAACTGAAGACCAGACCACAAGGACCCTGAGAAACTGGCCCTGGGTAGATCGTGTGCTGAGAAGCAGCTCTGTGGCCAGATCTTGAGGCTGAGCCAGGACAAGCAAGACACTGTCACCAACAGCGTCAAGAAGCATTTACTGAACGTGTACTGCATTTTGTTTCGGCTCTCAGATCAAAGGACAATGATGCCAACACAGCCTTTCCCTGTGGCATCTTGCAATTGGCTGGCAGTGTTGACACTAGCCATTGCTATAGCCTTTGAGGGGACAGGGGTTTTCAGCAACTGTAGATCAGGTTTGAAATGTGTCCCCCAAGGTGATCTTTTCAAACCCTCACCCCAGTGTCTCGTGACATGACTTTATTTGGAGATAAAGTTGTTGCCAGTGTGTTTCTGATGAGGTCATTCATGCTGGAGCGGGCGGATCTGTATCCGTGTGACTGGTGTCCTCAGAATAGACATTGAGATGGACAGAGGCTAGCAGAACAGTACATGACAATGACAACAGTCTGAAACGCCACTTCTACAAGTGAGGAACATGGAAGCATACCACACCATGCCACGGGTGGCCAGTAGGCGAAGGTAAGGTCTCCTGATAGCTTTAGGATAGAGTGTGGCCCTGCTGGTCCCTTGTCTGTGGGGTTCAGTGGCCTGGTGGAATAGGCAGGCACATGTGTGAATCTTCTCTCCACTTTAGCAAAGGTAAAACCAAAACCAGCACCCGAAATCATCTCTACTCCAAGGCATGCTGTTGATGATATCTTGTTAGCCCTGGAAAGTATGCAGGAGTCCAGGGAGAGTGGGGTCCGCAGTGAGGGATGCTTCTTGACAGGCAAGGTGACCCAGTTACTGCCAGTTCCTCAGAGAGAAAGCCAGGCAACGGATGCCCCAACATTACTCTCCCTCACACCAAAAGTGATCACAGTCAAGCGAGGGGCACTGCCTGAAGACATTCCTCGCTTTGTTGCTTTTGTTTCAAGGCAGAGTCTCTCTCTGTAACCCAGATTGGCCTGAAACGTATGACAAGCTGCCTGCCCCAGCTTTCTGGGGTGGAGAAGGGGGGAGGTTTGCAGGTATGAGCTCCCACATGCACCTCAGAGGTTACTCTCTAGAGAGTAACTGGGGACCAACCCGACAGGCCCAAGGATTCAATCAGAAAGCTGGTTTAGGAGAAAAAAAATAAGAAATTAAACGACTGATCCTGCTTGTGGAGAGCCCTGGCCTCCTGAGGATGCTGTAGATGGCAAGAGGGCCTGTGAGTTTCCTCTTACACAACAAAGAAACAGGTATGCAGGAAGCAGTTAGCTTACGGTGTCCCTTCCCGTATACTTGCTAAGGAATGGCTAGAAGGATCAAGGCCATCCAGATGGTCTGGAAAAGATCACACACATAACACTGTGGCCCACTGGCTTAGGACAGTGACATAGGCTAGAGACTGGGAGAAGGAAATTTGGGGCATTGGTCTGGAAGTGGATGCTGCTTTGCTACCTTCTCCCAGCACACTTGGGGGGGGAGGGTGGGGACTGCACTGCCTGAGACTTCCGGTGTGGCTTGGAGCTGTCCTCAGTGTGACTTGGAGGTGTCCTCTCAGTCCCTTGGTACCTAACTTTCCTCTCTGAGCCAGGGGCAAGCCTGCCTGCTTGTCTCTGTTTCTAAGGCACAGTGCAAGTCCTCAATAAATATTTGCTGATCAAATGAAAGAATGAGACCCCAGAGAAGGGAAAACACCCTCTCCCCTTAGAAAAGGCTGGGTACATGGGCAGCAACGCCAGGCCAGTAGGATGGCATGAGCTAACAGCAGCTTCTAGTAGGGAGAAACCTCTCCCCCACCAAGTAGTACCTCCTTCGCACATACCCAGGCTTGCCCTAATGTAGCAGGGCACCAGGGCACCTAGTACAGATGGGACCAGGGAGATGCAGCCTGGGAGAGTAATCCCATCCCTACTATAGACTGCAGAGCTTCCTGGGTACCGTCACTCAAACCCATTGTCTCCAGACAGACACCCCCCCCCCAGGACCCTCTGTGCAAAGAGTTCCCAGAGCTCAAAACCTGCCAGATGGGCTGGAGACGGGCCAGTAAAGGTCTTAAGAAGAGGGGTCACCCGTTTTAGCAGACAGAGCAACAAGGAGAAGGGGCCTGCAGACGGTCCTCATCTGCGTGCTTGACCACAGACCCGTTCCTCTCCATCGAGAAAAACACTGAGTCTTTAATTATAGCTTGTCACTCATGTGCCTTCCCCAGAGAGATGGTCAAGCCGGACCAAAGTGAGGAAAATAAAGCTCTCAATTCAGATGGCTCATCCAGACGGTCAAGTAATTTCTAACTTACAACAATAACCCCTGATGTTATGGGGTGGAGCCTCCTGAGGGCTAAGCCCTCCCTGGCTCTCTGGAAGCCTTTTTGGTAACCTTCCACCCAAGATGGGCTTGGGTAGCCTCCTCCTTTTCCCAGCCAGATAACAACTGACTTATGGTCACCGAAGCTTGCATTATGGTGGACTCTTCTGTCCCTTTAAAGATACCTCAGAAGGGGAACATCCTAATACTAATAACAGTTTATCATCTTCTTCTACTGGGAGCTAAGACCTAGTGTATTGTTGTATCCTCTTCATCCCCTGAAGCAGTCATAAACTGGCTTTAATTATCATATGCTTTTAATAAGGAAAATCCAAGATGGGGGGAGCTTTCTTAAGGTCACACAGCCACAGGCGAGACTAGAACCCAGATGGTCCGATATCAGAGCCTGATTGTTGAATCCCTGTGCTCTCTCTTTATGCTTGCCCTAGTTAAGGGCAGAGGAAGTCAAGGTTTGTCTGTTCGCCTCTGCCAAGCAGCACAGATTGCTCTTGAAGCAGTCAGCAAAGGGCACAGCCTCTCATCGTGGAGACAGGTTGGCCCTGAGCCCCGCCAGGAGCCTGGAGTCGTCACTGGACATCAACAGCAGCTTCTCTAGCTCCTCTGAAGGGGACTGGGACAGGTGTGACACAGAGAAGCTCAGCGGGACCCAAACCTGCTAGAGTCACCCCTGGAGGCCTGGAAGAAGCTATTTGAGGTCACCTGCATAGCTCTAATACTCGTGGTTTCACACTGAGGACTCTCTAGGGAAAGAGACTTGGTGCTGATGGAAGAGGTTGGGAGACGCCCGCTGCTGCTTGCTGGATGGGCAAGGACACCTAATCTGGGTCCTAGCTCCTGGTTTGCTATTTACAGGGTTCCCTCCTGGTCTCCTGTCCCTCTGAGCCCCACTTTCTTCATACAACTCAAGTGACATCCTTTGTCTGGGTCCTGGGGAGATTCAGAGTATGGTGTGTAGACCCTTGTCCCCACCTTCAGTGGCACAACTTGGAAGTGGGGAGGGAAATATCTCATAGCCCGAGGACTGGGTCTCAGCCTCTGCACAAACCCCTGGGCCCAAGCTGTAAGTGCACAATGGCCCTCAGGTCTTCAGTTCATTGGGTGGAAGGCTAGAAGGGTCTGGTGTTGGCTATTTCCACCCCTCTGGTTAAATTAGGTTCTGACGAATCCCAGCAGGATCAGCCGTGGTTATGTACCTTCTCCTTAAGGTGAGCCTCAGTAGAGACAGACTGTTCTGGGCATTTCAAATGCTTTCTTTTCTTCTCCCAGTGTGGGCAGCAGAGCCCTAGCACATGGTCGCTGCTGGGCACTGAAAGGACAAAGTCTACAATGGCCATTAGGGGCCAGTCCCCCTGGGTTTGTATTCCCATGCATTATCCGCCTGAGCCCGAAGTGACCGCTGGTCTTGACAGTCACAGCTCAGGTTTGCCTGCCTAGTGCTAGGCTTCCATTAACTCTTGGGTCTTGGGCGCTTACACTTCTTGGAATTTCCCATTGTCTGGACCATTCCAGCCGTTTGCCTGGTGACCTCATTGGAGGTCAAGTCTAAAGTGTGGCTAGCTTCATTTGGCTCTGATTCTCTTTAGGACAGACTGGTGACAGCTCCCAGCCTGCCTCACTGTGCTCCCACAGGAGCCTGGCACAGTTCACATACAGCTCCCATGGTGTGTTAAGGTTTATGTTCATCGTGTATACTCTTGTCACAGAAGGAGATCGGTCACAGGCTCTACACATGAGCAAGAAAACATGATCAGACAAGCCGGGTCTCCCAGTGCTAGGGGAAGCACCCGGAACCCCTGTCCGCTGCTCCCAACCACTCTGATCCCCTCCATACAAGTGTCCCCTGGTCAATCAGGCACACAGAGCTGCTCCCGTCCCCTGAGGAGGCTGCAGAGAGGCTCCATCTGGACCTGGTGAAGGCTGAGCCGATTCTGAGACTACAGGGTCAGGTTACCGGGAAATCTGTTCAAATAACACATTATAGTTTTATGAATCCCGCTCCTTCTGTTGTCCTCATTGAAGCGGTGAATGCCCGGAGGCAGCCAGCCCTCTTTCACAGACACATTTGTCATGGGAATTGATTTAAAAAGAAATCAGGATGATGGCTTGATTGCTTTTGTTTGAGGCAGGAGGACAACTGCCACCTGCCTCCGCTGTCCTGGGCTTGGCTGGACTCTAGGAAGCTCTGACTCTTTGTCCCAAAGCAGGAGTGCTTGAGAGAGCGCCCTGGGGAAACTAGGAAGTGAGGTCCTGGTGTGAGCTGGTATGGCTCAGAAGTGGGGTTTCTGGAGCAGTGAAGGATACAGATTAGAAGGGGGCAGAGATATGTCCCTAGGGACCCCACATCTCAGGGTCAGAAACCAAGACAAGGACACAGCTTAGTTCACGACTCAACAGAACCTTGAGGCACTAAAGCAAACCACAGGAAGGAGAATGTAGTAAAACAGGATAATCATAGAGGCTCTCCGTGCCCCATAAGTGTGGGAATAGTCACTACTTGTCCCCTACCCTCCAGCAGCTGTTACCTTTGGTCACCTGTGAACAAGTTTTCATTGCCCTCAAATACTGGAGACCACCACGGTATTTGGAGAAAGGACTCGCATGGGTGTGCAATGGTGGTAGGAGGAGCCAACGCCATCCGCTTCTGGACGGGTAGATGCAGCAAGAAAGAGTATCAGCTACCATCCCCAGCCATCGGATCAGTGAGGAAAAGGAAAGGTTGCCAGGGCAACTTTGACCTTCAGCAAGGAGATTAAGGCCTCTGTCCAGCTATTTTCAAAGCCACCTTGCCCTGAGCCTGTTTTAATTTCTTGTGTCTTCTGGAGGGGGCCTGCAGAGATCCTACAGTGCCCCCACTGTCCTAGACAAGACACAGGTCCCAGCAAAGCCACCTCTGAAACACATACCTCTCTCACCACCGCAGAGTGTTCAAACCCCAGACGGGGAGATGAAACACACTTGCAGGGAGACGTACGAATTTACCTCTGGTTCCTCCACACCCTGCCCAAACTTACTTCGCCATCCGCACTGCACCCGCTGCAGGGGCACTAGGCTGTAAGTCTAGCTCAGAAACTTCTAAAGGACATGCGGTGTGACAGCTGCAGTCAAGGGACTGAAAGAGGGTGTTGGAAGGACCCAGAGACAGGTAAGCACGGGAACCCTGGCATCCCAGGGTTCTTGCCAGGGTAGAGAGGTGGAACTGGAAGCTTCCTCAGAGAGGATTGGTGGAGAGTAGTGGGAGGAGCTAGAAGGTCTGGGGGTGTGGCCTTAGGAGGAACCAGGAAGTGATGTGATGTGGGTCAGTATGAAACAGACTCTAGAATCAGGAGGCAGCTCTAGGAGGACGGGAGGAAGGGATCCTGGGGCTGAGGAGGTTGGAGAGCAAGACGAGGCCAAGGCTGTGAAGTTTGGATGAACTTCCACGTCTACATGCAGCACAGAGAGCAGGCCTATGATCCCTAATAGGTCCAACGTTTAGGGTCCTCTCCTGTTACTGATGGTTGTTCCCTTGTTAGCCATTTGCTACAAAGGGTCTCGCAAACCAGGCATATTTTTAAGTCTCTTCACAAAACCTGGTGGCCAGAGCAGGAACTGCAGATAGACTTCCCACAGATTGACCATCTCCAGGTCCCAGTAGGATTGGGTTGCATGAATGATGTGGCCTGGGACTTCATGGCTCGTTGGGAGAACAATAAAGGAGAAGCCCAGTGCTACGTGGGCCTTCCTCTCTGAGCAGAATACCACAAGAGGCTCCAATCGCAGACCTCCCTCTTTGTAACCTATCAAGCTCTCATCTGCTTCCTTCCCACCCTGCTGGAAGGTTAGGGGGGTGGGACTCTCCTTAGCCCTATGGAAAACTGGGCACCCAGTTCACAAGCTTTCCAAATCCTCTCCTAGCTTCCCTGCCCTTCGATGCATGGATAATGGGTTTTGGCAGGAGATGGACAGCAACCTCAGGATTCTCTTTGGGTAAGAGGGGGCATCTGGAATAACACACTAACCATTTTGGATCCTGGTGCACCTAACCAAGTGGTAATATGATTTGTGCACTCTCCCTGGGACCATTTCCACAGGTGTTAAGGCGGCCATTGTCCTAGCAACTCTGTGCTTTGCAGAATCGAACTCTCCTGAAGAGGCAGGAGAGTGCCAAGCTTCAGGAGAAAATGGCGGCACGTTGACAAGACATCTTTCCGTCCTATCAGCAAGGCAGAGCTCGAATGACAAAAGCAACAGAAACACAGACTGGAAACCAAGGTTGGCACTGCAGGACCTACTTGTGGAACAGGAGTGCAGTCTGAGGGAAGGATGGCTAGGGGTACGAGTGAATTCCTCCATTACCAGGAACAGAGGAGAAGGCTTCTCATACGTATATGCATGCGCACACATGCACACACACACACACAAACACACACACACACACGTGTGTACACACAAATGTGCACATGCATACACAGGCAACACTCTTGTTCCCACTGTTTGTACAAGCCCTGTGTTACTGTAAACCGAAGGTGACCGGTAAGTATAATGGGCGAAGCCTTTAGAGCTGGACTTTAGAACCAGTTTGACCTTCACTTACTGAGGGTGATTCTTGTTCTAGGCAGTGTTCAATGTCTGTGAGCTAATACTGCAGACAAGCCACTGCAACGCCAAATGGCTCAAACCCACGAGTGTTCATCCTGTCTCGTGGGTCCCCAGTTTCCCAGGAGGTTCTGCTGACGTGAGTCAGGCCCATCTTGGCCAGCTCACTCACATGTCTACAGTCAAATAGTAGACTGGCTGGCTGGTCCACAATGCCATTAATGGGAGAGCCCGGCTTTGCTCTCTGTGGTCATTCACCCCACAGAAGGTTGGCCCAGGCTTGTTCCTGTGACAACAGTTCAGTCCTGGGCTTTTCAGCCAGCCCTGGGACTGCATTCAGTTTGCTGAGATGCTATTGCAACTTTGGTGGGAGTTAGGGAAGAAGAGGTTGTAAGGCTATGGAGTTGATGGCAAGGAGACATAGGATGGCAGGCAATTCAGGCTCTCGATCTAATCGCCTGCAGCGTCCTCTGAACCCAGCCAGAGTGTGTGTGTGTGTGTGTGTGTGTGTGTGTGTGTGTGTGTGTGTGTGTGATCCATGTGGAGATCAGAGGTCAATCTCAGGTGTCATTCCTCACGAGTCAGCTACGATTTTTCTTTTAGATGGGGCCTCACTGTCTTGCCGACCTGGAACTCACCAAGGAGGTTAAGTAGGAACGTCCAGGGATTGGCAGGTCTCCCCTTCCTCAGCACTGGGATTTTAAACTCACTCCCCATGCTTGGCTTTTCTTTTCTAACATGGATTCCGGGATCAAACTCAGGTTCTTATTGCTTTCAAGACAAACACTCAGCTGACTGTACTATCCTCCCATCTGCCCCCCCCCCCCCGTCCATCTCTCTCTCTCTCTCTCTCTCTGTCTCTCTCTCTCTCTCTCTCTCTCTCTCTCTCTCTCTCTCTCTCTCTCTCTCTCTCTCTCTCTCTCTCTGTGGGTCTCCAGTTGGGGCAAAGCATATTTTACAGAACACTAAGCTCAGCTTTTAGGGGTTGGTTCGTTTGTTTTGTGGTAGTGGGAATTGAACCCAGGGTCTCCCATGTACCAAACAAGTAGTCTACGACTGAACTGTACCTTTATAATAATAGAACAATGGTTCTCAACCTCCCCAATGCTGCAACCCTTTGATATAGTTCCTAATGTTGTGGTGACCCCTCCCCCAACCATCACATTTCTTGTTGCTATTCCGTAACTGTAACTTTGCTACTGTTATGAATCATAATGTAAATATTTGTGTTTTCCAGTGGTCTCAGATGACCCCTGTGAAAGAGTCATTTGAACTCCCAAAGAGGTCATGACCCACCGGTTGAGAACCACTAATCTCTGTGTGTGTGTGTGTGTGTGTGTGTGTGTGTGTGTGTGTGTGTGTGTGTGTTTGAGGTGGAAGAGGTGTTTCTTTGATATTTTTTTTAAAGACAGAGTCTCAAAATGTAGTTGTTGTCATCGGTCTAAGCCTAACTCACAGTTATTCCTTTTTGTACAAAAACAGTCTTTCTTGGGTTTGGTGACCTCGTTTTCCAAGCAGTTTTTTTTTACTCCATTTTGAGAGAGGAATATGACTGTAACTCTGGGGTGGACATAAAACTACACCATCGCTGAGGCACCACCCAGTCAACACAAACTGATAAACAGCTTAGTCCTAGGAAGCAAAAGGAAGTCACCTTATAGCCTTACTGGTTCATTGAGAGCGTAGAAGCACACAGACCTATTAAAATTCCATCAGGGAGTCCAGGCCCAAGAGCTTCTCAGACACCCCAGACCAAGACGTAAGAACCACTCCTCACCTGGGATCCAAAGGGTCACCTAACACTGATGGAACAGTACCAGGCCAGCTTATTACCAGATACCTCTGGTGTGTACCAAGGACTAACGAACAGAGCACTGCCCAGCTGTCCCTGGAGCGTCAGCCTGGGGCCTGCCTGCCCATCCACCCGTTTGCCTGCCTAGGACTCACCTGGTGTTTTCCGCTCGGCACCCAGTTCAGCCTTTCAGCTCAAGTTGCTACTTCTCTGACGCCAGCCGCTCCAGGAACTGTTCCCCGAACCCATCTGGTTCCTTATCTCTTCAATACAGACTTCCTCAGCCAACTTCCGAACTCAGCTGTAGCCTCTTTAAACGTGTATGAACCCTGCAAGATGCACACATGCATAACTGTAGATATACTTATGTGTGATGTGTGATAGGAGGGCTAATGTTAATTAATTAATTAAGATCGGAGTAAAAGAGCCTGCATTCGCCTCGGCCAGATTACCAAGGTAGCTAGGATTACATAGCAAGTTTCTCCCATCAAAAGTTCCACACCTTGTGAATGTAGTTATTCAATAAATCCTGGTATTGTAGAAAGACACAAATGTGTTTATCTGTGTTCCCAACATGGTACGTTCATGACAGTTGCCCAGAGCACTCTCTAATTCCTGGGCTCAAGTAATCCTCCTGCCTCAGCTTCTGAATAGTCAGGATCTCAGATACCTGCTATGATGCCCAATCATAATTAATCATGATAAATTGAACAATGGAATGGCATTTGGTACATCCAGACTGCTATAAAATTATTGAAGGACCCTAGTTCTTACTGCATAAGAACTATTAGAAGGCTTGGCCTGGTAGAAAGTAGGTAGGCAAGGCTAGGCCAAGTTCCATTCTCCACCACAATTCTCAGGAGGAGCAGAGACAGGACATTCTTGAAAATCTGCAGAATGTACTGACTGAGAGTCACCTGACCCTCTGGTCCCAGATAGAGCTCGAAGGCATGTCATACAAGTTTAAACTGTAAACTTAGTGATGTAACCGGTACCTCTGAAAGTGTAAAAACTGCTTCTTACAGTCATTGGGGGTCGTCTTCCAGTTACTCCGACACGAGGGGCTGATTGAAGGTCGACCCGGACACGCCAGAGATTAAACCTCTTGTGTTTGCATCGAACTCCATTCTCGCACCTCACTTGTGGGGCTCCTGGTAGTTAAGACTCACTTTGAGCCTTACATTATTACCTATATCTCCCCAAATACTTAAATGCCCACAGATAAAATCATATTTACAAGTTACCCCTCATTTTTCTACCAGTCCCTGGCAACCAGCCACCATCTGTTTTCTGACCACCAACTCTGGACATTTTGTATAAATGGAATGTAGCTTCTTGACATTGTTTACAAAGATGTGTGTGCATGTGTGTGCTACATCACCAAAGATATAGTATGTATCTATCCTCGTTCCTTTTTCATGGCTGAATAATATTCCTTCACATATGTGCCACGGTTGATCTCTCTGCTGTCAGTGGATGAACATCTGGATGAACATCTGGGGCCTTCCACTTTGGGTTAGTGTAACTAGGGTAGGTATACCATGTCCACGCAGTTACCTGTTTGAGCGCCTGTGTTCAATTCCTTTGGATCAATTCCCCCAAAGAAAGTACAATTGCCAGACCATATAAGAATCCCATGCCTGACTTGTCTGAAGGGCCCAATTTCCCGTATTTTTAAAAGAATGGCTAAAGCAAAATTACTTTGTGGGACGGCTTAGAGAAAACGTATATCAAGTGTTCTTCCGAGCACAACCTCAGCAAATGGTTTATGTAACTATCCCTCTGTTCTTTAATTCAATAACCATTTATTGAGCCCAGGATCAAAAATTATGTGAGACGCTATATAGATATATGGATATATAAGGTATAAAACATCTATAAAGCATATGTCTGTGTTTTCATAGACATATGAATAGGCCCCGAGGGTCTCCTCTGGCCTGCACTTATGATACTTCCCCCTGTGCTCCTGGCCTGCTGTGTCCTTCACAAGCTGAAGACAAAAGGCTCCCTCCTCCTCCCTCCCCTGGCCCATTCCCCAGGAGGGTGCTGGCTTCATCACTCCCACCTGAATCAGCCCGGACCACCTATTTCAGATCTGTCGGCTCTTATAAATGTAGCCACGCACCCGCAAAGTGAGATAAAACGGCAATGTGATTAGTGTGTGTGTGTGAGTGTGAGTGTTTATGTGTCCCTGTGTCATTCCTTCTGTAAAGATTAATACATCACAGCAAACACTTACAAAAGGAAGAGAGAGAGAGAGTGAGGGAAAAAAAAAAACACACCCGGGTCCCATTCTCCAGACATTCAATAACCAAATGTCATCCGCATGATAAGCAATAAAATAAAAATATATGCTTAGCAGGGGAAATATAGATATGATGTATATTTTGAAGTTGGATAGGGGGACAGTAGCATAAAAATAACACCCGATGGCAATTCCAGGAGAGAGACCTTTTTAAAGGGTGGCATTCCTTTGGGCTGCCGTTTCTCTAATGTCGCAGTGTTGCCAACAGTAACACGTGTTGGTTTAAAGCTGACGGGAGTTCCTAGCATAATGAGGGCATGGGAGTCCATGCTGCTGCTCCTATCGGAGGTAGCTAGTCTGTCTCCCTCCACCCCGTCCCACAATTCCCCGCGGACAGCCTCTCTCCCACGCTCGGTGGACTGCTTCTTACTGATTCCTTCTGAAGGAAGAAATCTTCCTTCTCAAAACTTCTTCACAGGCCTCGTGCCTCCGGTCTCCACAGCGTGCCCCTGGGCCTGAGAGAACCAGTATTGTTACTGTAATTTTATAGATCAGGAAGTAGGTAGAGACCACAAAGTCGTTATTAACCCTAGGAGTGTGAAGTCACTGGCCCAGCCCTTCATCCTAGAAGAAGAGTCTTTTTTTCCTGCCTTAGAAACTATAGTTTTCTGCCCCTGCAGAACCAAATCCTGAGAAAGATTTCCACATTAAAAAAAAAAAAATGATGACCAGTGGAGAAATGGATCAGTGGTCAACAGTGCCTCTGGGCAGACACGAGTCCTGAGTTCAGATTCTACCACTCGTGTTACAAGCTGGGCATGCCCAGAGTTCCAGGGCTGCAGGCAGGGGCATTGCTGTGGTTTGCTGGCTGCCAATCTAGTTGGAAAACACAAGTTCCAGGTTGAGAAAGAGACTGCCTCAAAGAAATAAGGCAGAGTGATAGAGAAGGTAGAGGTGTCCTCCTCTGACTTTCATGTGCATGTACACACACACACACACACACACACACACACACCACACACACACACACACACACACACACACACACACACACACACACACATTCACACACACACACACACACATTCACACACAACACACACACACCCCCACACACACACACCACACACACCCACACACACACCACACACCAACACACCACCACACATACACACCCAAACACCCACCACAACCAACCACCCCCACCCCCCCACACACCCCAGGCACCCACACCCCACACACCTCCACACCCCACACCCACCACACACACACCACACACATCCACACACACACACACACAGCCCCACACACAGGACCCACCCCCCACACCCCCCCCCCCACACACACACACACACACCCCACCCACACCACCCACACACCCCCCACACACACACCACCCCACACCACACACACACCCATACACAAACATACACACACACACCATACACACACACACCATACACACACACACACACACACACACACACACACCACCACACACACACACACACACACACACACAGACACACACACACACACACACACACACACCACACCACACCACACACAGACCACACACACACACCACACACCACACACACACCACACACCACACACACACACACACACACACATACACACACACACACACATACACACACACCACACCACACACACACACACACACACACACACACACACACACACACACACACACACACACACACACACACACATTCAGTAACCCTCTACAGCCAGTATAAACCTAGATTCTCAGTTAATGTTAGTTAAGGAAATAGAAGCCACTTTTTTTTGCATCAATTAAAAATATAATCAGAAATATCAGAATTTGTTTTAAAAATAAACAAAAAGGGGTTGGGAATTTAGCTCAGTGGTAGAGCGCTTGCCTAGCAAGCGCAAGGGCCTGGGTTTGATCCTCAGCTTCAAAAAAAAAAAAAAAAACGTTTCTTTTGCTTAGTGTTTTGTTTTGACAGCCGACAGGGTCTCACACTACTGTCCAGGCTAGCCTAAAATTTTATACTCCATGATCTTCCTGTGCCAGCATCCTGCAAGGCAGGATTGCAGAAGAGCCATCACGTCCAGGTCCTATATTTCTTTCCTTTTTTAAATGATTTTTTTTAGATCTATTTATTTTATGTGCCTATGTTTTTGTTTGCATGTATGTCTGTTCACCACATGTGTGCCTGGTGCCTACAGAGGTCAGAAGTCAGAACAGGCATCAGAGTCCCTGGAACTGGAGTTAAAGACAGTTGTGAGCCTCCATGTAGGTGCTAGGAACAGAACCTGGGACCTCTTCACGAGCAGCAGAGGGACTTCTTCCAGTGGCTGATGGGGGAAATGCAGAGTTCCTGAGCCAAACTTTAGGCGGAGCTCAGGAGTCCTGCTGAGGGGGCAGAGGAAGGATGGGAGGAACCAGAGGGGACAGGGACGCACCAGGAGAACACAGCCCACAGACTCAACGGACAGGGACTCATGGGAACTTGAGAGATCAGGGGACCTGCAGGGGTCTGACCTAGGTCCTCTACATATGTGTTACGACTGAGTAGCTCGGTGTTCTTGTGGAAATCTTAACTGGGAGGGGGCCCTGTCCTTGACTCTTTTGCCTATTTGAGACCCTTTCCCCCTACTGGATTACCTTGTCCAGTCTTGATGTGAGAGGTTATGGGCCTGGTTTTTATTGTAGCTTCTCACGCTGTGTTTGGTTGATGGCTCTGTGAGGCCCTCTCTTCTCTGAAGGGAGGTGGGGGGAGAGGGGAATCTGGAGGAGAAGAAAGGTGGGGAGGCTGAGTGAGGGAAGGGAGGGGAAATAAAGCGAGGAAACTGTGGTCAGATGTAATATGTGAGAGAATAATTTTTTAATTTATGTTTGTATATGTTAAAATATTTGGGGTTGGGGATTTAGCTCAGTGGTAGAGCGCTTGCCTAGCAAGCACAAGGCCCTGGGTTCGGTCCCCAGCTCCAAAAAAAAAAAAAAATATATATATATATATATATATATATATAGTTATATATAAAATATATATTATATATAAAATAAGTCTTAGTTACTAGTTCTATATAGAAAAATAGAAGTCCCAAATACTTGTTTTATCTGTGTCTTAATGAGAGCCCTAGGCTTTGGGGTGCTTCTCTCGCATTGTGGGGGTGACCAGTACCAGGGCTCCGAGCAAGTTGCTTGGCTTCCCTGTGTGTTCATTTCCCCAGGATGGAGAGGGAGGAACTAGATGACCTCTAAGCTGATTTTTTAGCTCTAAAATGTCATAATTTTATCTCTAGAACAAAATGGTCAGTGTCACTCAGGAAAAGCCCTTTAGCGAGTAGTGCCTGATGGAGCCTCAGCCTCTAATGCGTTCTTGTAACCAAAAAGATCTTAGGAAAAGAAGAAGCGAAAAGAGCTGAACACCAGCCCTATCTCACTCGAGAGCTCAGTATGTAGCCTTTTGCTTTGCTGTTTTACCCTCTGCTCAATAAAGAATTTGGATTTAATGGGGATGAAAAATAAATGTCACACCAAGTGCCCCTCTCATCAGTGAATGGTGGTTGCCTGGAGGTGAACCTGCGTTTAGCTCAGGAGGAGAGCGTGCTGGGATCGATTAGTGATGTCTGAATCAGCCATCCCTGGAGTGGCCACTCTCAGAGCGGCTCTTCTAAGTTGATAGTCCTCCTCTGTGAGTCCAGGACAGAAACTGGGGGATTCAGAGTCACCGGATGACAGGGAGCAGAACCTGGTTTGTTCAACTGTTTTTATACCATCCGTGGCTGGGGCTTGAATAATCTGTCCCCTGACACTACTGTATTTCAGAAATTGCTACCTAAGGCAAATTCTGCGCTTTTAAACTCATTTCCTGAGTCAGTCTTTTTAAGCCCCACATTAAATATTGATCTGCCCTGGAGAGATCTAACTTATTTAGTGGAGACGTGGATGACTCCTCAGAACTGTCAAGCTCAGAAATGGGGCCATACCCCTCCTGAAGCGATAACTATCAGGATGGTGACAGACAAGGACACCATGACCAGTGTCCCTCACTCCGGGTCTCAAGGACGAGTTCTACCTCTCTGTCTCAAATATACAAGTGCCTCATGGGGATTCTGTGAGCTCCCAGGAAATGGGAGTCTGTACACCAAGGTGGCCTCTCTCCCCTGCTGGCCCATGAGGATGAACCCTTCTGCTTGCTCCCACTGTGCTTCCTTTGGGAGTGTTGCTATCAGGCGCTGCCCATCACGCTCTGTGACTCTTCCTTGGTCCCCATGCTGGCCCAGTAACACAGAGCTGGTTCTCACCTTCAACCCTAGAGACATCTGCTAAGGTGGTTGATTGACAACAGGCTGTCTGGCTCTCTAAGAAACCCTTCTGCTGCATTTACTGGTGTGACCCCAGTGAGAAGGCAAGGACAGAGACAGAGACACTCGACCTGCTATCTACTTAGGAAAAGGTTCCCATGCTCCTTTCCGGCCAGTCAAGCACATGGTGTGGTCTGGAAAATCCGGATTCCCCTCCATTTCTCTTACCGTGGTCCTTCTTCCTCCTCATATAGAATCACATGCTTCTATTTCCTGCACTCTGGGCCACCCAGTCATTTCTGGAGCACAACCAGTAAGAGTCCTCAAGACAGGACCTGAAAAGCATCCAAGCCGTCTGGTGGCCTACTTATCCAGGGACTAGCTGTCCACACTATGGGCCACCCAGCCACGATGCCGTCATACCACCTGGCAGAGACTCTTCCAGGCTGGAAGGACGACCTGAGGATTGTATTCTCTTGGCATTTCTGTCTCCTGTGTTTCTGGAGCCGGAGACTTAAGCACACCCTTGGACAGTGAACGTCTTAGCACACCTCCACATTCCTGAGGCTTCTTGGGAAGTGGTGGGGTCAATCGAGGTAATTGATTTACAATTTTTCCTCTGTGTTGCTTGCTTTTGAGACGGAAAAAACCCAACTCACTATGTATGCCAAGTTAATCTGAGAGCTTGCTAGGTAGCTTAGGCTGGCACTGAACCTTCAACTTTCCTCTCAATTCAGCCTCCTGAATTTCCGGGACGACAACCACGCACCACCACATCCAGGTTATAGGGTGCGGGGGATTGAACCTGAGGCCCTGTGTGTGTCTCGTGACTGCATTTCTGTTCCTTGCTTTTCAGCCATTCCCCACGCACAGGCTCCCCACTTGCCAAAGATGGAGGCCCCAGGGTCATGGGGACCTTAACTGCTGAGGGCTTCACCTGATGAAATGTTTGAAGTGACTATAGCCTCTGGCTGCTGCGGGTGCTTGGGAAGGGAAATGGAGGACCGAGGCTTGGAGGACACCTTTAAGAACTCTGCTGCTGGCAGAAAGAGAGCCATCTGTTGTTTTGTCTCCTGTTGGCCCTCGAACCTCAGAGAAAGTGAGCAACGGGACTGCATTGTTCACAGCCAGGAGGAGAGCTGGCACGAGAGAGGCAGCAAGCTGTCTCCTCTTTTTTAAAAAAGAAAAACAAGGACTGGAGAGATGGCTCAGTGGTTAAGAGCACTGGCTGATCTTCCAGAGGACCCGGGTTCAATTCCCAGCACCCACCCTGGCAGCTCACAACTGTCTATACCTCCAGTTCCAGGATATAGACACCCTCATATAGACATACGTGCAGACAAAACGCCATTGCATATGAAATAAAAATAAACAAGGTTTTAAAGCTCAAAGTAAATAAAAATAAATAAAAAAAAAACCCACAACATCTGTGTAGCCCAGGCTGGCCCAGGCTGACCTTGCATCCCTCTATGTAGCTGAGGATGACCTTGAACTTTTCAGTACTGGCATTATCGTGGTGTGCCACTATACCTAGTTTATATGATGCCAGAGAGAAAGCTTAGTGCTTCATACATGCTGGCCAAGTGTTCCACTGCATTGTATTCCCATCTCTTGTCTCCTTCACCACCCCCAGGGGTCTTCTCTCCTCTTCAGGACCATCAATCTGTGAAGACATCTATGAAGTATGACTTAATGAGGAGCCCTTGGTATCCCCTAGGAGCTCCAAAGTCACATAGCAAAGGCCTCTTTGTGAATACCCTCGGTCGTGGGGTGAGGAGATGCAAGGAAGCAAGGCTTTCCTCCTACAGGACAGGCACTGTGGCCTCTGGCTCCCAGCTGAACAGAGAGGGTCATCAGCCATCATATGTCACTAACACTCTGCTTCCTGCTCCACCCTCCTGGGACTCATCCTACCCCCGGCCTCACCTGGATCCTCCCAACGGTCCCTGTCTGGGTGCTGAGCATGTGGGATTTGGAGTTTTAAAATAGGACAGCCCCAGTTAATTTAGAGGACAGCTTGGTCACCCTGGAGCGTGATGACATCTCTGACGAGTGTCTGCCTGTTTTAGAACTGAGGAGTTGCAGTGTTTCCCTAGCATCTTGTGAGGCCTCAGGACTCTGACCCCCGGGGTGATACCAGGCATGAGGCGGATGAGGCTGCAGAAAGTCAAGGCAGCAGGTCTGAGTACCAGTAGCACAGGGGTGAACATCTGTACCCATTCCAGTTCCCAACCTGATTTCCACTTTGCTCAGCCATAGGACAGCACCCACACTACACAGTTCTCTAAGCTCCTTCCTTTGTCCCTGGAGAGCAGCAAGTTCTGCAGTATCACTGGGGACTCCTAAGCACGTAACTTCTCTGTGCCTCAGTTTCTTCATCTGCCATGGGACTAGCAGTGCTGAATTCACATCACAACAGGCGCAGCCGGCTCTGCTGTGGCTCCCTGGGTCACACTCTCAGGTTCTGGGATCTGCTAGATCTCAGAAAACTACGCCAAGCTGCAGTCCTCGTAGTTTCTGTTCAGCACCGTGGAGAGAACAGAGTTTAAAAGCAGCAAAGACCCAGAGGATAGTGTCAAGGCCTCGAGGCTTCTAGCTGGCCTCTTGGCACATCTGTATGCGTGATGCTTAATTTTCTCAGCAAAAGCGTGTGGCAACGTGGGTCAAGTAGAGCCGACCAGGTCAAATCCTCTGGGTACTAGTGTCCAGGGTTTTTATTGGTGGCTTGTCTCTCAGGCACAAAGCCACGGTGTAGCTGACCTTAGTTCTGAAGTCTGCAGCTCCCCTAGAGGTCAAATCCATACAGCATGAGCCAGGGCCCTAAGCATAAATCACATTGTTAGCATAAGCCATCTGGTGAGGACAGAGGGCCCAGGGAAGAAGCAGAGATCGTCTATGGGGTAGGATGTTGCAAGGGCTCTGAAACTAGTTCTTAAGATTCCTTTAAATACGAAAGTTTTTCCAAAAACATCCACATCTCAAATGAGCTGGGGCAGCCCTTTAGAGCCCAAACAGGTAGTAACTCCTATGTTATTCTGTTTCTTATACGAGCTGGGGGTCTGCTTCTGCTGTCTGTTATCACAACTGCCACCCTGCAGGATCAGATGGCTCGACTGAAACCTTTTCCTCTCTGCTTGTTCCTCAGCCTCTTTCATGATGGAAAGAGGCTGGTTCAGGTGACACCCCTGGCCTCTCTGCCTCTTCACCTAATCCTACCCAGAGAAAGCAGACAACTTCCCACCTGAAGTGTTTGGAGAAAGAGCAGTGCTCACCCAGCATACACCATGTCCACTCCCCCAAGCCCTTTCTGTGCACACAGATCATTCCGTAAACCCATAGGCATGGCCCTTTGAGGGACCCACGACCACACAGTGGCTGCACTGTTCCTGGAGATGGCATCAGGTTTAGGGGCAAGGTCTCAGCTAGATGTGGCTGACAGATCCTAAGCCACACTCTCACGCATGCTATCAACTATAAAGGTGACATTTTGTCTCCATTGGCTTGTCTTTTGCGCTTATGCTCAACTGGCGCTTAACCTGAGCAGGAAAAGGAGAGGTGGCGCTTATTAGGCCCCGGGAATCCCACAGTGCAGTCTGTCCAGTGCCTGCCTGAAAAATTCTGATTGGGCCTTCCCTAAAAATATCTCTAAGGTCCCCAGGTCCTTCTTTCCTGTCCCCTCCTACAGATCATCTGACCTCTCCCATGCTCTAGCCATGCTTCCAACTGTCTAGGGCCCTCTCAAAATGTCAGACCAAAACTAAACATAGGTGGCTGCAGATGTGGTCTTGCTGTCACTAATCACCTAACCGCCTCTCAAACCCCTCCCCATACACATATACCATGTCTCTGGGCAAGATCCTGGCAAGTTGGACCTGCAGGAGACTCGAGTCCTCTCTTTGTAAGTGGGTACCTTTAGATCCTGTTTCCTCTACGTAGGGCAGACCTCTATTAACCAGTCAAGCACTCCTTCCTACTCACATTTGAAAACTCTCCTCTCCCCCACCTCTCTCTCTCTCTCTCTCTCTCTCTCTCTCTCTCTCTGTGTGTGTGTGTGGGGGGGGGTGTCTGTGGGTCTGTGTGTCTGTGTGTCTGTGTCTGTCTGCCTGCCTGCCTGTCTCCATGGTTTAGTGGTCTGGGAATCTCCTCCAAGAAACACTCCCTTCTTCCAGAGCTAACCTTAGCAATTTCAGCAGTGTTTCACGGACACTAGGGGCATATATCAGACATCCATAAAGCTTTCCAGAACATTCCAGGACAGCTAAGAACATAGGCTCTGAAGGAGCTGGCTCGTGCTGGGTTCAGCTCTCCAGTTGGCCAGCTTTGATCTTAGGCAAGTTACTCAGCTTCAGTCTTGGGTTTCCTTGTAACGCTAAAGTGAAGCCTGTGGCAGTGTGCACTGTGCCTGATGGCTCTAAGCTATCGTGTGATTATCAATATTACTGGTGCTAAATGAACTCAGTCACTGCTTCAGCTAGAGGAGAGGCTGCCTATAGTTAGAGCAGAGATACCGCTCTTCTAGGAAGGCGGTTGATGGCTGGATATTGTGCTTAACCAATGGTCACAATGTCCTTTGGTGGAGGCCAACTCGGGGGGACCCAAATATTTGGATCTTATTTGAGAGTCTGAGTAAAAGAGGAGAATGAACAAGGCCGTACCGGAAGGTCAGAGGGCACGTGCCAGGCTGCAAGCCCTGGACTAGAGACATCCAACTGCTCAGTGTCGCCTCTGGCCACCAGACCCCTCAGGCTTGATGTGTGGCAGCCTCTGAGAAGGGCCGGAGAAATAATGTATGAATCAGGGAAACCAGTTGATTGTAAACACAAGTCACAGTGACTGCTAATGGCCTCGAGCCACACATGTGATTGCTCCAGTACCCCAGAAGGAGCCAGTCCAAAAACAGTCTGATTGGTTCAGAGGCTTGTGAGCCTGCAAGACTGTAAATGATTACACACTAGGGGCCTGGGCTTGGAGCACTAGCCATTCGTTAACACAGAGAGAGCACAGAGGCGAATGCCCTGGCTTTGCCCGTTAGTTTACCGTTTGAAACAGCGCTGTCCTGCCCTCAGGAGGGGCCTCGGGGGGGGGGGCAGATGGTAGAGGGAGGGATACACTGTTTGATAAATGACCAGACACCCTAACAACTACCGTTCAGTGAGTCAAATGAAGGTGTCAGTTTCACTGTTTTATTGTGCGAACTTATGGGTGTCGCCTCCTGTGCCCTGGAGTACAGCGAGTTCTATCATCAGAAACCTAACGGGAACAGCCCATCTTCAGGCTAAATGGAGAGGAAGCAGAGTTGAACCAAAGCAGTAAGGAGAAGAGAGAAACAATAGTCCAACCTTGTGAGAAGACTGAGATGGCTCGGTCAGGAATTACACAAATCCAGCCGACTGAGTCCATTTTTAGGATATGGGCAAACCCTCTCACTAAGCCTCCAGCCTGTCTCAGTGTAGAAAACACATGGACAGGTCTCAGTCAGCCAATTGTCAAGTGATAACGCACGAAAGCCTGGAGTCATTAAAAGAAAGGTAAATCTGTTCAACACAACCGGTTTAAGAATGTACAAGAAAAAAATGCTACTGCATCCAAGCAACCGAACCATTACAAACCGGGAACAGTTCGAGGTGACCGTTACAGGTCTGACTTAGTGTCTAGGGACTCCTTCCCTGCCGAGGCTGGATAAACGGAACTTCACCCGAAAACCGTATTGAGGTCTTTTTTGCCTCTCTGCATGGTGTTATTTTGGTAGCAGGAAAGCAATAAAAATGGGGAAAGGGGAATAAATGGGGACTTAACGTTTGTCCTTCCATTAAAAAACAATCTTGCTCGCCAGCTCAGATGCACACGAGGGCCGTTCAGTCGGCCTGGCTCTTTTTGATGACTCTCTGCGGGTCGTGGCTCCTGACCAGCATCTTCTCCAGCCGCTGGCAGTGTTCACGAAGCTGCTTCTCCCGGGGCAGGAGGAAGGTGAGGACCTTGTTGCGAACTATGCCGCGGTCCTCCTCCTCCCTCAGCCGCTGCTTCACTCGCGCTGCCTGTTCCTCCTGCTGTGCCAGAACCCCGCTCATCTGGCAGAAGGCGTCCTCCAAGTATCGGATGGCCTTCAGCGCCTCCTTCTTGAAGTCCTCCAGCTCCGCTTGCACCGCGGTCACTTTCTGCTGCAGGATCTCCAAGTCGGCCGGCAGAGGGAGATAGGAGGGCCATGATTGAGACAGGGAAAGGTCCCCAGACTGGAGCCCACTCTCTACCATCTTCTTGCCCTGTAAGGTATTCACCTTCATAAGAATGGACCCTGCCTGAAAGAGGGCTTCCATTATCTCCTTCTGCAGAGAGGAAGCCAAGAAACTGAGTCCAAGAGATGTTTGGGGGACTAGAGGCACTATCATTTGAAGTGGATAGACCGCGACTCATTATGACATCAAGACCCTTCAGCCAATCAGAAGGAAAGCCCCAGTTCACTATTTTGCATATTGTAGCGTTTTGGGTTGGTAACCTACAGTTTTACGTGCGCTTCCCCAAGTCTCCTGAAATGAAGCTTCTCAATAATTCGTCACCCTGTCAGAAGAACTAGAGTTCAAGCGTTCCTTTAACCCCAAGAGGAAGCCAAATCCGAGGGAGTGGAGAAAACTGGCCAAGTCAAGGCAAGCCAGGTCGGGTTCACTGGCTGCCAAGAGTGAGCAGCTCCCACCCAATAAGGCGCATGGATGATTTTATGGCCTGGTGTCGGCTTCTTTCAGCCTGACCAATAGAACAAAGGCATTCTAAGAAGTAACGGCTGGTTTTCTTAAGCTGTAAGATGCTAAAGGAGTAATCCGATCCCAAATCCATATTCCTGCAGTGGCTAGACGATGTCAGATTGCATAGATGATCTACTTGTTGTGATAAACATGTTTGCTCTTGAAGGGTGGTCCACAGACTTGTCTGTAGGATAAAAATGAGCCATTCAGGGTCGGGGATTTAGCTCAGTGGTAGAGCGTTTGCCTAGCAAGCGCAAGGCCCTGGGTTCGGTCCCCAGCTCCGAAAAAAAGAAAAAAGAAAAATGAGCCATTCATATTTATTCAGTTAAAGCTTCCTGAGTGCTCGCTGGGTTCTGGAACTAGGGAATGAGCCTAAGTACTATTTCCCAACATTCCTGGAGGGTGGCAAGTAAGAGGAGTGTGTATACGGGTAAACCTTGTGGGTCTGCCTGGTTACTCTAACAGAGGCAAATGTTTGTAGCCACAAGCGGCTTGGTGGAGAACAAGACGGCCTTTGCATATTGTAGTCTCTTGCCCAGACCTCCTACTAGGATTCCAAACATAAACATCTCCCTAACAACCAGCCCGGAAGCCAATCCATCTAGAGCTAGATAAATTACATCTTCACTCAAACTGGTTCCTACTCTGCCATCCTACCAATGACTCTACCTGAGACAGCAGCCACAGTAGCATCTAGTGCCAAGGTTTAAATGTCTGTCCCTTTCCCAAGGCATTTTGAAATTCTGTCATCCTATCAGTATTGAGAAGTGAGGGGCTTTCTGAGGCAGAGTCTATCAGATGGGTGGTGCCATTTCTAGAATGGGTTCATTATCATAATAATCTCTGCTTGACCCCTTTTCTGTTTCTCTTGCCACCTTCCCCTTCCTGCAACGGGTACTTTCCATATAGGAAGACATAGCATGAGTCTCCTCGCCAGACCCCAGCTCCTTGATTTTAGACTTCCCAACTTCTGGAATTACAGAACTGTAGGGAAACACATGTTTTGCTGCTGTTTTGTTGATCTCTTAGCCTCTGATACTTTATTTTGTCACTGCAGAACAACACAGAGTAAGCTCCCCGGAATCGAGCTAGACTCTGTCACTTCCAAGTGACTTCAAAGACTGTTAGGTCTCTAGGCAACCTATCACCCGCCTTCCCGCACTGGAGTCCAGGCTTCACCACTTAGAAGCAATGTCTCATTAGTGAATCACCTTACCCCCTGGAGCCCCTGTTTCCTTCTCTGAGTTTTCGAGAGCTGTGGTATACAGCTCTCTGGGAGAGAAAATCTCTGATGTGAAGCTGCAACCAATCTCCACAGGTTAAATACTCCCAGCAAGGATAGTTTCAAGCTCCCAACTTGCTGTCCCGGAAGTGAAAAACCATGTGAGCCCTCCTCAGCCTGGATAAGTCAACTCTAGCACAGAAGGGCCCATGGGTCTGCTGCCTTCTTCTCTGAGATGTCCATTAAATATCTAGTGGCCTCAAGTAATCATCAGAAGGGGGTATGTTGTAGGGACAGTTGTAGCTAAAAGAAGGTGAAATTTTGAATCACAAGCATCTCTAATTACTGAGAAGGAACGTTGAATGGGAAGAGTGGTTACTTTTCTGGGAGTCAGGAAAGCTAGAGTCGGAAGCTGCTGGGTGGCCCTAGGTCAGTCGCCTCCCCTTGCTGAGCCTGTCCCCCCCACTGTGGCGTGAGAGATGGGAGATAAGGGTGTTCAAAGGCCCCACGAGGCCTTCCATACCACCACCACCCCAATTCTCCTTTTGTCTCATAACTGTTAACCTGGTTCTACTGTCCACTTAGGCACAGTAAACTCTGACAGATTTTGTGTTCCTCAACCTGTTGTTTACCCTCAAACGTCCTGTCTGCTACCCCCGCACACAATGGCACTCAGATGATGGGAAGAAATGGAATTTTGGTCCATAGGTGGCTCTCAGACGCCAGGCACCCCTAACTTTTCTGCTGACACATTGACACCTACTGGCCTTCAGAGAAATGGCAGCCTCAAAATTCCACCTAAGAGCGGGTGGGGATGGGAAGGGAAGGGAACAGCAAGGGGGGTGTGGGGTATTTAACTAGAGGCATGTGCCTGTTGGATTCTCCATCAATAAATATTTCCCATACTAGTGAAAAGGAGAATGAAGTGGTGTGTCTCTTCTGGTCTCATCCTCTGCTATCTCTCTCCTGCTTCCGGCCTCTCCCTCTCTGTCTCCTCTCATTCTTGGTCACTTTGTTTCACACAGGGAATGGCAGAAGTCACAGTTGTCGCTGTGACAGGAAAGTGGAAAGGCCAGTCCCGAGACAGCATTTCCTCAGTTCCTCTGAAGCTGCTGAATAAGGTGCCAATGTGCTTCCCAGGAACACAGGGAAGATGACGTCATAGTCCCCTTTTCCTAGGAGTCACAGGGAACTGAAAGCTAGTGCCATCACCAAGGCCTAGTGGCCTCCTGAGCCTTCGGGGCCACAGCTCACATTGGATCTGCACATTCTCAATGTTCCCCTGTGCCAGGAAGTCCCACATCAGGCCTGGCCTTGCATTCTACCAGCCTTCCCATAGGTCTTAGGGATCAGGACTGCTGATCTGTTTTCCTTTCAAAATATCAAGAGAAAGAAACTTAGACCCAATAAAGCATCCATGGCCTGGAATTCTATCGTGAGGATGTCCTGGCCCCAGTCTCTTTCAATTTGTCATAGCTTTCCTATGACTCAAGAAGCCAAGGAGACACGAGGGATGGGGCAACATAACAGAGACCCAGGCAACCTTACACCACTCTGAGAGTCTAGCTCCGTCAGAAGGACTTTTAGATGATATGCCTTAAAGCAAGGGTTTTCAACCTGTGGGGATTGAATGACCCTAAGGCCACTGGAAGAAATGCTTACTCTGCAATCCATAAGTGTCACCTCTGTCAATTGTGTAAACCCCATTCCTTTGGGAATTTGAATGCCCACACCCATCTCTCCTTGTCACCTTGTAAAGCTACAAAATCCTAAGAAACTGAGAACTTCTTGTGTCCTGCTAAAATGGGATCCCCAGCCATTTTTAACCCATAGTTGACTCTAACCCAACCACAGTGAGTTTCTAAGCCAAAGTAGACTCACACAATCATACTTCTCTTCCTGGACTGGACTCAAGCCAGTTCCCCTGATACACAGGCCTCCCGATATTGGAACCAACTGGGGATTCATGCTCAAGCAAAGAGGACAGGCAACCAGCCATATCTTCCATGAAGGGTAGGTGTATTTTTTTAATATTTATTTTATATGAGTACACTGTAGCTGACTTCAGACACACCAGAAGAGGGCATCGGATCCCATTACAGATGGTTGTGAGCCACCATGTGGTTGCTGGAAACTGAATTCAGGACCTCTGAGAGAACAGTCAGTGCTCTTAACTGCTGAGCCCTCTCTCCAGCCCAGGTGAGTGTATTTTTAAGAGAAGACCTTGCTTAATCCTCAGATGAACTGTTATGTCACCTTTCAGGCAGTGTCTACCGCTCTTCGTCCCCAAGGAAAACAATGCTGGGAGAAACAGCTTCCAGGGCAATACAGCATTCACCCAAAGAGCTTGTGAGCAGCTCTCCCTAGAAGAGGGGACAGCTGTGGCTTCTAGCCACTCTTTTCCCAGAATCCCCCGACCCTGTCTCTCTCATGATGGTTATACTGTCCTAGGTGAGGTCACTATAGAAACAGGTCTTCTAGCCAGCCTTTACCCATCTATCCATTCATCCTTCCATCCATCTATCCACCTCATCCACTCATCCATCCACCCATTCATCCTTCCACCCACCCATCTGTCTACCTCGTCATCTAGCTGCATATACGACACAATCCATCGAGTGCTTACCCTGTGTTCTCAGGGCTAGGTAATGATTGCTCAAGAGGAAAAACAAGACATGGGAGGCCTAGCTCAGCATCTAAACAATAAAGTAAGTGACCAACACATAAGGCCGAGGGGCTAGCGCCAGATCCCTGAAGGACAAAGCAAAGGAGGTTTGGGAAGTCCTCGAGCTCAGCAATCTGATAGATTTGTGAGGCAAAGCCTTGAGGTGAGGTGAGAATGCTGGGAGCTGGAGATAATGTTCTAGGAGACAGGTGTGGGGGCAGGAATGGCTCAGAAGAACCAAAGGAAGCCTGAGCTGGCTGTGTGGCCAGAAGCAAGCAGCAGCAGCAGCAGGAAGAGGAGGCAGCAGTGAGGGAGGGCACAGGGAGGCCGTGTGAGGGCCATGCCGGGCTGCTGTGGCTCTCTCTCGGTAGTTTCCAGCTCTGCAGCTGGGCCATGAGAACAAGAGTGGAGTAGGGGTGGGGATGAGGATGAAGACTAAGACTTGGTGCTGTTCACCATGATTAATTAACCCAGTGCCAGAACCCCCAAGGCATGGTGCTAAAAATACCTGCTTCCCTCTGAGACGAGGCAGCTGCCACCCAGCAACTTTTAGCCATGCCATTTGTCATAATTTGACACCGCTAAGGAGCGTCCACGGGGCTGTGTCTCTGCGAGGATCGGACTTGTCCAGAGCTCACCAGCCAGCTGGTCCTCAGAACCCACCCATGGCACATGTCTCGAGTCTCGTTTCCCTGTCTCCGAGCCCTGCCTGAGCCGCATCTGGATGTGACTGGCACCTGCCTGCTGCTCACTCCCTTAGGAGGGAGGAGAGACCTGCCTCCAGAGGTGTAAGCCAACATGCATTCGCACGTGCATCCTGGGATGCTGTGTTTCACACCGCTGCAGCCCTGCACCTCGGATTGCAGCCATCTATCAGAAACCTTGCCAGCCCAGGGCGGCACTTTAATTAAAATATGTAAAACACGCTGGTGGGAGTTGGCTCTGAACACACAGGAGCCGGCCTTCGACAGAAGTTGGTGCAGGCCAACCCAGCTTGGAACTGGCTCTTCTCCAGCCAGGGAGGGTAGGGCTGCCAGGAGGGCCCTCCTGAAGGTTGTGGGCAGTGAGGTCTGTCTGAGACACGGCATGCTCTGGAGCACGGAACCTGGGAAAGAAAGTCTGTTCAGAAGAGAGCTGTAGCAAGTCCAGTAGTTCTACCTCAAGTTGGGAATGTGTGACACCAGCTACTAGTATGGGGAACTATAATATTCCATTCTCAGTTTCAATAATTTTCTTAAGACGGTTGTAAAGAATAACATATTTATATAAACTTTTTTCCCCTTTTGAGACAGGGTTTCTTTGTGTATAGATGTGGCTGTCCTGGAACTCATTCTGTGGACCAGGTAACCTTGAACTCAGAGACCTGCCTGCCTCTGCCTCTGCCTCCTGAGTGCTGGGATTAAAAGCGTGTGGAACCAACATCTGACAATATAAACTTTTTTAAAAAAGATTTATTTATTTTATGTATATGAGTACACTGTAGCTATCTTCAGACACAGCAGAAGAGGGCATCAGATCCCATTACAGATGGTTGTGAGCCACCATGTGGTTGCTGGGATTTGAACTCAGGACCCCTGGAAGAGCAATCAGTGCTCTTAACCACTGATCCATCTCTCCAGCCCATTATAAACTTTTTTAATGCAGCACCAGGGATTTTAAATTTTTTTATTTATTATATTTTGTGTATGGGTATTTTGCCTGTGTATACATCTATACACCTACCTTGTGGGTACCTGTTGCCCACTGAAGCCAGAAGAAGGTATTGGATCCTTTAGAACTGGGGTTATAGACACTTTTGAGTTGTTTTAGAAATTGAACCTTGGTCCTCTGTAAGAGCAGCATGTGTTCTTAACCACTGAGCCATCTCTCCAGCCTTAACAATGAGGATTCAACCCAGGGTCTCATACATACCACTGACCGGATCCCTAGCCCTTTCTCTCTCCTGTCCCCCACTGCCTTGTGTGTGTGTGTGTGTGTGTGTGTGTGTGTGTGTGTGTGTGTGTGTGTGTATTCGTAGATATATAAGCCAGAGGACTCCAGTGTTGCTCCTCAGAAGCTGCCCACCTTGTTTTTGAACTGCGGGGTCTCTCACTGGGCTGGGGCTGCCAAGTAGACTATGCTAGCTGACCAGTGAGCCCCAGGAACCTGCCTGTGTCTGTCTCCCAGCTTTTTAACATAGCCCTGGGGTTTGAACTAAGTTCTCAGGCTTGTGAGGCAAGCACTTGTTGATTGAGCCATCTCCCTAGACACACCCCCTCCTCCCCTTCTCTAGCTTTCTATTTTGAGTCAGGATGTCACTAAGAAATGGGCTGGTCTTGAACTCTGTAGTACAGACAGTTCTTGAACTTGTGGTCTTCCCGCCATGGCCTCCATAGTTGATGAAATTCTTCAAGACATTTCAGCTTTCCAGAACTCTACACCTTCCCAAATGGGCTCCAGACTTTGCTGTCTGCTGAGGAAGAGTGGTAGAGTCTGTATCACATAAGGCGAAAACAAGCAAACTTTTTATGCAAAAATCAGGAAAAAAAATTTTTTTAGGTCAGAATTTTCACACCAACTTCTTAATCAGGAAGTGCCACGTTTGTACATTGTTTAAAACATCATTTAAATCTGCTTTTCCATCGTTAAGGAAGTTCACGTTAGTACTGAAAAGCCAAACCGTCCCGGAGCATCCTGGACCGCCCCCTGACCCGAGTTCAGCCTGGGCTGCATTTTCTGTACAATCGTGTGGACTCTGGAGCACGGAGGGATCTAGGGCTGGGGAGGCAAGCTGGATTCTGAGCCCCAGCTCTAGATCTGTGACAAAAATAGAAAAGCCCTAGAAGATATTCAGCGTCTGGAAGAGCAGTAACCTGCAGGGGCGTGACCGGAAGCCTATTTCTGCAGAGTTGCAGGAAATAAGAGGTACGGCACAGCCAGCCTCCGCTCTGCCCACTCCCGGCTATCCCAAGGGGAGCAAAGAGGAAGGAGCCCACAAGTTCTAAACCAATTCACGGCAAAAAAAAAAAAAAAGCCAGTAGACAAGTCCTCCAAACAGGAGCAGCTTTCTGGTGGCCAGAGCTACCGTTTGCAGGTTGTGGTGTCAGGCTGAACTACACAGAGTATAAAAACCAAAGCCCCTCCCTCCTGGGTTACTCAACTGTCTGCCTCGTAAGGCAGGAGATGACTGGTGACAGGAATCAGGGCCTGCTGGCCGCTCCAGACAGAGCAGCTTTGATAACCTGGAAAACTCCAGACACCAGTACTCCTAATGATGAGTAATGAGCCGGAACCTAGGAAAGTTACGCAGCACCGCTACACACGCCCTGCTCCCACAGAAGTCAGAGTCTGGATCTGGGCCAGGAAGATGGGTATAGTCTTCCAGCATCTGGGGGAGGAGCTTGTTTCCACTCCCACTCCTGACCAACCTGGTCCTGCAGCGAGAGGTTCCTAGACTTCAGCCCTTGGCTCTTTTAAAGGTTGCTCTGGGTCTCCCGGGGGCCAGAATTTGTCTTTGTATCATTCAGGAATACAGAACGCAAAGGCAGAGCAGTCAGAAGTTTAAGACCACTTAGTTACATAGTGATTAAAGGGCTGTCCAAATGAGACACACACACACACACACACACACACACACACACGCACGCACGCACGCACGCACGCACGCATGCACATGCACACCAATATAGCCTCATTCGTTCATTTACTCATTCATTCATAGATATATTCATAGATATATTGAATGTTCAAATACAGCTGAGCCTGAATGGGGCTTCTTATCCTGAGATATTTTCAACCTACTGACAGTACACTCTAAAGCTCAATATCAGACTGTAATGGGGGACTTTAAAAGAAAGGCCTGCAAGGTGTCGAATCATCCACAGGAGAGGACTCCAGGTTAGTCTGTCTTCTGGCAACAGAGACCAGAAGTAAAGCATGAAATCCAAAGATCCAGGGCCACACTAGGCTCGGGGTTCAATCAGACTCTGGGAGCATTCCCAGTCTTAAGTTGTACCTACAGCTCTTCCTCCATGTTCCCCTCCTGCCACGATATTAGTGGGGCATGGATGTGTTGACCTAGGGTGTCCTTTGCTTTATGGAAACAAGCCTAGAGATCCTTACCGGTCACCCTGGAATCACCTTGGAAGAGAGTTAAGTATAGCTCAGGTCTAGGTCTCACCTCCAAGAAAATAAGTCAGGAGGTTTGGTAGTAGAGTGGAGCTAAAATAGTCAGTTACGTGGTCTTCTCAGAACTAAAGAGATTCCAGGATGACTTCAAACACTGGGACAGTTCTGGGAAAACCAGGACGAGTTGGTCCCGTAGCTCGAGCATGCATTGCAGCCTTTATCCTTCGTTCCTCCAGCATAGAATGTCGATTTTAATCCAATACCGTACAAAGGGAGAAGTGAGGTGAGCGTTACCGTCTTCTCTCCCTCTTCTTTACGGTGGCCACACCGTGATCAGCTGCCTTGTGCTTCCCTCCTGTGCCAGGTACACTTAATAAACCCAAAACAAACCCTCTTTGCTTGAGTGGCTTTTGTCCAGTATCTTAGCACAGCCATAAGCAAAGTCCTTAAGGGCTGAGGCGACAGCTCAGTTGGTAAAGTCATCCTTAAATCAGAGGTACTGCGTGTGAGCCACAGAATGTATGTTTAAAAAAACCCCAGATGTGGTAGTGCGTTTGAGATCCCAGTGCTCTGTATGCAGAGACAAGAGCCCTGGGGTTTGCTGGTTGGCCTAGCCTACTTAATGAGTTCAAAACCAAACAGACAAAACAACACCAAGGCTATGTTCTGGCCTTCACACATACAGACACACAGACACAGACACACAGACACACACACACACACACACACACACACACACACACACATGGGTGGGGGAGAAAGGTATGCAAATAATATCAACACCTAATGATAGGGTTGGCGAGACAGCTCAGAGGACAAGAGTGCCTGCTATGAAGGCAACAGACCCTGAGTTCAAACCCTAAGCACCCACATAAAAGCTGGGCACAGTCACCCATGTCCATAACTGGGGGACAGGAATGGGCAGGTCCTGAGCTCCTCTGCTCAGTCAACTAGATGAAATGGTGAGTCCTGGTTCAATGAGAGTCTGGCTCAAGACATAAGGTAAAGTTGGGTGTGGTGCCAGCATTTGGCAGTTAGAGGCATGCAGATCTCTGTGAACTCGAGGCCAGCCTGATCTACACGGTAAGTTCTAGGACAGCCAGAGCCACATAGAGAGACTTTGTCTCAAAAAAACAAAAATTAAACAAAAGAAGAAATAAGGTGGAGAGTAATAGAAAAAGACATCTGACATCCTCCTCTAGGCTCCACATGCAAACATGTGAACATCACCTGAACACACATGCACGCACGTGTATGCACGCACACATACACACATATCATATATACTCACACACATATGCACACATTCACACACACACACTCATATACCCACAGTACACACACTCACAGATACCCTACACATATGTACACATATACACACTCACACACCCCACCCACATATACTCACACACATACACTCACACGCATACTCACACACTCACACTCATACACACACTCACATGCCCAAACGTGTACACATTCTCACACACATACTCATGCACATACACACATATACACACTCACAGACATACTTACACACACATACACACAATACACACTCAACATATACACTCACACATATACACACATATACACATTCATACACCCACACTCACAGATTCACTCACATACACATTTACACATACACACATATACATACTCATACACCCACACTCACAGAGATTCACTAAAATACACACACGTATACACTTGCACACATACACACATATACACACTCATACACGCACACTCACACATATCCACAGGATAATGATCATCCCCCATGTCACCTTTGGGATCCTTTCTCCCAGAACGATCAGCATTTCATATCTGCCCTGTGATTTTTTTTCTTTCCAGCGGGAACACTGAAACGATCAGACAGGGAGCATCACAGAGAGAATAATAATAATTTATTAGGGATAAATGACGAGCTGCCAGGCATGGCAGCACAGGCATGTAATCCTGGCCCTGGGAAGACGCAGGATGATAAGAAAGAGTTCAAGCTCACCCCTGACTACACAAAGACTTCAAGGCAGGCCTGGGATAAGTGTGCCTCTGTCTCAAGTAAACCCCTATAGCCATGGGCATCCCAAGAGTGGATGTGGTGTTTCCAAGTGTACACCACCCTCTTAAAGCTTCAGGGCCACCAGGCCAGAAGTGTCTAGCAAGACTCTTCAGCCCAGAACAATTAGCTTCATGGGCCTCAATGCAACAGCTTCATTCTTCCCATATTCCATTCAGACTTAGCCAATAAGACTAAAACACCAGTGCCACTTCTGCTGCAGGGTCCAAGCCAGCAGTATTGTCTACTGTGCCCTTTGACCAGCAGTCCCTGGGGCTAGCTCAGCACGCTGCTCCATCAGCTGAAGTTTGAAACATGGGAAGTGGTTTAGAAGTATATTGTCAGCAGTGAGGCCTATGCCAGACTCCCATCACTCCTCTCTGTCAGGGGCTCGGGTGTCTAATTCCCACTGCTGTGAGCCTTGGTTTGAGCTCATCTCTCAGAAGGCCAGCATTGGCTGCCTTTTGGGTCCCACAGACTTACTCCAGCTTACTGAACCCCACAGACACCTCCAGCTTTCAGACAGTCAACTGGTCCGGACACTCAGTGGGTCTCGTTCCTGATTATCACTGCTCTTGGCTCTCGTTATTAGGTAACTGTCACAGCCGAGATGAAACCCCAAGTGGTTTTTTATCTCTAAGGGTATGATAAGGTCAGAAAGTCAGTAAAGGCGGAGGGTGTGGCTTGGTGGGTAAAGGTGCTATTTCATCTGATGAACTGAAATCAGCCATTTGAACCCACATAAAAAAGTCAGATACAGGGCTGATGAAATGGCTCAGTGGTCAAGAGCACTCACGACTTCAGCAGAGTTCCTGCGCTCTTAGCCTCCACATGGAGGCTCACTACTACCCAGAATTCCAGTTCCAGGAGATCTAATGGGCATTAGACCTTCTGGTCTCTGCGGGCCATGCACCCATGTGGTACACATATGTGCTGGCACACTTAAAGAGATTAAATTTTTATTTTAAAATTATCTCATTTTTGCTTTTATTTTAAAAGGTTTGTTCATTTTGTTGCTATGTGAGTGTGTTGTCTGCTGGTCTGTGTATGCTCCTAAATGCACACAAAGGGCGGCAGGTGGCTAGAGAGATAGCTCAGGGGTTAGGAGTGCACGGTCTTCTTCCAAAGCACCAGAATTTGGTTCCCAGCACCCCACGTCTGGTGCCTCATATCTCCCTGTTGTAACTCCAACAGCAGGACATCTAACAGTCTTCTCTGGTCTCTGTGGGCACCAGGAGACCCATACACATAAATAAAAGTAGGTAAAGCTGGGGACGATAAAATGGGTCCGCAGTTAAAGAGTACATCATATTTTTGCACAGGACCTGAGTTTGGTTCCTGGAACCCACACCAGGCAGCTGGAGTTGCCTGTGACTCTCGGCTCAGCACAATCTGACGCCCTCTTCTGGCCTCCAGGAGCATCTGCATTTGTGTACGCACATCCACACGCACACGCATACACAAAATTAAAATGTTTTTAAAACTTAAATACATCTTTTTTAAAGGGAAATTTAAAAGCCAATAACCAGAAAGAAACAAACAAAGGAATGAATCCTCTAGTCTTCCTGAAGGGAGAAAATTTGGAGAATTTTCCAGAAAGCTAAGCTAAGAAGGCCTAACCACTGCCAAGTTTGAGGGGTTTGTGACAATCAATTGGTACTGTCAACCTGTTTGGATGTGCTGTCACCATGGAAACACACTTCCGAGCATGTCTGTGATGATATATCCAGAAAAGTTAACCTGTCTCACCCTGGGTGTGAGGCAGTACCAATCTGTGTGCTGGGCTCCCAGACTAACGACAAAGAGAACTAAACACAGGCATTCATCTCTTTCTGCTTCTTGATTTAGGATGTGTCCCTCAGTCTCCTGCCCCAGGCCTTCATCGTGGTGGTGGGCCATATTCCTTTCAACTGTGAGCTGAAATAAAACTACTTCATTCCTTACGTCACTATGGGTTCTATTGTTTGCAAGGACCGCAAAGCAAAGTAACTAACACAACCTTGTTTATATCTCTGCCCCGAAGTCAGACAGGTTACCTCCTCCTACCCTCTGAATGTCATATGGAAGCCAGCTAGGTGTCCACCCATGAACTCCTCCTAGTTCAGTGGTTCTCAGCCTCCCTAGTGCTGTGGCCCTTTAATACAGTTTCTCATATTGTGGTGACCCCCAGGCATTAAATTGTTTTCATAGCTTCTTTACAACCATAATTTTGCTACCGTTAAGAATCATAATGCCAAAGGGGTCACAACCTTCTAGTTGAGAGCCACTGTTCTAGTTCCTCTGCTGGGGGGCATCTAAACTGGACCCAAAGACCAGACACTCCCATCCAGCCCATAGCCTATAAACCCAGAAGATGGAGCGGCTGTCCCAGAAGGGCTCACAAGCCGAGCGTGTCTCTTTCTTGTTGGGTTGCTCGCACTACGGTATGGAGAAGTCAAGATGACCACACTAGCTGGGAACATCAATTCAGCAGCAGTAGCTGAGGGCGGTGTTGTTTGTGGGATCCAGGGCTCTAAGGCAATGAAAAGGCTGGTCTCTAGGAGAAGTGTAAACAGGGCCCTGCTGGGCTAGGTGCTTGGCAAAGCCCATGCTCCACAATGGTGCCAGGCCCCTCCCTGGACACAGCCTCTTAGGGACAAAGCCTCAGAAATCAATCAACCCTTCAGGACGCGCCATTCTGTGTGAACAGATCTCAGTTCTCCCTCTTCCCACAGGGGGAGGCCAGAGTTCACATCAAATGCCATTAATCATCTTCCTGGGGGTGGGCGTTTATTGGACAATCCTATTAATCAGAGGCCTATCACACCCACAGCCTGGCTGGGTCGCCATTGTCCTGTTCCTCACCTATTCTAGAGAGATTAGATTATCAGTGACAACTGAGACACCCTGTGAGTCACAGGAAGGCTGGAGAATGGGGTTGCTGCTATTTTTTTTTATTATTATTTATCCTCCTGGTTTGAGGATGAGCCGTTTCTTGCCTTGTCACACTGCATCCTTTTCTTCAGAGAATCGGCCTTAAGAATCCAATTTGTCAAACCGGACAATCACCGGCAAATCCATAAAACAAAATTTTTAAAAAGCCCCAGTGACTTTATTTTAAAAAAAAAAAAGATAAAATAAAGCAGAGGGATTAAATGGGGCCTGAAAGGATTAGAAAATAACTTGTATTTGACAACAATTAATCTCTGAAAAGCAGAGGCTCTGTGAAAAGGGACAGACAGAGGCGTCCAGAAGGAAGACTGGGGATCCACACACCGGTCCATCACTGGTATTGCTGGCTTCCTAGAGCAGTGGTTCTCAACCCATGGGTTGCAACTCCTCTGGCAAACAGTGGCAAAACTACAGCTCTGAAGTAGCAAGGAGAATAGTTTTATGGTTGGGGAGGGGTCAAAATGACGTGATCGCAGCATCAGGAAGGTTGAGAACCACTGGTGTTAAGAGAGACTCGGCGTAGACCTGGGGCCAAATAAGTATGAAACGCTTCCAAGCTTCCTCCCAACTTTCCCAATGAGCCTTACAACAAAGTAGTCCCCAGCTCCCTACTACACCCTCAGTCACTCAGCAAGGTGAGGCCTGAAGCACAGGAAGCATTCAAATGAGTCCCTTAGGCCCAGGACCATGAAGCTAGAGGCTACCTACAGAGGTGCCTTCCAGGCCAAGGAGAGTAAGAATCCACAGCAAAGTCTAACACAAAGGCAGGGCTCTTGAAAAGGGGCAAGAGAGGCTGTGGTAGGCCACCCTTTTCATCAGCTGCTTCCCGATGAGCTACAGGGTGGGAATTCCAGGCTGTCAATCAGCCAGGGCACATGAGGTTTGGGACAGTTGAGGTTTTAAGTGAATACTTTTTAAGTGTTGGCAACTTAGTCAAACACACACACACACACACACACACACACACACACACACACACACGCACTTCGCTATTCGTGTTACTCCAGCCCATTTGACATCAGGTGTGGAGTTTGTGACACTGATCTAATCTGTCTCAGCTCAGAGAAGCTAGTGACCCCTGAGGTCATGTAGCTAGAGAAAGGCAGGGCCAGCCAGTCTGAGAGCCTGGCTCAGACCTGTCTGTTCCAGCCCTGAACATAGGAGCCCAGATGTGGTACAAGGCCCAGATGTAAGCCATTCATTCAAGGGCAACAAAGGTAGTAAGAATTAACAGGGAAGTCTAGACTTCACACCTTCATGTGGGGCCTGAAAGTTCTCACCTTTAAATGGGGCTGTGAAATAAGAGAAGGGACCAATTAGAGAGGACCTGATGGCTGGTGGCTGTATCTTTGATATTTTATTCATTTAATTTTCCCACTTGGCAAACCAGCTCTGAGTGCTTCTCGGTGTGTAGAGACCTCTATAAAGCCTCAGGCATCAGACAGGAGGCTACTCTCTGGCCTTTTCCGATAGAGCTATGGGCTGAGAGAAAGATGTAAGTCTATAACCAAGGTGGCCACAGCAATGCCCTGAGCCTTCCAAAGTCCAGCCCGGCTGTTTACTAGCTATGCGACCTCAAAGAGATGACTCAACTTCACTTTAAAATGGAGAAAATACCTACCTAGAGAGATGGCTGTGAAGATCAAAAGTGGCATTGAACAGAGAGAGGGTCCCAAGTCACAAAACAGTTATTCTTCATCTTCAAAGGCATCTGGTAGGAAGACACAACTTTAGATACAGAAACTTGAGTCTGAAAGAACTTTAGCTGGGGGAGGGGACCGCTCAGTGGTTAAAAGACTTGCTGTGCAAGTGTGAGGACCAGAGTTCAGAGCTCCAGAAGCCACGGAAAATGCCAAGTGGGTTATGACGACCAGCCTGTAATTCCAACCCAGGAAGGCAGAGACTGGGGATGCCCAAAGCAATCTGGCTAGACAGATCAGCCATACTGAGGAGCTCTGGTTTTGACTGGGAGACACTGTCTCAAAAAATAAGCCATCAATGGGGGAAGATGCCCAACAACCTCTGGCTTCTACGTACGTGCTTACCTATTTGCTTGCCCACCCAAGTGCCTGAGCATGTGCACATGTATGTCGTGCACGCACCACACCACACAGAACAGACAGACAGACAGACAGACACACACACACACACACACACACACACACAGAACCTCAGAAACTGTTCTGATTCAGACTGAATGTACGGCTTCACGCTTGTAATCACAACACTCAGAAAGCAAAGGAAGGATCCAGAGTTCGAGGTCAGCCTCAACCCAGCAAGATCCTGTCTCAAAATAAAGTGAGAAAGAGCTAAGGACACAGCTCAGCAGCGTGCGCCTCAGGGGCACAGCATTTGTTTAACACATGTGAGGTCCTGGGTTCAATGCTGAGCACTGTAAGACTGGAGGGAGAGGATGGTGTGGGGGAGAGGAATCGCTCTGGCTTATTTATTTATTTATTTATTTATTTTTAGAATTATTTATTTATTTATTTTACATTTGCGAATACACTGTGGCTGTCTTCAGATCCCATGACAGACGGTTGTGAGCCACCATGTGGTTGCTGGGAATTGAACTCAGGACCTCTGGAAGAGCAGTCAGTGCTCTTAACCACTGAGCCATCTCTCCACCAACACCCCAATTATCTAATTTTAAGAGGAATTAACATAAGACCCAAAGACTGGGGAGGGTTTTTCCTATAGCAGGCAGGAACATGTGAAAATCCATGCTTACTCAAAGGCCCGGGTCCCTCTAATCACTTCCCAAGACCCATGCAGACGGCCTTGTTTTCCTACTGTGATTTTTATGGGAAACAAGGGAAGTTCCTTGTTTTATTTCAGAGCAGAGCCGCACAGGCCTCCGGGCCCCCAAATAAGTCAGCAACATCAGCACTGGCTACACGGTGTAACACGACTACCATGTGCTCCTTGAAGAAAGATTTGTGAGACAGCTCTGGCCGTATTTGTCCACTGAAAGTCTGAGACAGCTTCATTTTTAAAAAGGATTGCTCCCCGAGGCAGCTTCTGATCATTAGCGGGAGGTGGGGCCTCAAAGCTACTCTGACATGTTGGGGAAAATCCTGCGTGTAGCATCTCGGTCAGGCTGGTTGATCGTTTGTGAAAGCGAGGTAATATTAACTGTTGGCAAAACTTGACAGGCATCAGGCCTGCCTTTATTAGGTGATTAATTAAAGGCCGCTGGAGACACCAGTGTGGAGTGACAGGCCTGGACTTGGTGCTTTGATAGATTCCAGGACAGATCCCGACTCCTCACTTTGCTCCAAGGCCTTGGGCTAGTTTCTGAAACTCTCTGAGTCTCCATTTATCCTTGTGTGGAATGAGGGCAATAAAACCTACTTCACAGGACTTCCGAGAATTAACTGGGAAACGCGTGTGTGATCGGGAACTAGGAGCTTGCTCCACCCCACCTCGGAGCCTCTAGGAAGCTGGGACCAGCGTCCATCCATGGACATTCACCGAGTGACTCTTATATGGAGTCTCCCGTCAAGTACCGGCACGTATCAGCTCAAGGCCAAATTCAGGCTCGTGTCAGCTGGGAGGAGAGAACAAGGGATACATTCATGCTTTATGCTTCTGTTCAGGCTTCTGATCTAAAGGCCAATTGTTGGGTGCTTTAAATGAGTTTGACCCCCTTCTTGGAGCCAATCTGGAACCCAACGTTGGAAACCTGGCTGAGTTCTGCTTGTATCTTTTTGATCACTTTGAAACCTGAAGCCATCCAAGGGGAGATCGCTATAGAGGACATATGCCTCTACATGTGGGGACCTCAGCCCCATCTTCCCATTGGGGGGATGGTCTCTGAGGATGAGTATTCCCTCTCAGGAAGCAACAGTGGATTATAGATCACTACCAAGCAAGAATTAAGGCAGGAGGGGGGCCTGGACCCCTGAGCCTGATGAGAGCTGGTAACCAATTTACTAGCTATGATTTCGTATGTCCTGTGAACCAAGTGTAATACTTGAACCTTTCCACCCAACTCTCTCTCTCTCTCTCTCTCTCTCTCTCTCTCTCTCTCTCTCTCTCTCTCTCTCTCTGTCTTCATTTGAGCATTTTGAAATTGATACAGCCAGCTGGGACTACTCCGATCCCAGGCCACACTGCTACCACAGGGCAGGGTCCATACTTTCCGGCTTGAAACCTACACTAGGACTTGCCGTCCGCCAGGCTTCCTCTAATTCATTGGCTTCCTACACTCCTGACAGGGACACTCACTTGTTACTTCTGCATCCTGCCCAATCTGGGCCTAGTGGGGAGAGGGCCCAGCTCCCTTTGTGCCTGGCAAGTTCATGCCCATAAGCAGAGTTTTATGTGCCTTATATTTGGGGCCATTTCTCTGCATACCTGGATCCTAATGGTCTCTTGAGCTTAAGTTTCAACCCTACAGCAGCAACACACACATGCTCCCACTTGCAGGGATCCTTAACTGCTAACACAAGACTGGGATCCCGCCCAGACTGAATTGGGGCGGTGGGGGATGTGGGGAGAGGCAGCTTCTGTTGCTTTTCAGACCCCTCCGCCCTCCAGGCATTTGGAGGCTAGCATTCCAAAAGGGCTGTTGCCACTAATCTTCACCTGGGCTAAATGACCTTGCAAAGGCTCTCTCCCTGTGCTTAGTTTTGGAGTTGATGGTTTGAGAAGAAAAGCAGAGAGGAATAGTTACAACCCCTCCAAAAAAGAAAAAGAAAAGAAAAGAAAAGAAAGAAAGAGAGAAAGGAAGAAAGAAAGAAAAAGTCTATTGGCAACCAGGAAAGAAACTCTGGGTTGGTAGAATGAAAGGAAGAATTTGTAAGCGTTTCAGCCACCTGAAATCGTGGCGCTTTTCTCAGCTCGCTTAATAAAAGCTGACAGCCTGCATTGTTCCACCAAGACAAGGTAGCCGGACCTCAGCGGCAGGGTGAGGAGGAGAGCAGGGGGACAAAGGCACCAGCTCTGAGGAAGGGGCAGGGGAGGGGTTAAAAAAAATAAAGAGTGAGGGCTGGTGGTGGCGGGGGTGACTCTTAAATGGGGGCCTGGCAGGAGACCCTGGGAACGGCAGTCAGTAGACCAGGGGCTCCAGATGGCTTTTTGTCTCCATGCAATAAAAATGCAATCTGACAGGCCCTGGGATGGGACTCGCAGAAAACAAAAGTCTTTGGGGCCGGGGGGGGGGAGGAGCGAGAGTGGGCTGGGTTGAAGGTATCAGAGTCGGAGAAAGACCAAAGACAAAAAAAAAAAAAAAAAAGCGGCTGTATCTGCAAGCTGTTCCAAGGGTTCAAAGGGTGCCTAACTCCAGAGGTGCAGGGACAAAGCCAGCTGCTTTCTGGTCTTGGCAGGGGGACAAATTGGAACTGCACTGACTGTTTGGCCCTTGAAACAAGGTGAGACTTTGCCCGTTGCACACCGATGTGGGTTCTTTGCATCCACCTCCCGCAGCCCGAGTCGTTAGGGGATGATATAAGGGTACAGGGCTTCCTGGTGCAATTTAATTGCTCATAGACCGGAAAGTGATGAGCTCCATCGAATTGCACAGACGTCCTGTAGGAGACCAGCTGCCTTCTTAATGTGGCTTCTCAGAGGGGGGACACACCCCCACCTGCTTCACCAATGGCGTGCAGACGTCCAGGGAATCAGTGGCGCCCCTGTGGCCCCTGATGGGGCTGTCGCGGAGCCCCTGTGGCCTCTGATGGGGCTGTCGCTTTTTATTAAGTAATCTGTGCCTTCAAATCACTGCAGGTTTTCTTCCCAAAGGTCTTCTTGGTTGCTGTGTGGGCCCAGCACGCAGCAGGCTCCCAATAAATATTAAACAGTGGCTGCTGGTGACGTCTCCAAATCTCATTGTAGGGGACAACTTGTCATCCAGGGGGATAGACCCCCCATCTAGGAAAATGATGTGGTCACAGTGGCAGAAGAGCAGGAAATTTAAGATATGAGGGTCCTAAGACAGGAAAATAGGGTGGGGATTCCTACAGCTGCCGAGCGGGTAGGAAGATTGGCATCTCACGGAGTGTCAGAGAAAGCAGAGGCCTTTTCAAAAGCATTGCGTCCATGTTGATCAAAATGTAAATGCGCAACCGCTATGGCCCAAAGGAGGCGCAGACATCCATCTCCACAGCAAACGTTCAGATCTGTGCAAAGCTGTAGACCGATGCAAGGCCGATAAGGGTGTTCATGCAACGTTGGGGAAATTGATGGTGCCTGATGGAGTATTCTGCCGTTATTAAAATATAACGGGGGCTGGCGAGATGGATCCGCGGGAAAAGGCGCTTGCTGAGCAAGTCTTCCAGCCTGAGTTTGGTCCCCAGAACCCACATGAACCACTCTACAAAATTGTCCTCTGACTTTCGCATTGGCACCAGGAATGGTGACGTGTTCCCTCCCATGCCCTATGTCACACACACACACACACACACACACACACACACACTAATAATAATAATAAATTTCATTTTTGAAATGGGCTGGGAATGTGGCTCACTGATATAAGCACACGCTTAGCATGTAGGAGATAATGCCTGAGTCAGCCCATGTCTACTTACACAGAAAGATCTTTAAGATACAAGTAGGGGTGGGGGAATAGCATCCAAAAATCATGAGTATAACATGATGCGGTATGTGTCACAAACAAACAAAAAACAGATCTAAATGCTGGTCTGTGAGCAAACATATATCACAACGCATAGGCAGGGGCTAAGGTTGTAGCTTAGTGGTAGAGTGCTGGCTTAGCATGGGTGAGGCCGTGGGTTCAATCCCCAGTGCTACAAAATAAAGCAAAATGGGTAGGCAGTGGTTCCCCTTGGAAGAGTTAGGTAAGGAACAGGACTGCAGGGGGCATCTTAACGGATGCTTTGTTAATTTTTGGAAGGAAGATGTCTGTCTGTACACCACTCAGAATTTTGAGTTTCAAATATACACTTGACAACATTGTAGCATCTTCAGCACAGCTTTGGAGTCTGAACAGACCTGAGTACCAGCTCTCCCTCCTCTCCCTCCCTCCCTCTCCTCTCCTCCCTCCCTCTCCCTCCTCCTCTCCCTCTCCCTCTCCTCCCTCTCCCTCCCTCTCCCTCCCTCCCCTCTCCCTCCCCTCCCCCTCCCCCTCCCTCTCTCTCTCAGTTCATAATTTCAGGAAAACACGGCCATTTTCTAAGCTTCAGCTTCCTCTGACGTATGCTGCGGGGGTGGTCCTAGGACCTACTGCACAGAGTCCACGACAGATTTAATGGAGATGGGCATAAGAAGGCTTCAATGTCCGGCACACACTCAGCAGTCTCTAAGTAGGACTGGTTAAGGTCATTCTTGGTCTAGAATTGAGGCCAAGTGTCTCTAAGTATCTCTTAAGGGAGGAGAAGGGTTGGAGAGCAACAGAAAAGCCCAAATAGTCCAGAACCAAGGTGGGTGAAAGGGGGCGCCTCAAACTGAGGAAAGTGAACAGGTCAGGTCGAGCCTCCTTATTGTCTGTTCTTGTCACTCAGACCACAGAGAGAGGAGCTGAACCAGAGAGAAGCCCAGCCAGTGGAAGATGAGAGGGCCCCTTGCACGAGGTTTTGTTCTCACTTGAGATACCTTCTTGTCCCCAAAGCAATGATCGACAAGGAACACCGTCAGCAGACAGAGGCAGGCTTGAATAGTCAGTATGTTTAGTGTTGAGAGTGAAATATAAAGAGGCATGAAATTCAATTTGGGATAACAGGGTACAACCCTCTTGGCAAGGACCTCCAGTGCACTGAGAGAGATGCTCACAGACCTTGAGGACCTCCAGTGCACTGAGAGAGATGCTCACAGACCTTGAGGACCTCCAGTGCACTGAGAGAGATGCTCACAGACCTTGAGGACCTCCAGTGCACTGAGAGAGAGGCTCACAGACCTTGAGGACCTCCAGTGCACTGAGAGAGATGCTCACAGACCTTGAGGACCTCCAGTGCACTGAGAGAGATGCTCACAGACCTTGAGGACCTCCAGTGCACTGAGAGAGATGCTCACAGACCCTTAGCGTCTCTTCTAGGAAACTGAGCCCACAGAAGGTGATAATTCTGAGATGCCCAATGTCTTAGCTGGGGTTTCCATTGCTATGAAGAGACACCGTGATCAAGGCAACACTTATAGAAGATGACACTTAATCGGGGCTGGCTTACAGTTGCAGAGGTTCAGTCCATTATCATCATGGTGGGGAGCTTGGCAGCATCCAGGCAGGCATGGTGTGAGGAGCTGAGAGTTCTACGTCTTGATCTGAAGGCAGCCAGGAAGAGACTGTCTTCCGAAAGGCAGCCAGGGGAAGGTGCTCTTCCTCACTGGGCAGAGCTTGAGCATGGGCAATGACGCACTTCCTCCAACAAGGCCATATCCAGCAAGTGAGCAGCCCAGAGAGAATAGAAATTCCGAGTTTCTAGGTCGAAGCTCAAGAGAAAGCATAAGGTTAACCATTTATATAACTTACAATCCGTTAGTATCCATCTTAAGATGAGAAAGAAACCAGTGAAATTAATGTACTTTATTTAACCCAGTATATCTAAATTACCATTTAGCTGTATAATCTGCTGACATTTTATGTTCTTCTTCTTATACTAGGATTTCAGGTCTGCTACATATTTGACTCTTTCAGTGTGTCTCAGTGAGAACCAGGTACATTGTTGATGGCCTTGAAGTGAGAGAAGGCATTGTCCTAATCTTCTGGGGTTGGGATACCGCTGATATCTTAGGGTACGTGTATGTTAGGGTCAGGCTGAGCTGATGACGACTCAGGGGGAAAAAATCCAGGATTTGGTAGGTGTGAGGTATGTTGGTTAGTCACTGAGAGCATAAAGGGATTTGGATGAGAAATGTCCCTGACAGGCTCATGTATTTTAACACTTGGTCTCCAGCTGGTGACACAGTGAGAAGGTTATAAAACCTATAGGTAGAACCTTGTCCATCAGGGGTGGGCTTTGAGGTTTAATACTGTGGCGGTTCAAATATGCTTGGCCCAAGAGAAGTGGCACTATTAGGAGGTGTGGCCTTGTTGGAGTAGGTGTGGCCTTGTTGAAGGAGGAGTAGGTGTGGTCTTGTTGGAGTAGGTGTGGCCTTGTTGAAGGAAGTATGTCACTGTGTAAGCGGGCTTTGAGGTCTCCTAGAGCTCACATTCTGCCCAGTGCAGAAGAGGCAGTCTCCTTCTGGTTGCCTTTGATTCGAGATACAGACCTCTCAGCTCCTTCTCCAGCACGTCTGCCTGAGTGATACCATGCTTCTTGCCATGATGATAATAGACTGAATCTCTGAAACTGTAAACCCAGCCCCAATTAAACGTTTGCCTTTATAAGAGTTGCCTAGGTCATGGTATCTGTTCACAGCAGTAAGAGCCTAAGACAAATAGCCTCGAGTCATTTTCTGTTCTCTCTCTGTGTGTGTGTTTCCTGTGTGTGAATGAAAATGTGATCAGCTACTTCTAGCTTCCAAAACAGTGTCAGCAGCTGGGAGACCAGCATCCAGCACGTAAATCTTTGAGGGACTTTTCATACTCAAACTGTAACAGTTTGTAAGGCGTGATTCTTTTTACTTCCATAGTTATTTTTTTTTCCTTTGTTGTTTCTGTTTGATTGATCAGTTGCCCCTTTTCACTTGTTGGTTTTCATATTGGTTTATGTTTTTGTTTGTGAGGTTTTTGTGTGTGGCTTTGTAGCTGTTTTGGTTTTGATATAGAGCAAGATCAGGAGGCTGGAGCAGGGGGATCATGAGTTGGAGACCAGTCTGGGCTACATAGTTCTAGTGCCAGCTTAGGTTATCCAGTAAGACCCTGTTAAATACACACACACACACACACACACACACACACACACACACACACACACACACACACGGAGTGAGGGGAGAGAAATTAAGATGGTGACGGTTAGCTATGTGAATAGGCTGAGAAGAAGGGAAGATCTGGAGCAGTTGTAGACTCCTGGGCTGGTTGACATGCCCTGAGCTAGAGAGGTTGGGGAATCGCTGCTTTCTTAGGGGAATTTCCTTGATGGTCTAGAAGCCAGACCTCTATAGAAGAGGTAGAGATTCTCCTTTCCAGGAGCAGAGAGTAGACTGGCCATGGGCAAGGAGGCCTTCATGGCTGCCATGTGTGGGAGTAAGAGAAATGTCTCCTTGTCTCTTCATTTGTGGCCTGGGAGCTAAGAACTGAGGCTGAAAGGAGCAGAAGCCTGAGCCAGAAATCACACGGCCAGAGAGAGGCCAAGGAGATGGAGACATTGCTCCGTGATAAAGTGCTCGCTAGCAAAACCCTGGGCTGTCAATTCTTAGCATAAAGACAGTGAGGAGCTTAGTGGGGCCTTATGCCACTGCAGGCAGTAAGCAGAGAACAGGAGAGAAAGCATGACAGAGAAGAGGCATCAGGCACGGCCAGAACACGCTCCTACAGGGGCAGGTATGGGGGCTCCTCATGCTTCCTACACAAAGACAATCAAGGCCTCCTTCGGTTCCTTTAGGAAAGCGGGAAATGTCATCCAGGTGACTGACTAACCTGAGCAGACTGGGGGACAGCTGCATAGGGGGGAGCCAGGACCTTCGTGATCTGGGAGACCAGATCACTTGGGAAAGACTCCAAGGGTCGATCTCCAAAACACAAAACCCAGTGATTGCTAACTCTGGGGAAGACAGTCAAAGGCTCGTGGGAGGACCTGTCGTCTCCATCAGCCGGGATCCTAAAATATTTAAGACAACAGCACTTCAGTCCATGGAGTTTAAACCAGAAAGTGGTCTTGGGTGGCCCGATAGGGAAGCCAAGGGGACCACAGAATCAATGTCTTGCCTCTCTGGGGCTTGCAGTATTAGGCAAGATCTTTGAGGGGAGGTTTGGAAGCTGCTCACCCTGAGTTTGATGAGCAGCCTCCTGGTTTCTTTCCACCTGAGAAATGCTGGTTGAAGGGTTAAATGCTTTCGGTACTTAAAGAAAACAACCCATTCTCCTCATTAGAACATCACAGAAGCAAGCCCACAACCTCCCGGTAGAGAGCTGCCTCCCAGCTTGGAGCTGGCTTGCACACGGAGGCAGGGGAACAGGGTAAGAAACAGGATCTCACAGCCTTTCCTCAGTTTCCCAGTTCCGTTGTCCCTTGCTTTCACCTGAAATAAGAGGGGCTAATGGTTCTACCAACCCTCAAAGACTTAAGGGCGAGAAGATTAATTAACGTGGCTAACACGCTCTGAGATCCCCAAATGAGAGTGCTAGCCAGGGGCCAACGTTATTAGACTGATGACGGCTATTAGGATCATGCTATTGTTATTACGTTTGCTCTCTCAACCCTTAAATCACCCTCTATCCAGCAATCGCCTGCGTTTTATGTAATTATAGCTTATATAGGTAACAAATGAATATTTCCACAAGCCTGGGAGCGAGCCTGCTGCATACATTAATTTGCTTGATTAGTTCTCTATTTGATATGCTTTGTCCCCCCCACCACCCCCCTTTCCTGCCCTGCTTCAACAGAACATTAATGAGTTTTAACACCTTGCAAAAATGGGCTCTGTCATGGGAATACCTCAAGTGTACTCTGGGTTTAAAATCCACACGTTCAGAGGCTTCCTAAAGGTTAGACAAAGGTTAACAAACAATTAATATGTTGAATCAGTGGCTAAATCTGTTTACCCAATCTCCACACTCTAAAGGCCATTAGCCATCAGCCAGCCACTTCACATTGATCTCTCTTTCCTAACTTTACCCTCACTGCGCTGCTCAGATCCCTGAATAATTTGGGTAAAAAGAAAAGGAGGAAGAAAGAAAACATCTTAGTTAAGAGCAGTAATTATCTCTGCAAAGTTTTGGGAAAGTTTGGGAGTTGTCAGTGTTTAAAGCTCACAATCATGGAAGCCCTGATAGACTCAGTCCAGTGAGCCACACGCTTTGAGAACCTGATGTAAGGTGCCCGCGTCTCCACCTTTCCCGAGTGGAACATGAGGTAGACCTGACATGGAGATCTGGCGAGAGTCCTTGGCTTCCTGTTGAACTCTCCTCACACTCCCCTTGATTGTCGGAAGAGGATGGAGAACAGGTGTGTCACTCCTGCCTTGGGGACTAAGACGAAGGAGGCTTCGGGTCTCCAGGTCTCTGAGGAAACGCTGCAGGAAAATGGAGTCCAGAATGTTCCTTTCCTTGGGATTCAAGGTGAAAGGGTAAAGAAGAGCCACTTGTCACTGGGGCCATGTGAGTCCTAACCCTAGTAGGTTCCATAATCCCATAAGGAACCAGTTTCCCCAGTTCTAAATTGCCGTGGCTGGTGATGAGAATGGCTACAAAAACGGTGATGGCTTAGAAGAGAGAATTATTAGAAGAATTATTAGAATCCAGCTACAGGAGACAAGTGAGAGGTTTTTCCCTGTTATAGTATACACATACACAAGGCACAACACACACAAGGCACAACTCACAGAGAGTACACACATTCACACAGAGCATACACATGTGCACACACATATGCACACACTCACATACACACTACACACATACATACACACAAGGCACAACACACAGAGTACACACACACACATGCGCACATACATGCACACACACATACTATACATACAAGGCACTACACACACATAGAGTACACACACAGACAGAACATACACATACATACACACTACACACACACACACAAAGCACAACACACACAACACAGTACACACACAAGGCACAATGCACAAACAGCACAGTACACATAAGCACGTGTACACATATGCACATGTGCACACATATGCACACACTTGCACATGAACACACACCACTTTTTCCTAGTGCTAGGGATAGAAGACAAGGTCTGCTCGTGCCAGACAAATGCTGTACATGAGCTACATGCACCAGCCCTTGGGTTTTTTAAGACAGGGTCTCATTAGTAGCCAAAGCTGAGTTCTAACTTGCAATCCTCCTGCCTCCACCATCTAAATGCTGGGGTTACAAGTATGTGCCACTATGTCTGCCTAGATTTTCTTAAAGGAGCTGTTCTACCCACACAATCAACCTCCAAGTTTGGTCCAGAGAAAGCCATCCCCCATTGTGACCGAGGCCCCTCTCCTTTGCAGAGTTCCGGTTTCTCCTGTTTCTCCACCAAGGCTCTCTGTTTTGATGACCTGACCGTGAGATGTTCTCTCTGACAGCATTTGACATTTGCTCTGGGACCCTTCACCCCATGAGCCTTGCTTAGGCCCTTTTCCATCATGGTCAGAGACAACTTCAAACATCTTCAAATGCAGCATTCTCTTCCTGACCAGCAATGCTAGCAAAGTGAATGTTACCAGGGGCTAAAAGCCAGTTCACAGTCCGGTTTTATCTTGATTGGTATGTAGTGCTCAAAAATGGTAAGAAGATAGAGCTCAGTTGGTAGAGTGGTTGCCTAGCATGCACAAAGCCCTGGGTCCCATCTCAAATACCACATAAAACTATATTCTGAAATTCTTGGGAAGTAACGGCAGGAAGATCAAGAGTTCTAGGTCATCCTCAGCTATATTGTAAGTTCAAGGCCAACCTGCAGTACGGAGGACTCTGTTTAAAAGAAGACGATGGCTCTAAGGAGAGGGCTCAGAGGGTAAAGTGTTTGCTAACACAAGGGCCCACATTCAGTACCTAAAAACACAAGTAAAATGCCGGCCAGGGTAGCTGTGAGTGTCTGCAATCCCACTCTGGGGATGTAGATAGGAGATTCCTCGGGCTCATCAGCCAGTGGGAGAGCCTGTGTCAGGAGGAGGACAGTATTCCTGAGAATGGCACTCAAAATTGCGCTCTAGCCTTCAAACACATATACACACACAACACACACACTCATGCCCAAGCATGCATGGGGGCACAAACACACACACACACACACACACACACACACACACACACACACACACACACACGTACATGGGCACTTTTTTTTTTTTAGTTGTAAGAACCAGAAAAGCACCTTCCCTTACCTGGGCAGCTGTTGAAAACATCTGGGATCCGGTTCCATATGAACCAGGTGGACCTCTCTGGGATGGTGGTTACATTGTGTCATCAGAGGGCTCAGCTCAGCAACTGTCTTTGACACACTTAGCTTGTGCTCTGTTTAGTTTAGTTTAGTTTAGTTTTACCCCTGCCAGTGTCCCGTGTGTGACAGGTTGATACGTGTAAATGCCTTTGCTTCTAAAACTTCACTGCGTATGCTCACTTCGGCAGCTCATACACTAAAAAAAAACTTTGTGGTTGTGGACAAAATGGCGTCTGTGGGAGCTGTGCCGGACACTCCGACACTCTGAGCCATGGCGCTCACCAAGTTCACAGGAAGGAGGGGGAGATGGGAGGTGCTGGGAATTCATCCAGGGCCTGCAGCTGAGCAAGGAGGGTGAGAGGTGGTGGGATTCAGTCAGGCTATCCAGCTAAGCCCAGAAGCTAGCTGTCTTCAGTGCCTGGATACAAGCTCTTCAAAATGATCGAATTCCCTCCCAGAAGAGGAAAGAAATGTTTTATTTAACAAAAATTGTACACTGTCTCTTATCCCTGAGCATGTCAGATGAGTTGTTTAAACCCTCTGGCCTTTTTCCTTTACCTGGAAATAAGGGTGTTTGATGGGTAGCTTCTAATAACAGAGGAGAGAACTAGAAAAATCACAAGTCTCCAACAATCATAATATGGAAAAATAAATGGCAGCGCATCTCCTTAGTATATTATCTACCATTAAAAATAAATTTCACAAAGAGTTTCATAACATCCAAATGAGTCCATCTATCACGGTAATTGAATAAAGCGGGGTGCAAAATTACATGTTAGGTATTATAATATTACGGCTACTGGAAAACGGCACGCCTAAGTGCTGATGTGCTTTGGGGCTGGAGGGACCGATGTTTACAGTTTTGAAATGTATCAAAGACAAGAAGGGAGATGGACAAGTGGCTTAGCGGGTAAAGCACTTGCCACACAACCGTGAGGATGTTAAGTTCAAGTCCTCAGAACCCAGGTAAAGCCAGGCAGACCAGGCACACCCATAGCCTCAGAGCTCCTGAGATAGGATGGGAGGCAGAGACGAGGGAGAGTCTCTGGCCAAGAACCAGCTGGCCCTGCCTCAAACAAGACGGAAGGCAAAGAGCAGCACCTGAGGTTGTCCTCCGCTCTCCATGAGTGCTGTAGTATGTGCGTGCAGGCGCGTGCACACGCACACAAGGACTGGCAAATGAGTGGGTGCATAGCGAATGTTGATTATAGACTCTAAATGGTGGGTACAAAACATTCACTTTTCATGTTCATCTGGAAATTCACAAGATCAAACGTTGGAAAAGTAAGTGTAGAAAATGAGATACCAAACATTGTTTGGGTGAGGGCTTGAGTGCTTATTCCCCCCTTTCTAACACTCCCCTGCCTCAGGTTCCCACTGCTGCATCACAAGACGCCCAGCACTTACACACTTAATATTATATCCATTCATTATTTATCATATTCTATTTGTGACTGAAAACAACTTTTATTTCACGTTCCGGTTGGCTGGCGGCCTGTTCCTAGGCCGGCTTTGTTTGGTCTGACTTGTGCAGCTGTGCCCAGCGGGAGGGTTGACAGGCTTGGGGATCCAAGAAGCCCTGCCTTTCACAGTTGGTACCAGTGTTGGATGGTGGCGAATCTTTCTCTCCTTGTGGTCTTTCAGCCATGATGCTTCCTGAACGTAGATTCCACGAAGCCACTCCTTCAAGACAAAGTCCAAGACAGGATAGGAAAGGGACGGAACAGGGTAGTGGCAACTCCCAGCTCTTCAGAGGGCAAAGCCGGAAGACCAAGAGTTCAAGGACAGCCTGGGCTACATAAAACCGTGTCTCAAATTTAAATAAACAGATACGTAAGTAAATTAAACACACACACACACACACACACACACACACACACGCATGTGCATGTGCACGTGCAAAAAAAGAAAGGCGCAAAGGACACAAACGCCCCAAAGTTGCCTGTAAGTGAACAAAGCCGGGCCCAGAGCCAACCCGGATACTAGAAGTAGAGAAACAGACTCCACCCCCATGTGTGAGGAGCAATGAAACATACGGCAAATGGCCGTGACCTTCTACTGAAATGAACCTTGAGACCATACCTGGATATCACAATGAGATTTTTGCTTCAGCGTTTCTACTAAGGCTCCAAAGTAGAGAATAATGGGTGCATGTCCTGTTTATGTTACTATGATGAAAGGCTTGAGGCTGGGTAACCTTATTAAGAAGAGAGGTTTGTTTGAATTTGTGGTTCTGGAAGTTGGAGTTGATGGGCTGCATCCATTGGTGACCTTCATGGGGGAAGAATCTTGAGACATCACTGGGACCCGCGTGTCAAGAGACATGTCAAGAGACATGTCAAGAGACATGTGCACTCACATGTCATCAAGCCATTCCTTCTTCTCATGACACCACCAATAAGTCAGTCCTGGTTTCTACCCTAACCCCTCCACAGACCCCACCTCTGATGCTGAGTACCTCAGGGCAGAGATGACCTATTATCAAATAAGCCCTTGGGAACACACAGCAACAGATGCATAGAACAGGCTCCCAGGTCACCCAAGCTGGACTTGGAGTTCACTTGGCCTGGGGTATCACTAGCCTCCTGCCCACCACAGGCATGATGTCAGTCATGCCTAGGGCTAAAGAGAATGGGCCCGTTGGGAAAGACAGCACAGCGTTGGATGCAGGGATGGAGGATGAGAACCTCTCAGAGCACTTGGCTTCTCCCCTGGACTGTGAAGGAAGTCTGCAAAGACACAGCTGACTCTTGCCCAGAATTCAAAGGGTAAGACTATGGAGATGGCTTGCATGGAAGGTAAGAGAAGCAGGCTGAGGCAGGCACTCCCAAGATTTGGTGGGGTAAGGACACAATACAATCCCCCGTGGACAGGATGTAGATATTCCCTGAGAGAGATCAGAGCTGTAAATGAGCCGACACCATTGGGCAGCAGGGAGAAGCTCTGTCCAGGTAAGGACAGCCTTGGGGGATATCTCCTACGAATTCCCAAGAAAGTCTAAGGGAAAAAGCCAGCAATGGCGGCCCTGGGGAGGGAGACAAGCAAATCCCTGGGGCTTGCTGGCCAGCCAGTCTAGCCTACTTGGCAAATCCCAGTAGGGAAAAACAAAAACAAACAGGTTTCAAAAGCCAAAGTGGACAGCTCTCAAGGGCTGAAACCCAAGTTTGACATTTTGCAGCTTACATGTATGTATATACACATACCTGCACATATGTGTACCCATGTGAACACCACATACACACAAAACAAGAGAAACACGTGATAGTGTACACATGGCTTCATCCTTGTTGCCTTGCTGGCCACACACATGTCCTCACATCTCTACATGCACACACACAGCACATGTGTGGACAGGCAGCCTGCCTTACCAAGGTGAGGTGGAAGACAGAAGGCTGTCTGCACCCCCACCCCCACAGGCCACACCCAGGGAAGGAACAGCTACACTGCATAAGAACTTGAGAGGGGCCTGGAACTTGGCATTTTATTACCTGGAGAAACAAGGCTCCTAATTAATACCTGGGAACATTCAGAAAGCAAGAGACAGGAGTCCAAAGTCCACAGAGCCAGTGTGCACAGAACTGGGGAGGGACCATGGCTGCCCTTGGCCAAGCCCAGCCCACTCAGAGTCAATCACCTGGTTAATATATATTTCCTAGTTGTTTTATACGTGTGAGTGTGAGAGTGTGTGTGCATTTGATGACTTATGAAGAGGGTGAAATATCAATTCTACTTCTTTTTTCTTTTTCTTTTTTTTCTAATTGAATATATTTCTCTATGTACATTTCAAATGTTATTCCCTTTCCTAGTTTCCTGTCCATAAATCCCCTATCCCCTCCCCCTCCCCCTCTCCCATAAGAGTGCACCCCCATCCACTCAACTCTACTTTTTAAAATAGAGTTTTGCCTTCTACATTTGAAGACATGGAGCTTGATAAGAAAGTGTCCTGACAGGAGCTTGTCTGTACAGCCCAGGGAGGAAGGGAATGAGATGGACTCTTGGGAGTCAGGAATCAGGTTTCTTTGGGTTTTGTGTCTAAATTAAGACTCCAGTGACAAAGCCACTAGTGAGCTCTGATGTCCCTTAGGCAGCCCAAAGAGTGAGAGCCACTCAATGGTAGGGAGCACTGACTGCTCTTCCAGAGGTCCTGAGTTCAAATCCCACCAACCACATGGTGGCTCACAACCATCTGTAATGGGAACCAATGCTTTCTTCTGGTGTGTCTGAAGACAGCTACAGTGTACTCATGTACATAAAATAAATAAATCTTTGAGAGACAGAGAGAGAGAAAGAGAGAGAGAGAGAGAGAGAGAGAGAGAGAGAGGCACCTCCCCCAGAAGATCGCACAGAACTGCAAGTTTTAGGACCCTTCTAACAAACACAGTCTCCCTTGCATGTTCCTGAGAAACAAGTGTGTGGCCTGCTTTGCTTCCAGGACACATCAGGGAGGGGCTTGGGGACAACAGTGTTTACAGCAGCTCTTCAGAGAGACCCCAAGAGAGCTCAGGTCTCTTGACTTGAGTGAAGATCCCTGGGGCTTTACCAGAAAACACCTTATCTGAAGGGAGAAAAGGTTTCATTGTTTAAGAAAGAACCGGCAGGCTGATGGCAGATAGGGGGATGGGGGTGGGTAGGTGACAACACAATGGCCTGTGGATCACCGAAAGGTTTTGTGCATAGATTTTTTGCCCTTAAAAACAGAAAGGAACTGGAATGGTCAGATTCCTCCTGCCCAGCAAGGACAGGTGTATTGACTGCAGAGATGACCCCACAGGGAAAAAACCAGACACTAGGAGCTCTGGAAATCATGCCAATGGCTGGCAATTAGCATACACATAATCCAGGCTCCTCAGAGGAAACACAGTCTGGGTCTAAGATGACAGGGCCTGATGGATGGGACCTCTACACTCCACCCCCATTTCTCTATGAAAGAGCCCCCCTGCCTTGCTGCTGATTGCAACCAGTGGCCTGTGTTTCACGCATCTTCACTCTGTACCTGAGCCTGAATGTCCAATCCTGAGGGGTTACTCCTTCCATTAGCCACTGATTGCTTAACATGCCCCTCTTGTGTCCCTGATTTTGCTCTCAGTTTGAGAGGGGAGGAAGGGAGACTTATGCCAAGATGCTGCAGTCATTGGTGAGCAGGAAAAACAGGCAGTTTTCTCCTCCCGCAGCCTGGGGTGGTTAGAGAAGACAGGGGGACGCTGATCCCTCGCAAGGACATGCCAAGTGATGGGCCACCCCTTCGCCAAGAAGCACATCTGCTTCCAGACGCCACTGGTCCTGACGAAGGTTTGCCGCTGATCTCCCTGACGGCGAGCAAAAGTCCACGCAGAGACATGGGCAGCTCTCTCCAAGACCAGAGGCTCACTGTCACTTCCCAGCAGAACCCCAGCCATTCTGATTCTTGGTTCCAATTAGTTCTTTGTGGTCTTCATCTCTGCTCATCCTCCAAGACCCTATCCCCATCTTCCTGAGTGCATAGCAAAAAACTACATTTCCCAGCAGCCCCTGTCGCTAACGGGTGCAGAAAGACTGAGAACAGAAGTGAGAGGTACCATGTCTAAGCCAGGAACCTTGGGACATGTAGCTGGGTTTTCTCTAGGTTCTGTCCCTTTCTCTCTAGCTGCGGCCACCAGAGCTTAGCCTCAGCCCTCGAAGATAGCCCCCAGGGATGATGGAAGAATCTTGGGTGGAAAACTCAGCTCAAACTGCTACACGTTAGGGAAGCTTCTACAGCATAGACAAGGCCTGCTCTCTCGGCCCTAATCTAGGAGACCAGAGGCCAAGGAGACCAACCCCAAACCCTTCTCACTTCTCCTCCTTCCTTAATTATATTCCCATTTGTAACCCGGACCCTGTCATTCTGTCCTCCATAATGGCTGGTTTCTATTCTGGTCCCTTCCCTCCTCAGCCCATTATCTTTTGCAATATTCACGAGCTCAGGGGAGGAAGGGGTAAGCTTGCTCATGCCTTTTCTCTCTCTCTCTCTCTGTCTTTTTAAATATTTCAGTTGTTCCCAATCCTGATTTTTGCATTTCGATTTCCTGTGGTACAGTAAATTTATCTTGGTCATTCAATCAAGTTCTCTCCCGCTCTTCTCCACCTTATCTCTCTGGCTCTGGGCTGGCTGAAAATGCCTACATTATCTTTGCAGCCGATATGCCGCCGGCTGGAGGAAAATCTGCAGATCGCCTTGATAGGGAGTGTCTGAGGGAAACCTGGTTGCTGCCGCTAACCTCATCAGGACAAGGACACGGTGGGAAGCCTCCCCTGGTGACTCCACTTTCTTTCAAGGTTAAGCAAGTGCTGGCCACTTCCAGAGGCTCTGTGAGGACTCTGCCCCTAGACTCTGTGCAGAGCCAGGCCTTCCTCTGGGTCTTTGTCCTTGAACAAAATGGGCTTCCTGTGAGACCCACTCTATGCGTGGCCTCAGATGCTGTGGTCCCTGAACCTCTGCACCTCGGATAGCCATTTTTTAATCAATGAGGGCTTATAGTTCCTGGTGGAATTGTAAATCAAAGCTCCAAAGGATTTGTTTCTCCTTTGCTGCCCCACTTAGGGGATGGGGGTTCGAGACAGATACATGCTACAGCCCAGAATGGCATCTAATTAATGATCCTCTTGCCACAGTCTCTTGCCTCTAGAATTAAAGACACGTGCCAGCACACATGGCTAGAGAGGCTTTCTTTGATTATTTTTAAATTTTATTTATTTTATTTTATGTATATGAGCATTTCACCTGTATGTATATATGTGCACAGTGTGTGCAGTACCTCCAGAGGCCAGAAGAGGGCATCAGATTCCCCTGAATGGAGCTGCAGACAGTTTTGAGCTACTATGTGTGTGCTTGGAACCAAATGTGGGTCTTGGGTAAGGACAGCAAGCACTCTTAACCACAGAGGCATCTCTCCAGTCCCATAAGACCTGTTTTGACTTGTCTCTCTATTCATGGAACTCAGAGTGTAGAGACGTAGCAGGTGCAAATTCATTCCATCCAAAAGGGACAGCTGGGCTAGAACTTAGTATCCCGTGGGCCACCTTCCTGGCTTAAATTTGAGCACATGTCTCTGGCAGTAGCTGGACCCGGCCAGCTGCTCACTCACTGGAGGAACACAGATCTTCTTTGATTGGGCCTCAGTGACTCCTTTCTACCCCACCCTATCCCGTACACATAATAATAATAATATATAATTACTAGGATGATTATATATCTTATAATGGCTCTGCTGGGAACTGACGGTGCTTGAGCCCGTGGAAGGAGGGTGTGTTTAGCAGTCCCTGATCCGGGACCAGTCAACTTGCATGGATCCAACTGTCATATTGTCTCATCTGTTTTGAATCCACAGCTTGGCCTCCTGTAGCCAATTCAGAAAGAAAACACCTTCCTCCCTTCTCCTTCTGTTCCGCCATGGTTCAGCCCCTGACGGGCTTTTCTTCATGCTACATCTGAGATCTTGGGTTAGAAGCCAGGAAAGAGCAATGTTTGGACCCAACCAGATGGACCCCTCTTAGCAAAGCTCGCGTGTCCTATAAGCTCTGGTTTCCTCTGAGGCTTTAACATTTAGGAATTGCATTTTCCTTCCTGTAAAGGAGACCTGGTTGATAAGGCTTGAACAAGATAGAGATTTATTTCTCTCTCATCTTAAAAGACAGACAGACAGAGTCTAGAGTAAGGCAGCCACATTTCTGTATTTTATTCAACCAGCCTTGGCACGTGGCTTCTGTCTGCAAGGTGACTTCATCATGGCTTCTGGGACACCAGACATTGTGAAAACATTCCAAGTAGTGGGTTAAACAGAAATAGCCAAAGAGCTTGCCTCCATATCCCATCGAGTATAGCTAGCTGAAAGGGAGACTGGGAACTGTACCATCACCTAGAGTCCTGTCTAGGAGAAGATTAGAATGGACACTGGCCAGAATGACAACTTGGAGTGTCTGTCACTGAAGTAGAGGTGAGGTGCAGAGGACCAGGACATCAGCTCTGAGTCTTTGTTCTTCTGTGTTCTCTTCTGTGCTGGCTTGCCATGACTATAACAAAAGACCTGAGGCAAATCATGTATCAAACAAAAATTCACTTAGTTCATGGTTTGGGAGGTTCCAATGCAAAAGCAGTCCCGTTGCTTTGGGCCTCCAGTTGGGGGCGCTCTATGATGGTGGCAAGAAATACAGACACAGATACTCTCTTCACAGCCAGAAGACAAAGGCAAACCAGGAACGAGACTGCTGTCTCAAACGCCCTCTAGGGACACATCCTTGTGACGCAAGAACCTCCTTCTAAACTGCACCTTCTGAAGGTTCTACCCTCCTGGCAACCTTCCACAGCCCAGCTTGAGCATCAGGTATCCAACGGTGAGCACTGAGCTCACCGTTAGCAATTCCAGTGCTGTCTGATCACCACTGAGTTCCGTAGGAGTCTATCGACCTCTGTGGCATAGGCGGTGCTGGACACACGCTGCTTGTTGGTACTCCTCTGCGCGACATTATTTTTTTAATTAATTCTTATTTCTAGTTATCCGTTATGTGTGTGGTTTGTGCATGTGAGTGCAGTTGCCCGCAGTGGCCAGAAGAGGGCGTTGGATTCCTTTGAGCTGGAGTTAGAGGCGTAGGCGTTCATATCTGAGCTTCTGTCCCCTCCTAGATCAGTAAGCGCCCTCAGCTACTCAACTATCCCCTGCATCCCAGCGCAAAGGCATAGTTCTCACCTGCCTGTGACTGTTCCACACCTTCTCTGAAAAAAAGACTCCTTGGTATCCTCTGGGAGTGCGGGCAGAAGAAAATGGCCATGTTTTTCTCTTTAAGTTCCCATTCTTAAAGACTCAAGTTGCAAGGGAGTGGCCCTCCATTTTCTGCTCCCTCTTCCCAACAGAAAGGCCAAAGTTACGGAAGAAGGGGGCAGTAGTGCAGACTAATGTCGTTGTGTCCTTTCTGTTCATCTAAACTTCAGTGTTGAAACGCCAGCCCTCCCTCCCAGTCATTGCCAAGGAAATCCTGCATAGGCCATTCCAGGGGCTAGGGCATACACTTGGCCCTGGATCCAAGAAATTCACAGTCTAGAAGAGAGATCAGCAACTGACTACAAACCAAATCCAATCTGACAGGTATTTTTTTTGTATAAATAAAGTTTTATTGGCACACAGTGGCACTCATGTGCTTGCATATTGCCTGTGCTGTTTTGTGCTAAAACAGCAGGTTCAGTTCACCAGCTGTAGCACAGATAAAAGCCTAACATTTCTACCACCTGGCTCTTTTTAGAAGTTATGCAAACTTTTTTCCAAAAGAAGGAAAATAGCACTTAAAAAGTATATACCAGCAGGCACCATATTTCAAATGTTGGGCAGATGTGTGTTTAGGCACAGGAAAGAGTAGCAGGGGAGGAGAGAGAGGGAGACATGGGCAAAGGCGACTCTAACCTTACCCACACGGCTTCAATTAACAAGAATAGACTTGGGAAACTAAAAACTGATCTTTAAAAATGAAAATATTGGGACCAGAGTGACAGCTCAGGGGTTAAGAGCACCGGTTTCTCTTCCAGAGGACCTGGGCTCAATTCCCAGCCACCACATGGCAGCTCATAACTGTTTATAACTCCTGTCTCAAAGGATCTGACATCCTCTTCTGGCCTCTGATGGCACTTCGCGCATGTAAACAGACACACAGGCAAGCAAAACACTCATACACACCAAATAATAACAGAAAGGAGAAAGGAAGGAAGGAAAGAAGGAAGAAAATATTGACTGTTCTTCTAGATCCTGTCTTAATCAGGGATTCTATTCCTGCACAAAACATCATGACCAAGAAGCAAGTTGGGAAGGAAAGGGTTTATTCAGCTTACACTTCCACATTGCTGTTCATCACCAAAGGAGTTCAGGACTGGAACTCACACAGGGAGCAGGAGCTGATGCAGAGGCCATGGAGGGGTGCTGCTTACTGGATTGCTTCCCCTGACTTACTCAGCTTGCTTTCTTATAGAACCCAAGACCACCAGCCCAGGGACGACACCATCCACAATGGGCTGGGCCCTTCCCCCTTGATCACCAATTGAGGAACTGCCTTACAGCTGGGTCTTGTGGAGGCATTTCCTCAAGGGAGGTTCCTTTCTCTGTGATAACTACAGATTGTGTCAAGTTGACACCCAGAACCAGCCAGTGCAGATTCCTAATAAGATATAAATTAAGCTGACCCATTTGGAAGGCAAATTGGAAAAATGTATTAAGAGCCTTCTCTTGGTCTCCTCACTCCACTCTGGCAACCTATCAGAGTTAGAAACGAACAGGCCAAAATATCTTTATAAGCAACCATGTCCATTGTACTGTGATCTAGAATCCAGGTGGCTGAGATGGCTGACTGCATAGGAGTTACGGCAATTAAGTGAAGGCGACCCTCTTTTCATTTTTTTTTTTTTTTTCCGGAGCTGGGGACCAACCTAGGCCTTTGCGCTTGCTAGGCAAGCGCCTACCACTGAGCCAAATCCCCAACCCCAAGGCTATCTTCTTGTAGTGGAGTTAAAATGCTGTCCACAGAGAGTTTAGGAGTTGAGGATCTAAGGGAGCGAATGGGCTGCATGGGTGGGGACACGTTCATCAACGTTACTAAGACATTAACCGATCAGATTAATTCGATCAGATCACCCCCAAATTCACGGCAGTCATCTTTGGGAAAGCAGGGATTTACATTCTCCTCTTGACGCTCATATGCGTCCCTTTTTACATATTTCGTTCCAGAATGTGGTTTCAGTTACAGAACGGAGAATTCACATATCTCTTTGAATGCTAAGAGCTCTTAGAGGGCGTTGTTAGTGACTGCCCTGCCCCCCCAGTCAAAGGTGACAATCTTGGTCCTCGGTGTGATACTATCAGGAAGCAGCCCTTCGGGAGCTGACTACGCCCTGGGGGTGGTTCCCCATGAATGGGGCCAGTGCCCTTGTGAATGAGACCCCAAAGACTCCTTGTTTCAGGCATGGGAAGACATGAGAAGACATCAGGAAGCTGGCCTTTGTGAGACACTGGCTCTCTTGACCTTGAACTTCTTAGCCTTCACAACCAAGAGATCAATGTCTGTTGTAATAGACTAATACAGGTGCTAAGTGGATCCTTGACCCCATGACGACAGAACAGGAAGCAGTCGTGAATCACCTCGTCCATAGGGTCAGGAAAGCCAAGAGGTTTGGAGCACAGATACTCCAAGTGCTGTGTCTACAGCTCAACAAGACGCCTTGGTCCCGGCACAGTCCTCTGCCACCGAGAACCTGAGGGTTGGGAGTATGCAAGGCTGGCCTCTCCTGGCATCCAGCTCCCTCTGGTGCTGGAGTTGAATAGCTTGGCACCATCCCATGAGCATCTGCAGAGAGAGGGAGTTGAGGGTCAAGGTTGGAGAAGCATCCTGGGAAGAGTGAAGTCCTGTATTTCCTCCGGGGACTTTTGGGTGACTAGGAGCCCTGCCTTCTGAAAGGTATCTTCTATTCGGACCATCCACTGCGGTCTGAAATCTTCACGTATGCTTAGCCATAATGTGTTGCTTTCTCTCTTAACAATAGTGTTTGTTTGGGCGTCTCTTCTATCACCTTCGAGGGCAAGATGGGGACAGGGCAAAGAGGGACTGGGGAGAGGGGTGCCTTTAGGGTTAAAAGCAAGTATTGCTCTTACAGAGGACCTAAGCTCAGCCCCCAGATCCAATACCTTCTTTGTGACTCTCCAGGATCTGCACTCAGGTACGTATGCATGGCTAGACACAAATTTTAAACATAATTTTTAGGTAGGCCAGGTGGTGGTGGTGGCGCATGTCTTTAACCCCGGCACTCAGGAGGCAGAGGCAGTTGGATCTCTCTGAGTTCAAGGCCAACCTGTTTTACAGAATGAGTTCCAGGATGGCAAGGGCTACACAGAGAAACTCTGCCCATCCCCACAAACACACACACACACACACACACACACACACACACACACACACACAAACAGAAAAGGGGGGAGAACTGGCAAGATGGTTCACCAATTAAGTGTGTGCACTGCTCTTGCAAGGACCTGAATTCATGTCCCAGCACCTACATCAAGTGGCCTCTTACCCCCTGCAACTCCATCTCCAGATGAACTGACACCTTCTTCTGGACTCTGTAGGCATCTCCGCTCTTGTGCAGGCAAGCACTCACGCGCACACGCACGCTCGTGCCTGCGCCCATGCACAATTTAAAAGTAATAAAAATAGAAAACAATAAAACTGTTTTAATAAAAGACAAACTAATATGGAAGCCAGTTCTCAATCCGTGCAATGGCTTGGACTCCCTTGGCAACAGGGTTGCTTAAAGGTGGGGGGATAGGCAGCCTTCAGGAGGGACTGTAAATGGCGCTGTTCTGCAGATCTCAGCCCTCAGCTTCGAGTCAGCTGGAGTGGACCTAAAAGCCAGCCCGGCTTCACCTTGATTCAGCCACCTAACCTTGACCAAGACATCTATGCTTTTTGCTTCCCATCTGCCTCAGCATAGATTAGAGTGGAGGACGCTCTTTCGGGAAGTATTGCTGAAAATATCAGAAACGTTTCCAGTGCACCCCATACAATCAGTGGAGCGCAGCGGGCGCTCATAGATGTCATTCTTATTCATACGACGGTCTGTTCTGGTGACGTGAGGGGCAGTGACCTGGAATCATTCAGAAAGAATAGTGGCTCTTGTATGTTTCCCAAACAAAACAGGACACTGTCCCCCACCCCCACCCCCGCCCCCATCCCCTAATCTGATGCATTCAGCCTTCAAGGGAAACTGGAATAGAGCGTCTCTCCCATGCCTACTTCAGCAGTGCAGCCCTCCTGAGCCATGCAGGCTCGAAGCCTGGCCTCCCCGGAACATCAGCCACTGTTGGAGCCATGCATTTGATGATCGATCACAAGAGAAACCAACAAGCTCTCTTCCACCCACACTGAAACTGCCCCACCACCACCACACCATCCTGGAGTCCCGGGTATCAAGGTGGATCTCTTCAGCGACAGGACAAAGCCCCTCAAGGGCTCCATTTCTTACATTCAGTAGTCGTTTGAAACTTGCTGCCCTGCTGCTGTTTGTATTTCTGTGGGTCTGGTCCACAGGAAGTGCAGCTCTGCCTAGCTGGTGAAGGCTGGATGGAGCACCTGCGGCTCTGAGCCCTGCAGAATTCCTGCACATTCCCGGATCCAGCACCTTGCAGGGCTGAAGCAGAGGGATCTCACTCAAGGATAGCCTGGGCTTCCTAGGGGGGTCCTGTCTCAAATAAATAGGCAAACAAAACCAACAAAAAGAAAAGAGGGATTCAGAGAATCAGCAGGGCAGGAGAACTGCCAGGCCCCTCTATGGCTGACTTCCCCAGTTGGGAACACATTATCAGGCCAGTGTAGGGGAGTCACTGTTCCCAAATCAAGAACTAGGTTTGTGTCTGGGTCTACTCCAGGACACTGCCAACCATAACCGCCTCTGGAAGTCCCAGGTTGTAGTTCACCCCAGTTTAGCCAACCTTAATCAGGAAGCATGGGGACATGCCAACAGGACACAGGGGTCAGAGCTGATGCAGCTGAGTCAGATCTGGATGCTTAGAAAGGCACAGGGGAGGGGAGCGCTCTGGTCCTTCCGCCTCCCTCACAGCCTTGCTTCCAGCCTGGTATTATAGACCTGGGGGATCCAGACTGCTGAGCTCTCAGCAGGAGCAGCTGTGTCCCTGGCTCTCCCTCTGTGGCCTGGAGTGCCTTTGGCCAGGCCTGGGGCAGTCACATGCAGATGACAGCTGTGGTGGCACCAGGACTCAGGCACCCATCACATGGCTGCCTTTTCCTTCTGCCCTTCCCTAGGGACAGTTGCCTCTCAGCACACAAGAGTAGCAAACGGTCAGGTCAGTCGTGTCTTGGGGAAGGAGCAGAGGAGGGTGGGCCCTGGGTAACAACATCTGCTTCCGTGTCCTTTGCTCTAAAGCCGAGGTGCGTATCTCTTTGTTGTGTCCCCTCAAGGGCAGGAAGCTACTTTTCCAACCGGAAGTTGGTATTTCAGCGGTCCCGGAAGCTGGAGTCTTAGAAAGAAATCAGCTCAGGTAGGAACATTAAAAAGAAAAGTAGGTGTTTGTTGAGTGCTTGCCTGAACTCAGGTCTTCCACATTCCTGCCTAGGCCCAGTACCTAGGACCTCTGGCAGAGGCCAGGCCTTGAGCGTAGTGCCCCTCTTGGAATGCCCCTATTTTAACGTCAACACCAACCCAAGAGCTGGAGCCTCCTAACTCTATCTCGGGCGCCAGCCTAACACCCTTTCACCGGGGCATAGATTTCTCATGGACCTCTGCAGAATCTTCTGGTTCTGTGAAGTAGCTTTGCTAGCCACAGCAGCAGCCAGCTCCAAGAAGAATACAGTGGCTGGAGCTGGCAGCAAGGGAGTCAGTCTCTCTCCAGCCTGGAGC